>NC_089584.1:124213426-124573426 GCF_019320115.1 Miscanthus floridulus
TTTGTAGCTCTAGGTGTTATATGGATGTCGTCGGATTCATATCAATCCACGTTGAAAGAATCAAGATGTCTAAAATAGGGGTGAATTGGGCTTATCTTAAATTTCTTGCAATAATTAAGCCTTACACTTAGCCCATTTCACCCCATTGTGCTTAGAAGTGTTTCTATTATTCTACCGCACGAGAGTTTTGCACCCTAAGTTCCAATCCTACTCTAGTATGACAATTCTAATAATGTAAAGACATGAATTGAATTGCTCAAATGTAAATGCTCAAAGTAAAGAGAAGGAGAAAAACGCGGCGATGTTTTTCCGAGGTATCGGAGAGTCATCACTCTCCACTAGTCCTTGTTGGAGCACCCGCGCAAGGGTGTAGCTCTCCCTTGATCCGCGCAAGGATCAAGTGCTCTCTACGGGTTGATTCTTTGACACTCCGTCGTGGAGAATCGCCCACAACCGCTCACACCATGACTTGGGTCATCCACAAGCTCCGCCGGATGATCACCAAGCTTTCAATCACCACCGAGCCATCTAGGTGATGGCGATCACCAAGAGTAACAAGCACAAACTCTCACTTGACCAAGACAAGCCTAATGAGAAAGGTGGATGCACACTTGCTACTCCCTATACACTAATGAGGTCCTTAATCTTGGATTCTCAAATCTCAATTACCTCAGTAGGCTCTTGCTCTCCCTTACACTCCAAAAATATTTCTCAGCTGAACAAATGGGCAAGAGAGCTAAGCTGGACGAGTGGGAGAAGTATTTATACTCTCCACTTCAAAATATAACCATTACTGTCCAACTCAGCATATTTACGTAGTGACCGGACGCGCCGGTCAGTGGCCAATAGCCACGAAAACATCAGCTGTCAGACTTGACCGTTAGAGTGAACTGACGCTGGTCATTGTCCGGTCAGTGTCCACCTGACGTGTCCGATCAAGAATTATCCTCTCTGGACCTTCTCTATTGTTGACTGGACTCTGCAAGCCCTACGTCTGGTCACTTACCTACCAGCGTCCGGTCCAGTCAACAGCAAGTCCACGCTGCTATAGTTGCGATTGTCGGTGCGACTGGTGAATATTACCATTCAGTGTCCGGTCAGTAAATGAGCATTCCATTCACTTCCAATTCAACATCTTTGTGAATGAGTTTGTCTCCAATCGATCTTGGGACAAACCTTGATATTGAGTGATCATTTGATATTGTAACTTTGTCCAACCCTTGTACTTTGCCCTTTGAATTGTCACCAAAAGTAATCCTTTCTTGACCATCTACTTCTTCATCTAGTGAGGTAAATATATGAGGATCACCGGTCATATGTTGAGTGTAACCACTATCAATAATCCAATGACTTACACCGGTCTTGTAGTTCATCTACACACACAAGAGATCAAGCTTGTTGTTTAGGGACCTAAACTTGGTGAGGGTCCTTGATATTCTCAACTAGTGACTTAGAAACTCAAATTTTCTTAGACCTATTCTTATTGGGTGGACCTAAGAACATAACTTTTATATTTCCACTAGAATCTTTTATAAGCATATAGCAAAGGGTCTAGCATGCTTGGACAAGGGTTGTGGTGGTGGAGTTTTGTAACGCCTCTATGTTAAGCATTGCAAATGGCACTTGCATTTCATGAGCACAAGCATCATCCAAGCATTCATGAACAAGAGCATATGAAATTTCATCTCCTTCTTATGCATTATCACATGAAATGTTGATTTATATATATGCTTATGCATGCAATCATGTATGACCAATGTTTGAGATGGTTGTGAGGTCATGAAAACACCTTATACACATCTAGGATGATAAATAGAACAATGTTTGTATTCATGACCTAGGCCAATTTTGCTTCTAAGTGTTGGTTTTAATTGAAATGCTATTTTCATGATGCTAGTTTGACTAAAGTTGAACAATAGCTTAGAGTGTTTGCATGGCTGTGTGACCTCGATAAAAATTGTAGTACTTGACTTATGTAACAACTTTTATTTTTGGGTCAAGGTCTAATTCAGTGCATAGCATCCTCAAAACAGCTCACAATTATCAACAAAATGTTGTTTTGAGACTTGCAAAAATTTCTGTTGAAGCGGTTTTTAGTTTCAAAGTACCTCATTTTGGAGCAATGTAGTTTGTTAACTGTGGGGGATAGACCCCCGGGTACCACAAGATGGTACATGGGCCGCACCATCCGAGGTGGCCCGGCCCGTGAGATCAAGACGTGCACGGCGCTGCTTGGCGTGCACCGCAAGACATTGTAATAGTACCAAATAGGATACTTTACTTGTAACCTTGTCCCTTCGGAGTATATAAGGAGGGGCAAGGGTCCCCTAGAGGACAGATCCATAGAGGTTAATCTGTATACATACCAATACAATACACCAAAGACACAGGACGTAGGGTATTACGTCGACCAGACGGCCCGAACCTGTCTAAATCGCTGTCTCTGCGCCTTGTGTCACCATCTGGTTCCTGATTACACGCACCGTCTACCGACAATCTACCATCATGGGCATACCCCTAGATGGACTGCCGACCATATTTCGTCGACAGTGGCGCGCCAGGTAGGGGGTGTGCGCTTGATCCATGGCGAGCCAGATGGACCTCAAATCAACAACGCGTTCTCGTCGTCAATCTCGTGGAGATCCATCCCGGTCCACGACGACGATTCATCGCTGCTACACCAGCCCCTGCGACAGCAGATCCGATCTCGGAACCACCTCTGAGGTCGTTTTCACCAACGACTCACCGCCGCTGCTCTCGTCAGCCCTCGTCGACGACTAGCCGCCGCTGCTCTGGTTGGCCCTCGTCGACAACTCGCCGCCGATGCTCTCGTCGGCCCTCGTCGACAACTCGTCGCCGATGCTCTCGTCAGCCCTCGTCGACGACTAGCCGCCGCTGCTCTGGTTGGCCCTCGTCGACAACTCGCCGCCGATGCTCTCGTCGGCCCTCGTCGACAACTCGCCGCCGATGCTCTCGTCAGCCCTCATCGATGACTAGTCGCCGCTGCTCTGGTTGGCCCTCGTCGACGACTCGCCGTTGCTGCTCTCGTCAGCCCTCGCCGACCATATTTCGTCGATAGTGGCCGTCGCTGCTCTCGTCAGCCCTCGTCGACGACTAGCCGCCGCTGCTCTGGTTAGCCCTCGTCGACGACTAGCCGCCGCTGCTCTGGTTGGCCCTCGTCGACAACTCGCCGCCGATGCTCTCGTCAGCCCTCGTCGACGACTAGCCGCCGCCGACAGTGGCCGTCGCTGCTCTCGTCAGCCCTCGTCGACGACTAGCCGCCGCTGCTCTGGTTAGCCCTCGTCGACGACTAGCCGCCGCTGCTCTGGTTGGCCCTCGTCGACGACTCGCCGTTGCTGCTCTCGTCACCGCTCGACGGCCTTCGCCGACATCCTTCGCCGACGTCCCTCGCCGTCGACTCATCATCACCGCTCGGCGGCCTTCGCTGACATCGTTCGCCGACGTCCCTCGCCGTCGACTCGTCGTCACCGCTCAACGGCCTTCGCCGATGTCCCTCGCCGTCGACTCGTCGTCACCGCTCGATGGCCTCCGCCGAGCTCCGACCACCTCGACCACCAGACCACGTCGACCACGTCCCGAGCAGCTCTGCCGAGCTCCGACCACGTCGACCACCAGACCACGTCGAAAACATCCCGAGCGGCTCCGCCGAGCTTCGACCACCAGACCACGTCGCAATGATGATCGCCGCGAAGAACGGCGCTACGACAATCGCGACCACAGTCATGACGACAGGTCGAAAAGCTTGAGGACCGGACGACTTCATCACCACCGACCAGATTTCTATCCAAAGATAAGTACACTTCTAATATTTATATTCAATATAATTTTCATTACGACGTTTCTCCACAACGTCCTCGTCATGATTATTCTTCAAATAACGTTTGTCCATGTATACCATCTTAAATATAACATACATCTATACTTAATGCAAATCATCGACCAGTCATGTTGACGCTCGATGCCTCCAGAGACGGCCCTGTCTCCGGCTCCTCCCTACACGTGCATGAGCGTCTGCCCTCTGCGTTATGGGTGGTCGGCAGCGGTTCCTTAGCGACGCTTTGTTCTTCCTACACGTGCACGGGCTCCGCGCCCCGCGTTATGGTTCACGGGCTAGCTAGGGCTGGAGACTCAGCTACATACTAACTGGTTGAGCGGTTTATATTAAGTATAAACACAAACTTCATATTAACACTGATGTTCACAAAGCACCAACTGCTTTATCACATCATGCTCATTTGCAAATGACTGTTGATCGTATTTTCTTCACCGCTGATTTTTTCTCCATAATTTATTATTTTGTACATCATGTACTACCATTCTACGTATTTATCTACAGGAATTTTGAGCTATGCTCGGGGACTTCGTCGCTCGCCTCTCGACCTACGCTCGGGGACTGCCTCGATCACTCTCCGACCATGGCTCGGGGACTTCGTCGCTCGCTCCTCGACCTACGCTCGGGGACTGCCTCGATCACTCTCCGACCACGGCTTGGGGACTTCGTCGCTCGCTCCTCGACCTGTGCTTGGGGACTGCCTCGATCACTCTCCGACCATGGCTCGGGGACTTCGTCGCTCGCTCCTCGACCTGTGCTCGGGGACTGCCTCGACCGCTCTCCGACCACGGCTCAGGGACTTCGTCGCTCGCTCCTCGACCTGTGCTCAGGGACTGCCTCGACCGCTCTCTGACCACGGCTCGAGGACTTCGTCGCTCATCCTCGACCTGTGCTCGGGGACTGCCTCGACCACTCTCCGACCACGGCTCGGGGACTTTGCGTCTTGACTATATGTGACTGGCAACTCGCATACAGTTGGGATATTTTTTCTCACTTGGACCTTGCTACAAGGCTCATACCTCGCCTTCCAGCAAGCTCGGGGACTACATCGGTACGATGCACCTGCCGGTGCATCTCGTATCGCCTGTACGACGATTGGGTTCTCAACTTAACTGGGAATTCTTTTTAGACCCTGGCACCACGTGCCTACGTCACCTACTACCAGGCTCGGGGACTAAGTGGGCACACTTCACCTTGCGGTGAATGTGCTTGTTTTTCGACCACTACGCCTTTGATGATCAAAGATGCTACGCTTCAAGACGCACTTACATTTCTTTTCAGAAATACAAGTGGGCACACTTCCCGGGACGGAAATCTTTTTCTTTCTTCTTAAGAGCACCATACATTCTTCGGACAACCTACTTCTCCGGCGACAACGGTGGTCGGAGATGTCAAGAACTCAAGCCTCACTGTTCGGAGAAGGTTAAAATGGTGTGTCGCATCAGAATACATGGCGCTCGGGGACTAGCTGTGGGGGATAGACCCCCGGGTACCACAAGATGGTACATGGGCCGCACCATCCGAGGTGGCCCGGCCCGTGAGATCAAGACGTGCACGGCGCTGCTTGGCGTGCACCGCAAGACATTGTAATAGTACCAAATAGGATACTTTACTTGTAACCTTGTCCCTTCGGAGTATATAAGGAGGGGCAAGGGTCCCCTAGAGGACAGATCCATAGAGGTTAATCTGTATACATACCAATACAATACACCAAAGACACAGGACGTAGGGTATTACGTCGACCAGACGGCCCGAACCTGTCTAAATCGCTGTCTCTGCGCCTTGTGTCACCATCTGGTTCCTGATTACACGCACCGTCTACCGACAATCTACCATCATGGGCATACCCCTAGATGGACTGCCGACCATATTTCGTCGACATTAACCAGTGAGAATTAGATGATGGTTCTTAAAGCAAAGTTGGAGATCTCATGTAGCTTTACAACTTTCACTAAGGAAGTTTTTGTAGTGGATGAACGGATTAGGAAGTATAGCATCGTTAATTTGCTCTGTCAGTCGAAAATGGCGGCGCCTGAACCCGCGCCCATGCACGGCGTCGTGGCCGACCGGCCACAGGCCATGGCCACCGCGTGGTGGCAGCACACCGGTGTTGGCTTGGCCGGTCAGGCCTGAGCGCGCACTTAAGCGTCGCGCACCCACCACTCCATCCACTCGCCCGCTCTCACTCCCTCCTGCTCGCTCTGCCTCTCCGCAGCGCCGCACCGAGCTCGCCGCAACACCACTGTAGTCGCTCGCGGCCGACACAGCCTCGCCAGCTGATTCATCTCGGCCATAGCTGCTATGCCATCACCTCCACCACCTCGAGCCACCAGCACCACCTATTGACCCTAGGTAGAGCAGCATTTTGCCTCGCCGCAGCCGCTGTCGTCACCGAAGCGTCGCCACGCTCGTGACTCACCGTGGCCCGACCGTTCCGCTGCATCGCATGCCTTCATTTTCTTTGGTCCAACACCACGATAGGGTCTAGAAGCTTAGGCCAGAGTTAGGGATGACGCCACCGCTAGATGGCGCTAGAACAAGTCACCGCTCCGCCCGCGTCCGCCATGGCCGCCGTGGCACTCGAGCTTGCCGCTGCCGAGTTGGTTAGTCGTCTCCCTCCTTTCTCTCATGCCTTAGGTCGAGTAACCCTAGGCCTCGCTAGTGGCATGATGGAGACCCACCTTTCACCGCCATTTAGCCAAAACAGCATGAGCACCGTCGTGCTCCGTGCGCTGCCGCACGACCATGCACGCGGTCGAGCTCACCGACACCACCCCGAGCCCTCACCTGCTCCGTGTAGCTCCGCTAGGTCACCAAGATCGAATAGCCATCCTCGCTTAAGTGTACCATAGTCGGAGATGGCCGGTGTACCGCCGCTGACCTCTGTCGTCTACCATGGCCGCCATCGAGCTTGCTCTGGCAAGCCACCGAGCCAACTAAGCCAACCAGTCGATGCGCGTGGGTGAGATGAGTGCAGTGGTGAAGACCTTACCATCGGAGACCTCACTATCGGTGAGTTCTCGTCGATCAGCGCCGTCCCCTGTTTTGTCTCGCTAACGGGTGGGTCCCCGTTGATCGCGGGCCCCAGCTGTCAATGTGTATGATACTTGATTTTCTAGATTTATTTCCCAGATTTGAATGCATATTTCAAAAATTCATATCTCAAGCTAGGACTGTCCAATTTTAGTGAACCAAATTTTGTTAGTTTCATATTAAAGTGTAATATTTGATAAAAATATGAGATGCACTGTTTCTAGTATTTTTCTAGGAGAATAAAATATAGCTAGATAAATGCTTTTAAAATGGTTTGTATCTTGTAAATTACATAACTTGAGCTAGATAGGTGATAAAATTGTGATTCTAATTTTTTTGGTCTTATGTTGACATGCTATATCTAGGAAAAATACTAAACTTGTAGTGGTCATAATTTGAATATGGTCTTCATATTTAATCCTAATTAATTGCTAGTTTCTAGTGAAACTAATTGGGGTAAAAATACATAACATATGATCATGCAAATTTTTAAAAAGTATTATTATGCTTGGAGGAATGTAAGAAAAATATTAAATCTGTTGGTTGACACTTTTCACAATGCTAAACTATTTTTGCTGAAATAAGTCTATATAACTTGTCATTTTTGTAGAGGTAGTTGTACTCATTCAAATGGCATGACATTTGTACAGTAGACTATTGAGGTCATTTGTAGGCTACTGTAATTTTATAAAATTTATTAAGCACTAGAAATATTAATCCTTTAAATCAACTTATTATCTAAGAAAATTAATAAATGGATGTAAATAATTTAGTTATGTTTAACCATAATGTTTTCTATAGTGATTGAGATGCATAGGATCTGTTGATGTTATTATTTAGGCTTAAAAGCAATGGGTTTTATGCAACTAGTTAATTATTGCTTTATAATTCAACTAGATGGCTGCATGTATAATTTTGGTTGAGTTGATAATTTCATGATTATAATGGTCTTTTCTATAAAACTTGTTAATAACAAAGTTGTAGATAACTTACTTATCTACCTTGTGTTAAATTTTCATAGTCATATGCCTTATGGTTTAAGAATTGTGGCTGTTAGAATTCTACAGTCAGAAATGCTTGCTCTCTAGACAGATTTGAATGATTGAATTGTTTGACTTAGATAACTGCTGAATCACATTAAGTGTATTAAAAGAAAGTTGTAGAAATTTTTATAAGATTTCTAGAATGTCCACAACAATATTATTTTGATGTGTATAACTCCAGTTATAATCAAAACAAGTGACTGTTGTCTTGCAGTCCCAAAAATGATTTACATAAGAGTTTGCTTAAGTTACTAGAGAAGAGATAAGCACCTACTTAGTAAAATAAGATGTAACTTGTTATTCCTTTAATGAAAAGCTATTGAAAACACTTATGAGGATACATTTATTACATCATATCATATTATACATGCCATCATATATGCATTCATGATATCTTAATTCATGCTCATGTATTAGGATCATCCGAAGAAATAACTCTGTTGGAGTTCAACGAAGAAGAAGATGAGGATCAATAGGAGATGCCTTAGGCCATAGCTCCAGGGGAAGAGGAGCAGACTCTTAAAGATCTCCCCGAGTGCCTGGATCATCGGCCAATCTCTTTCCTTAAAGGCAAGCCCCAAAGCATTCTAAGTCTCCTATGTTTTATAAAATATCACTTGAGTCCTTCATGTTTGATGCATTAGGTTATAAGAGTTAATTGAAAACACTTAATGCATAGAACTACCTTGTCTAGTTACATATAACTTTAACCCTATATAGGTCCAGGATCGAATATATGCTTAGCCATGCTTAGACCGGTAGAAGTCGGATAATTTCCTATCAACTACTAGATATAGGTGGATACTGAAGCACAATTAGATATATTTGCTATCGTGGAAAAGAACCTTGGAGTAATGTAAATGGAGATCAGATGGAGTCTATGTGTGGTTGACTCATGTGATTTCATCTGTGCCAATCAAGGACCGTACCATTGTTGGGCGCTTCTGACAAGATTGAACATATGCCTATCACTTAGCTGGATGGATAACTCGTTCTGACCATGAAGCCGAGTAGCTCAACTCAAGCCGAGCCCTACCCTATTAGAGTACACACTATGGATGGTAGTAAGGATGTGTGGGGAGCCAGATGTGAGCCCAAGGGTAGGGCGGGCCTGAACGTCCTGGCGGCTAGTTGTCCCTGATTGTGCAATGCTGGGCGAACCCGCGAAATGTGGACCTGAGTTGTACCAAAGGTGACCTAAGGTGATCGTTGATTTGGTCTACCTAGGTTTGTGTTAGGAATATATTCCCAATTGGTTAAAATCGATTCAAATCATCGTCTCTCTCAGACAGTGAGAAAGTTGGCTAGTACCAACATCGTAGTAACTGTGATATGTAACATGATGGTTTGGATAAACATAGAATTACTACACCGGCTATAGTTACTATTGTATGTTACTAAATGATATACTACATGTTTGGTATAGGTTAGTTGCTAATTTAGAGATGAATAGCTATAATTAACGTGATGACCAAATTATAATTGTACAACTGAGTTAGTCATATTTTATGCAAAATGTTGTCAAGCTACCTCCACTTATAAAGCCTTGCATAATCCTTGGAGTAACTTTATTTTTGGTTTATGATAGGTAAGTCTAGCTGAGTATCTTCTTATACTCAGGGTTTTATTCCCATTGTTGCAGATGGTATAGTTTATCACGACTATTGCAAGAACTGCTTCTATCCCGCCGTGGATGAGAAGTGAGCCCTAGGCAGGCATCTCTTATTAATCCTTCTGATATGCTTTTGTGGGAGTATGATCATGAACTGGCACTATGTATTTGAACTTTGATGGTAGATGTTAGTTTCAAACTTTAATTTGCTTTCACTACTACTTACTAAACTTGGTTTATAATAACCTTAATTTATACTCTGATGAATGAACTGTATTTGTGAACCTTATGTAACATGTGACATATATGTTGAATCATGTACGATCTTGGTTGTATGTTGATGGTTAATCGAGACCCGTCGTGGTACTCGATGGACTACCGGGTTTATACGAGCTCAAGTATGACAGTGCGACCGCTTGCGGGCTGCCATTGTACTTGTGCTCTTATAAATTAGTCGGTTCTGCTACAAGTTTCACACTCATGAGCAAAGTGACCTTCTTGTCCACACTCAAAGCATCTCTTTGGCTTAGGCTTTGACTTGTATTGTTGTTGATGTTGAGCTTGAGCTTTCTTCTCTTGATTTGCCAAGAACCCAATTCCACTTCTATCCATATTCATCACGGTGTTTATAAGTAGCTCACTTTAGAGATATTGACCTCTTGTGAACTTGCTCAAACTGGTCTTTAGATGTTCTTTCTCCAACTTGAGTTTCTTATTTTCTTCTCTAAGTTCATCATGATTCTTCTCCATCTTGAGTCTCTTGTTCTCTTCTCTAAGCATCTCATTCTCAAGAGCCATATCATGATCATTGTCAAGATTCTCTATCACAATTATGTTGGTGGTTGATAGCTTTCTAAGATCCTTCTTGAAAGTGCATTTGCCTCTATATGGTTTTTGGTGTATTGATGATATCCAAATTAGGGACTAATGAGATCTTAATGAGATATATTACAGCTTTAGTCCCATGAAAGCTTTAAAAGAGTTGATCTAAGATGAAATGGTATCCCTCAATTCTTCAAGTGCAAAAAGCAGATGAACCCAAAGCGCTCTCCAAAGCCTTTTTATTTTGTTTTGGGTTTAGGTATGCTGTACTATAAAGAGGGGTGCAAGTTTAGGTGGTCTAAGGAAGATAGAGTGCTCAAGCATAAAAATAAAATCAAAAGACAGACATAAAATCACCTCATGAACACTTGAACATAGTTTGTGGACTTTTGGTAGCCAGAAGTCCCAGGGTGAGCCAGGAGTTCTGGCTATCGGAAGTCCCAATGTTTGGTGCAGGTAGTCCCGGCACTTGTTGACTTAGCTGCAGCCCACCTGCGCATTTTCGCCCATTAGAAGTCTCAACAGGAGTCGAGAGTTCTGGGTGCTAGAAGTTTTGGCTCCCTCCAGAAGTCCCGACACTTCACGACTTAGCTGCTTGCGCATCGAACCTATAGAGCCAAGAACAACATGCTAGCATCAGTGATCATGGAAAGGCCTGGTTATGATGACATGACACCCCAAGAAGTTCTTTCAAAGCTCAAACATCATAAGTGTCTAGATGAAGATACAATCAATGCTCACAATCAAAATCCTAATGCAATGGGATACAACAAGAATGCAGCCCTAAAGGCAACTCAAGCTCATGAAGTCAAATCTTCTAGTCAAGAGAAGAAGAAGAAAATGAAGGACGATTCCTCAAGTGAAGAAGAAGAGTTCAATGAAGAAGTTGCACTCATCATTAGAAACTTTATAAAGAAGAAGAGCAACCAAAAGACTTACGGTGATGGGAAGCAAAGGAACAAGAAGAGGTTTTGCTATGATTGTGGCCAAACCGATCACTTCATAGCCGATTGTCCTAATGAGAAGAAGAAGCACAAGCATGACAAGGATGAAGACAAGAAGAACAAAGGAAAGAAGAGAGATGAATCTCATCTTGGTGAAGAGTGGGAGTCAAATGATAGTGACTCAAGTGATGATGAGAAGAAGAAGGGAGCCACAAACATCGCCATCCACCACTCTTCGTCACTGACCATGATCTTTCCAGACTTGACTTCACCACCAAGACTCTTCCCTAACTTATCTTCATCACCAAGGCTCTTCTTCAACCCCATCGACAATGACTACCACACTCCAACTTGCCTCATGGCTAAGAGGGAGAAGGTACATGTCTCATCATATCCCTCTAGTGATGAGTATGATAGTTGTGATGAGAACATAGAAGAACTTGAAGCAACCATGATAAAGAAATTTGGTAAAAAGGCCTACACTAAAATAAAAATACTAATGAAGAAATTAGAGAAGAGGGATAGATGCTTGGAGATGCAAGGAGACATAATCACTCAAGAGAGAGACAAGAACCTTGCACTTGAAGCATCTATCGCTAAGGAAAAGATGAAGGTTAAAAAGTTAACCATTGAATTGTCTTTAGCCAATGACTCGATTGGGAAATTGACTAAAGAACATTCCTCAATTAATGATCTAGTAGATAGCCTCAAGAATGAAAAGAGTATAGCTCAAGAAAGCCTCATAAGCTTGGAAGAAAAATACTAAAATCTTGAGCTAAACTATAGTACTCTTTGGGCTAGCAGTTCAACTTCTCCTAAGGCAACTGAAGACTCTAATGTCTCCACTAGTAATGGATTTAAAAAATACTATAAAGTTGATGTAAATGCATATACAACTAACCTTGTTGAGCTAGAGAAGAAAGACAAGAAGATTCATAGGTTAAAGATGATCTTGAAGAATGGGTGTAAGTGTCAAGAGCAATCCAACAAGACTATATACAAGTCATCAAGGCACCCATCAATCAAGGAAGGCATTGGCTACAATACATATGATGGAAAGGTCAATGGAAGGAACATGATCAATGGCGTTTCTTGTGTGAAGTTCAACAAGGGTGTTGCTCTTGATGAGCTTATATGCAAGGCCAACAACAAGGTCTACATTTCCAAGATTTGACCTACAAGTAACAAGACAATCAAGACGAAGCAATCTGAGGCCCCCAAGCCACAAGCACCACTTCCATGGTGCTATGCTAGTAATTATATATGTTGTTGGGGCAAGGATGACAAGATTGTAGTCAAGTATGTTGGTGTCCAAAAGAGGAAGAAGATTATGAGGAGTGTTTGTGTGCCTAAGTTTTATGTGACTAACCCCCTAGGGCCTAAATCCATTTAGGTACCTAAAACAAAAGCTTGATTTATCTTTGTAGAAATATTTCTCCAGTGGAACAAGTTGGGTGGTAGATAGTGGTTGCACCAATCATATGACTGGAGAGAAGGACATGTTGACATCATTCCAACCTAGTCATGACCAAAGTGGGAACATTATGTTTGGTGACAATGTAAAAGGAGAAGTTGACGGTTTGGCTAAAATTGCTATCTCAAATGATAATTCCATTTCTAATGTTTAACTTGTGAATTTATTGAGATATAATTTATTGTCTATTTCATAACTTTGTGAGATGGACTACAATTGTCTCTTTATGGATAAGGGTGTGGAAGTCTATAGAAGGGAGGATTCCTCTATTGCATCCATGGGTCATTTAAAAGGAAAACTTTATCTAGTTGATTTCACATCAAATAGAGTAAATTCTGAGTCTTGTTTAATGATAAAATCTAGCATGGGTTGGTTATGACATCGCCGAGTTGCCCATGTTGGGATGAGGAACTTGGCCAAACTTCAAAAAGGCAAACACATCCTTGGATTAACAAATGTTTCTTTTGAGAAATATAGGATTTGTAGCGCATACCAAGCAGGAAAGCAAGTTGGAGCTAAATATCCCATCAAGAATGTTGTGACAACTGAAAGGCCATTAGAATTGCTTCACATGGATATATTTGGACCCATCGCTTATATAAGCCTTGGTGGTAACAAATATAGTTTTGTAATTGTTGATAATTATTCTCGTTTCACTTGGGTATTCTTTTTGCGTGACAAGAGTGAAGTACATGGCATCTTCATGAAGTTTGCAAAAAGAGCCCAAAATGAGTTTGATGTCAAGATCAAGAGAGTTAGAAGTGACAATGGGACGGAGTTCAAGAACACCAACATTGAAGAGTTTCTTGATGAAGAAGGAATCAAGCACGAGTTATCGGTCTCATACACTCCACAACAAAATAGTGTTGTGGAGAAGAAGAACCGAATGCTCATTGAAATCGCATGAGCAATGTTGGATGAACACAAGACTCTAACCAACTATTGGGCAAAAGCGTTTAGCACGGCATATCATGCTATCAATCGCTTATATCTTCACAAGAAAAGGGACAAGACCGCTTATGAACTTCTAACCGATAAAAAACCTAAGGTGCACTACTTTAGAGTTTTTGGATCCAAGTGTTTCATACTTAATAAGAAATCCAAAAGCTCAAAGTTTGCACCAAAGGTTGATAAAGGTTTCATGCTTGGTTTTGGTACTAATGAACATGGATATCATGTTTTCAATAAAACCACCAGGTTGATTGAAATCGCGATAGATGTGACTTTTGATGAATCGATGGCTCTCAAAAGGAGCAAGTCAATGTTGAGATTATAGGTAATGAAGAAGCTCTACATAAATCCATCAAGAAGCTTGCAATTGGTGAAGTAAAGCCCATCGAAGATGAAGATGATGACAATATTGTGCATGTTGATCTTGATCCAACCACTCATCATGTTTCATAAAATGAACATGGTGAAGCTTCTGCAACAAGAAATGATTAAGATGGGAGATCAAATGAAACACAAGGTCATTCTCATGAAGATGGTGTCAACAATAAGCAAGCTCAACCTCAACTCAACAATGAAGAAAGAAGTGAAGACAACCCTCCAATTGATCATGACCATGATGATGAAGATGATGGCCCCATCCAAAGATCAACTCAAGTGCCACATCCTAGAGTGCATCAATCCATTCAACGGGATCATCCCGTTGATAACATATTAGGGAGCATCCAACGAGGGGTAACAACACATTCTCATTTAGCAAGTTTTTGTGAACATTACTCATTTGTTTCTCCCTTGAAACCTCATAGGGTGGAAGAGGCACTTGATGATCCGGATTGGATGATAGCTATGCAAGAGGAGTTGAACAACTTCACTCGGAATGAAGTCTGGTCCTTAGTGAAAAGACCCAAGCAAAATGTGATTGGAACCAAGTGGGTCTTCCACAACAAGCAAGATGAGCATGGCGTGGTGACAAGGAACAAGGCAAGGTTGGTGGCTCAAGGATTCACTCAAATTGAAGTCTTAGATTTTAGGGAAACCTATGCACCAGTGGCTAGGCTAGAATCGATTCATATTCTACTTGCCTATGCCGCTCATCATGATTTCAAGCTATATCAAATGGATGTGAAGAGCGCATTTCTCAACGCCCCCCTATCCGAGTTGGTATATGTAGAGCAACCACCATGCTTTGAAGATCCCAAGTATCCCAACCACATTTATAAGCTCGACAAGGTGCTCTATGGGCTCAAACAAGCCCCTAGAGCTTGGTATCATTGCTTGAAGGATTTCCTACTGAAACAAGAATTTGAGATATGAAAGGTCAATGCTACATTATTTACTCACAAAGTCAATAATTGTATCTTTGTTTACCAAATATATGTCGATGACATAATATTTGGTAGTACTATTGTGGCTTTTTGTGAGGAATTTAGTAGAATTATGACAAATAGGTTCGAGATGTCCATGATGGGAGAGTTAAAGTTCTTTCTTAGATTTCAAATCAAGCAACTCAAGGATGGCACGTTCATAAGTCAACCCAAGTACACCAATGACATGTTGAAGAAGTTTGACATGGACAAGGCCAAGCCCATCAAGACACCTATGCCAACCAATGTACATCTTGACCTTGATCAAGGAGGAAAGAACATCGATCAAAAGGTATATCACTCCATGATTAGATCCCTCCTTTACCTTTGTGCATCTAGGCTCGATATTATGCTTAGTATGTGCATGTGTGCAAGATTTCAAGCTAATCTGAAAGAATGTCATTTGATGGCCGTTAAGAGAAATTTTTGATATTTAGCGCACACTCCTAATCTTGGCTTGTGGTATCCTAAAGGTTCCACTTTCAAGTTACTTGGCTATTCCGATTCAGATTATGCCGGTTGTAAAGTAAACCGAAAGAGTACCACCGGGACTTGTCAATTTATTGGTAGGTCTTTGATGTCTTGGAGCTCTAAGAAGGAAAACTCTATTGCTTTATCCACCACCGAAGCTCAGTATGTGGTGATCGGTGCATGCTGTGCCCAACTACTTTGGATGAAGCAAACTCTCAAAGACTTTAGTTGTGAGCTAACCAAGATTCCCTTTTTGTGTGACAACGAGAGTGCCATTAAGTTAAGAAACAACCCCGTGAACCACACTCAAACAAAGCACATAGATATCTGACATCACTTTTTAAGAGACCACGAAGCCAAATGAGATATCGTGATTCATCATGTGAGCACCGAAAAGCAACTAGTCGATATCTTCACAAAGCCCCTAGATGAGTCAAGATTTTGTGCTTTGAGGAGTGAGCTAAATATCATTGATTCTCATAGTGTGGCTTGATGTCTTGCACATACTTTGTTTGAACTAGCTAGGAGAAAAGAATTAAGAAAATATTGTGTGACACTTTCAAAATCTAATTTATAGTTTTCATATGTGACTATTGCTTTGTGTTGAATGTTTGAACCCTAGTCACATGTGAAAATGATGTGTCCATCATATTTTTGCCCCGTAAGGCATGGTGAGCTCAAGCTAGGAAGTTTCTCAAGTTTCCTACGTCGGAAGTCCTGGCGTTCGTCGGAAGTTTCGACAGCCGAAAGCCCTAGCCCCTGGGCCAGAACTCCCGACTGCCGAAAGTCCCAGCTTAGGCCAAAACTTCCAACATAGATCTAAGTTAGTGCCCCCTTGACCACGTTGTTTGACCTAGTTTTTCACTTTTTTTACTCGGCCCAGCCCTATAACTCTTCATTCTGCCACCCGACACTGCCCCTACACCGTCCCCGCTCTCGCCCCATGGGACTCCGCTCCACAGTCACACCATCGCCCTTGCCCGACACCTCCGATGGCCGAAGGACTCCCTGATGGTCCTACCGCTCCCCGACACCCCTGTCTCTTCACTTCTCTCGGAGGTCTCGGTCCCCTCCTCATGTTCCTTCCATCGCCTCATTTCGTCCATCGCCTCCTACGCTGGTGTGGTGGTTGGGCTTCTACCATGGTGGCCGTGGATCTATTCAAGGAAGTCATCCTTATAGTGGATTTGGTGTTTCTCGTCTTCTTCCTCTCTATTCTAAGGTAACTTCCAATGTACCTTGCAATTTGACTCTTTTCTTCCTCCCTCTCTCATCCTCTACCTTCCTTGTGTGAATGGTTGCGTAGATTTGAAGCCCCATGTATGGATGGGCTACAAAAGTACACCGAAAGTCCTGACTCTAGGGCCGAAATGCTCGACCGCTTGAAGTCCAGCTCTAGGGCTGGAACTTCTAACCCTTTGATCACTACTCCATCCATGTTTCTCCATCTCTAGGCTCTTGTTAGAATTTTTCTACCTTGACTCTTAGTTTCTCTTCGTTTTCTCTGTAGTGATGGCTTCCAGTAGTGATGACACTCCTCCGTGTCATAGCGAGAAGCATTCCAAGAAGAACAATGACCTTGCCGCATCCTCTCGGCCGACTAGACACACCAAGGCATCCCTCCCTCATGATGCAACAGGTGGTCATGGTGGTCATGCTAAAACCCATGCCCTAGCTCTGCCCGTTGGTGCTGTTGCATGGGAGTTTGTTCCTAGCCTTGGTGACATGCCCATTGTTGATCCTACTGAGGAAGCTCTTGATCAAGAAAGACAGACTATTACTGATGATGTGTGCACCATGACCCCTTCAGCTCTGGGTTACTTTGGTATTAGTCGGTTGATTCCGTTCAATGGTTCTACTCCTACCATCCAGAAAGCGCAGCGCACTCCAAATCTAGGTGGAGGTTACACACCTCATCTGATGGTTGATTATCATCACCATGTGGCTAAGATTCATCGTTAGTGTGCCCAACCTCTCTATGATGAGCCCAAGGATTTGAGGACTAAGTACATGTTCTAGCAACCATTTCACTTTGACTTCTATCATCATTTGGTTTATCTTCACTACATTAACAAGAGAGAGGCCCCAGTGATTCAGATGAACGCCATTAACACTTTTGAGCTTAGCAAGCTACCTAGCTTGGACATGATGTAGCTGCTCCATGACTTGAGAAGGATGGGGTTACAGCCATTGATGGAGTTTCGCAAGCCGTGGAACAACGAGATTATCTATTAGTTCTATGCCTCCTATCACTTGGACACTCGAGCATATACACATGTCACTCATTGGACCACCGAAGGCAAGCACTACAAGGTTGATTTCATTACCTTTTCTCGCCTTCTTAGTTTGGACCGTTGGGATCGCACCTCCACTGCCATCACTAAGATTTTAGCTCTTGCTATGGATGAGTATCAGTACATGTATTTGGATGGTCATCGTGCTGATGGGAAGACCGTTTGGCTGAAGCCCAACTACTATGTGCTCAACAACATTCTTTGCCAAATCTTATATCCCAAGATAGGTGACTCTACTAATCTCCATGAGGATTCCCATGTTGTACTTGATTGCTTTGGAGATGAGTTCACCAAGTTCTCCATCAGTCATTATATTTGGGACAAGATCTTTATGGCTAGTGAGGATGTGGGGAAGCACTGCCCCTATGCTCCATTCATCATGCATATCATTGCGCATGTGTTAGGCATTCACTTCCCTTCAGATGCACCTCACAAAGTTCTCAAGCTGTCCAACAAGACATCGCTTTAGGCAAAGAGGGAGTTAGAGAAGGCCACTAAAGGAAAAGGAAAAGGCAAAGGGGCCTCGGGCTCCTCCTCACATGCTTCTCCATCATGTGCTTCACGCTCTCACTGTGCTCATAGTGAGGAGCCTCAGTCCTCCTCCTCCGGTGGTAAGCCCCCCTAGCAAGTTCAAGTTCTTCATGAAGTATATGTTTGGAGCTTGTTGTGCTAGAGCTAAGCGTGAGCAAGAGATGCTAGTGAGGATGCATTGCATTGAGCAGAAGCTTGACTTTCACTCTGCACCACCTCAGGCCTCGAAACCACTTCATGATCCTTTCGAGCTTTATGATGAGGCATGTAAGGATTACTATAGAGAGTCGTCTGATCTGCACCGTCTCCATGGCAAGTCACAAATGGATGTCGATGATAAGGAGTACCTCAAGGAAGATGATGAAGATGACGACGATGATGGTGGTGGTGACTGTGACAATGACAAGGGCTACGATGATGAGTAGTCATTTCTTTCACGTGGCCTACCCTTTTTAGCACTTGTTGACAAAGGGGGAGTGTTAGGTTTTGATCTTATTGCAATAAGTTAGTTGGTCGCTTGGAGTTGTGAGACTTTAAAACTTTTAGCTTGTATGAACTATGTTGTGTGTTGGCACTATGTGATGGACAACTATATTTGTGTGTGTGAGGTGTGATTGTAGGACAAGTAATGTTTATCTACATATCTATTAGTCTCTACATGTGAATGGTGGATGTTATTTTGAATGGCCATGTGTTGTTTCAAGTTGTTACTTTGAGATCTTAGCCATCACCTTTTCTTTTACTTGTTGAGTGAATATAACATGTCATATTGCATTCTCTTTTTCATGGATATTCACTTGTTCACATACACTTGTTACACCCCACGGATTCCAAAATTTAGGGGAAGTTTCTACCTTAATATATGCAAGTGATGTATTGATGATCATCATTGAAATTCAAATTCATTGCATATATTAAGGGGAAGCTCTCTATAAATTTTGGGGTTCAAAAGCATTAAATTCTTACATTCTTATGAAAGCCTAAGTTGGTTGTCATCAATTACCAAAAATGGGGAGATCAAAAGTGCATTTGCCCCCTATATGGGTTTTGGTGTATTGATGACATTCAAATTAGGTACTAATGAGATCTTAATGAGATATATTGCAGCTTTAGTCCCTTCAAAGCTTTAAAAGAGTTGATCTAAGATGAAATGGTATCCCTTAATTCTTAAAGTGTAAAAAGCGAACGAACCAAAAGCGCTCTCCAAAGCCTTTTTATTTTGTTTTGGGTTTAGGTATGCCGTACTATAAAGAGGGATGCAAGTTTAGGTGGTCTGAGAAAGATAGAGTGCTCAAGCATAAAAATAAAATCAAAAGAGAGACATAAAATCACTTCACGAACACTTGGACATAGTTTGTGGACTTTTGGTAGCCAAAAGTCTTAGGGTCAGCCAGGAGTTCCAGCTGTCGGAAGTCTCGATGTTTGGTGCAAGAAGTCCCAGTGCTTCCTGACTTAGCCGTAGCCCGCCTACGCATCTTTGCCCATCGAAAGTCCCGATGGGAGTCAGGAGTCCCGACGGGAGTCAGGAGTTCTGGGTGCTAGAAGTTCTGGCTCCCTCCAGAAGTCCTGACACTTCATGATTTAGCCGCCTGCGCATCTTTGTCCATTGGAAGTTCCAATGGGAGTTGGGAGTTTCGAGTGCCGGAAGTCTCATCTGCCGTCGGAAGTCCTAATGCCTTGGAACTTAGTCTCCTGGCTCATCATGTCTGTTGGGAGTCACGATGGAAGCCAGAAGTCCTAGCAACCATCGAGAGTTCCGATGATATGCGAGCAAGCCAAGTGGATTGTCTGTGTGAACAGTGTTTTTATGTTGAGCCAAAAGTTTCAACAATCTATGTCGTAACTTTCAACTTAGATTTAAACGGTTGGATTTGCCTTTGAGTATAAATAGCCCTCTCCTCTCTCCTAACGAAAAACCACTCATTCATTGCTCACCAATCTTCGTCCAAAATAGCTCCCAAGTATTCAAGGCTCCCCTCTCCTTTCCTCTTTACTCCAATCTTTGATTCCCCTAGGGTTTTTGAGTGAAAGGAGAGTGGATTGAGTGAGAGAATCACTTTGGCAAGCTTGAGCATTTGATTTCTTCATCAAACTGGTTGGATTTGCATCTATTACTCTTGGGTTCTTGGAATCCTAGCCGGCTAGGCATCACCCAAGAGCTTCCATCTTGTGGAGAGCCTTGGGAAGTTTGTGTTACCCTTGATTTCTTAGTGGAAAGCTCGAGTGACTTTTGTGGTTGCTTTGAGAGAGGCAAGGAGGTGGAAGAGACTCCAACCTTTGTGGTCTCCTCAATAATGAGGATGTAGGAGTTCCTTTGTGGGGTTGTCGAACCTCGGGATAAATTCTTGTGTCCCACATGCTTGTTGTTGTTGTTGTTGTGATTTGTGCTATCATATTTGTTCTTGTTGGTTTGTCTTCCTCCCCAACTCTCCTCTCAGACTTTGGACTCGATCTATAGAGTGGTGACCTTCTGGCGTCAAAGGAGCAACCCCAACACTTCATCTTACCACTAGGGAGTGAGGTTGTAAGATATCTTTCACTCAAAGTTCATTTTAGCACTTGTAGTGCTATTCTCGTAGGTGTCAGAACTTCCGGCTATTTGCGTGGCCCAAACTATAGGGACTTCCGACTGTCACTGACATTTGACTTTAAAATTACGCAAAAAATTTTAGATACGCCTATTCACCCCCACTAGGCATTATTTAGATCCTTTCACTTCTTGAGCTTTTCATTTTTATTCTTGAGCTTGACAAAATCATTATAGTTGTCGGATTCAACCACTTTCTTACTTCTGCTTCTAGAACCTTGCTCAATGCTCTCAACAATCAAGTCATCATATGATGTGGCTATAACAATCTAACAACATTGTTAGTAGCATCATGTGGCTCATTGCACAATAACTCATGAGAAAGAACAACATTGTCATGATTAATCTTGAGATTCATATACTCTTATTTTAGCAAGTTGTAACTAGTGGTGAGCTCATTGTGTATCCCCTCAAGTTTATCATATTTTTCTTTAAGCTCCCTTTTAGAGGTTTTGAGCTCCTTGAGTTTGGATGACACACTTTTATTCTCTTCTCTAAGCTCATCACTAGCTTTTTTAGCTTTGTCATACTTTGCTAAGAGTGAGTCATTCTCAAGTTCTAGCTTCTCATTTTTAGCTCTTATCTTTCTAATGATTTTAGTGTATTGGTATAGCAATTTGACAAGATCATCATAAGAAGGTGATTCAAATTCTTCATCACTATCACTACCTTTCTCATCATCACTAGCATTGTCATCACCACTATTATTTATCATCATTTTGTACCTTTCGTTCACCCTTGGCCATGAGGCATAGGTGTGAAGAGGATGATGACGGTGGTGTTGGTGGAGATAGTGAAGAGCCAATCACAAGAGCAGCCACCTTCTCCTTCTCATTTTCACTTTCATCATCGGATGAGCCACTTGATGATTCAATGTCCATGAGCCAATCACCAACAATATAGACCTTACCATTCTTCTTCTTCTTGTAAAATTCCTTCTTCTTGCCATCCTTCTTCTTATATAGCTTGCTCCTTTTCTTCTCATCATCCTCATCACTTGAGTCATCTTTCTTGTCCTTGTACTTCTTCTTGTACTTGTCTTTCTTGGGTTTGGGGCATTGATGAGCTAGATGACCAAGATCTCTACAATTGTAGCAATCCATTTCGGAGATGGGCTTCCTTCTACTACTAGTGAAGAATTTTTTTCTTTTTACCATCAAACTTGACACCATTCTTGTTTAGCTTCTTAAGCATCTTGGCGGTTCTTCTTACCATGAGAGCAAGGCTTGCATCATCAATCTCATCATCACTTGAGCTATCATGATCAACTTTTGCGTTGCCCCTCTTCTCTTGGCTAGCCTTGAAAGCCAAATCTTTCTTTTTGGTGGAAGAAGAACCATCTCGTGGAGTGATGTGCATGTACATCTCATGTGCATTGATCTTCCCCAATATTTGAGTTGGCATAGCGGTGGAAAGATCACCTTGATGAAGCACCATCATAATATGCCCATACTTGACAATAGGGAGGACACTCAAGATATTTCTCACAACATCGGATGGTTGCATTTGAGTGAGTCCAAGCCCATTGACCTTCTCTATAAGAACATTCAAGCGTGAATACATTTCATTAGCACTTTTACTAGAAAGCATTTCAAATGAATTAAGCTTCTTCATCACAAGGTGATAACATTCCTCACGCTCACTCTTGGTTCCCTCATGAAGCGCACAAATGTCCGATTATAGTGAATGGACGTCTTTGTGGTTCCGCACATGGTTAAAGACATCCTTGCAAAGACCTCTAAAAAGGATGTTTCTAGCCTTTGCATTCCACTTCTCGTAGTGAACCTCATTACCTTGAAGGTTGGCAGGATCCTTAGGTTTTGAAAAACCTTGTGAGGCGACTCTAAGCACTCCAACATCTAAAGCCTCTAGGTACGCCTCCATGTGAATTTTCCAATAAGGAAAATCATCACCCTCAAAGATGGAAGGGGGTCCATCCCCATGGGACATCTTGCTCTAGGTGGTTAAGCCTAATTTAAGGAGCACGAGGCTCCGATACCAATTGAAAAGATCAAGATGCCCATGAGGGGGTGAATTGGGCTAATTTTAAATTTCTTGCAATAATTAAGCCCTACACTTAGCCTATTTTACCCCATTGTGCCTAGAAGTGCTTCTATTGTTCTACCGCACAAGAGTTTTACACCCTAGGTTCTAATCCTACTCGTGGAGAATCATCCACAACCGCTCACACCATGACTTGGGTCATCCATAAGCTCCGTCGGATAATCACCAAGCTTCCAATCACCACTGAGTCATCTAGGTGATGGTGATCACCAAGAGTAACAATCATAAACTCTCACTTGACCAAGACAAGCCTAATGAGAAAGGTGGATACACACTTGTTACTCCCTGTACACTAATGAGGTCCTTAATCTTGGATTCACAAATCTCAATCACCCCACTAGGCTATTGTTCTCCCTTGCACTCCAAAGGTGTTTCTCAGCTGAACAAATAGGCAAGAGAGCTAACTTGGACGAGTGGGAGAAGTATTTATACTCTCCACTTCAAAACATAACCGTTACTGTCCAACTCAGCACATTTACGTAGTGACCGGACACGCCGGTCAGTGACCGACGGCCATGAACACGTCAGTTGTCAGACTTGACTGTTAGAGTGACCTGACACTAGTCAACGTCCGGTCAGCGTCCACCTGACGTGTCTAGTCAAGAATTATCTTCTCTGGACCTTCTCTGTTGTTGATCGGACTCTACAAGCCCTGTGTCCGGTCACTTACCTGCTAGCATCCGATCCAGTCAACAGCAAGTCCACGCTGCTACAGTGTGATCGTCGGTGTGTCTGGTGAACATTATTGTTCAGCATTCGGTCGCAGTCTGCCTTCTACTGCTGAGCAAATGAACTGACCGAACTCACACTGCTGCGTCCTGTCACTACCAAACCAGCGTTCGGTTAGTAAATGAGCACTCCATTCACTTTCAATTCAACATCTTCGTGAATGAGTTTGTCTCCAATCGATCTTAGGACAAACCCTGAGCTACCGAGTGATAAGTTTGACAAGTGTGCACCACACCTAAACCATTAGACTTACCTAGGTCAAGCTACTCGTTCATACTCCACTTAATAGTGCGGCCAAAGGAAAAACAAAGTCCTAAACTACTTTAAGTGTCTCTCCAACGCCAAACGATACTTAGAACTAGTCCGTCCTAACCTTGTCGTCCATCCTTTGAAAACCAAAGCAATTTTCATCGATAGGGGCATGAAAACCATAATTGCCCAAACAATCATCATTACCATGACCTAATTCAAATTGCCTCTGCAAAACACACGTTAGTCATAGTAATCTTGTTTTGTCATTAATTACTGAAACTCAGCTAGAGGCCTAGATGCTTTCACACGTGTGTTGGGGTGGAATTTAATTCAAGTTCCACCTCAATCCACCCCACACATGTGAATTAATGTGAATCCGACTATATCCAAATAAGACCTTAATTAATATATGATAGGTGGGTAGGCAGGTGAGCATGTAATTGAGTTTACAGTACATATATAAAAGAACCCTCACATACTAACATCCTAAGTCCTAAATCCTACCTAAAGCAGCTAGTAGGTAAAAGTGTGCCTCACCAGCAACACTGTAATAGA
Source organism: Miscanthus floridulus (assembly GCF_019320115.1). NCBI lineage: Eukaryota > Viridiplantae > Streptophyta > Magnoliopsida > Poales > Poaceae > Miscanthus > Miscanthus floridulus. Next base: position 124,238,003 of record NC_089584.1, read on the forward strand.
ACCGACCAATTATACGAAATTAAGTAAGAAAATCATCCGCCAGAGCAGACGATTTAGCAAACTTAAGCCCGTATAACCCGGTAGTCCATGAAATCATGAAGGATTTCAAACCAACTCACATACCAGCCAAGATCGTAATAAGTTTAGCGGTCACCATCACATATTACATAAAAGTTCGCATCACAGATACATCAGAGTTTAAACATAGTTATTACAAAGTGAGTTCAAATAGAAGTAGCGGAAGCCATTTGTTCAAAACCACACACACTCACACGGAGTTCAAATACAGTGCCAGCTAATGATCATTTCCAACAAAAGCATCAGACGAGACGTAAGGAATGACCATACCTATGGTCCTAAGCGTCACCCATCGCAGGATAAAGGCAGTTGATACAATAGTCATAATACATCTACCCATCTGTAACAAGTGGGAATAAAACCCTGAGTACGAGAAGGTACTCAGCTAGACTTACCCGACATAACTAAAAATAAAGTGACACCAAGGATTATGAAGGGCTTTATAGTAGGGTAGCTGACTCATTTGCAAAAAGAGGCATTTTTAGCATTTCAAGAACCTTTCCAAAAGCATTATTGTCAAGTTAATTATTATTAACCTGTCGACTACATTTGCACCTATACTAGAGCAAGCATGTGATTAAGCAAATAATGATAACCAATGATTATTAACAACTTCCATAATGTCATATTCATTATAACTGTCCAAGTGTTCCATCAACATTACTACGATGAAGTCACTCAAGTCAAGTGCTCACTATCTAGGAGCGATGGCGATTCGAATCGATTCCTAACCAGCTGGTGATTTATTCCTTACACAAACCTCACTCACCCGCTAAAGTGAGGTATTGGTCACCGAGTCAACTATCCAGGAATCTCGAGTTTGCTAGGAACCACATGTACCCGGGGGCCGACCGACTGCACTTTGGTCTTATCATCTCGCCCCCGTGTCCTACCACACCTGCTCCGGCATAGTACGCTGTGGGCAATCTACTCGGCCCGAATAATCTCCCAGCTTCACGGTCGAAAGGTACTTTATTCGGCCAGCTAAATGTAAGGCATGCGTTCAACATGACTCGAGGCCCAACAACGGTCGGTCCTTAATCGACACATACGGAAAGCACTACAGTCTAAAACTCTGTAAGTCTCCATCCGGTCTCAACTTCATTTAACACTTAGTTATACCATGACTACATAGTTATCCAAGCAGATCCAGGTAACCACCTATAGCTCGTAGGTGACAGGAAATCACCCGACTTCTACCGATCTAAGCCAGCTAAGCATTGACTCGACTGCGGATACTAGGGTAACAAGGATATAGTATAGCAAAGGTAGACAAGGTATAATGCAGCAACGGTTGCAAACAACTCCTGAACGTAATGCATCAATTAAAGTAAAGCATTTAATTAATAATTGCAAACCGAGGAGAAAATGCTCCGGGGCTTGCCTCTCTCGAAGGAGCTCGGACGGTGATCTAGGAACTCCGGAAGTTCCTCAACGTCCTCCTCGTCGGCTTCGGTCACTTCCTGCAGCTGCACCTCGAGCTGTTCCTCGAGCTCCTCGGATATGACGACTGAGCTCTCGGTTTACGATCCTGTATGATGCATGTGCGTAAGTGCTTATGCAAAAGTGCATCGGATGAAATGAACACAAGGGATATGCTTGAATGCAAGGTAGTCAACATCATCCAAGAACATATACTACAAGCACATGTCATCTACTGCATTCTCTTCTACTACTAATATGCTAAGTTAACACATCTCATTAAATGCTTCAAAGATACACCAAAGCTTCACTAATTCCTTAAGCATACACAAAGTAACATTTGATTAACCCTAATTAATAATAGGTTTGAATAGCAACATCTATTTTTATTGCTTAGAAAAATCTTAGAAAATTACCATAGCACAGTACTACCCTAAGTAGTCTACCATCAGATTTTTATGGCATTTGGATGAGTGGATTAGCCTACACAAAAATAACAAGCTACGACATGATTATGAACATGAAAATACTTTGTACTGTGAAAGTGTCAAACAACAGATGAAATATTTTTTCTATGTTCTTCATAGCATATAATCACTGTACAAAAATTATCACATGCAAGTTTTATACAAATTTTGCTCTCTAGCAAAAATAACAAAAATCAGCCATTAAAGGCACTTGAACTACACCTCATACTTTTTCTACAGAACATGCATGGCATATATTTTTCCTAGGAAGTACATTACACAAGAAGAATAACACACTTGGAAGCATATTTTTCTGAAGCATATAGGTTTTACTACACATTTTTCAAGATATCACCAATATCAAGGATTAAATAAAGCTCTATAGAAAAGTATCTCAAAAATGACATGCAATATTTTTATCATGTAGATCTGGTGACAAGGAACCTAGCAAAATTTGTTTCAACAAATTTGGAGCCAAAATGAGTATACAAACATTTTCCAAAGTATTTAACAGAATTCTGAAAAGCATTTTCTTAAATCCATTTTAAAACCACCCGACAAAATTGCTGGGTGCACCCGGTGCTGTGCACCCAGAACTTCCACCAGTCACTACGGCTGGGCCCTGCGGCCCCACGGGTCAGCGACCCGAGAACAGGGGAGGAGCCTCGCCGACCGGTGCTCACCGGCGGCGAGCTCTTCCGGTGGCGCAGGCGGTGCCAGCATGCACACCACGCCGAGCCGCACCGACTGGGAGGGTGGCGTTGGCCCGGTGGCGTGACGGACCACACGGCCGCGGTAGCGCACTCGCCGGAGAGGAAGGAGACGGCCAAGCTCGGCCCTTACCTCGACGACGGCGGCCGCAAGCGAGCGCAAGCGAGGCAGGGACCCTAGGCGGAGCTGCTGGCGGCGGGAATCGAAGGAAGAAGGCGTGGGAGGAGGGTATGTCGCCAGTGGGGCAGCGGCGGCGTTCGGTGGCGAGAGCGGGCGCGCGCTGCTGCTGTCGCTGCGTCTGAGAGAGCGGGAGGGCGAAGTGGGGAGCGTAGCGGGGGCAGCAGATGAAGGCGAGCGCGTGGAGGGCGAGGCAGGCCAGGGCTGCCGTGCGGCGTGCGTCGGCGGCGCATGGCGGCCACGCGGTGAGCGTGTCCTGACGCGATCGGGCGCGGCGCGCGGGAACGGCGCGGCGCAGCGCGGAGGCAGGCCAGCTTAGCGAGCCAGCACGGAGGCAGGCCAGGCGCGCGAGGTGGGCTGGGCCGCAGCGAAGGCGTTGCTGGGCCAGACGTGGGGCGGGCGAGCGAGCGGCGGGCGCGGTGGCAGGCCGAGCCGGCTTCGGCCGTGGGCCGAGAAGCGGGGGCGGCGGCCCGCTAAGGAAATGAAACGATTTTCTTTTTAAAATCTAAATTCAAATAGCCCCAAATTCATTATTTTGAGCAACAAAAAATCATTTTCAAGATTTGGTGCAAAAATGAAAGTTGCTCCATTTTTCGAGATCTACAACTTTGCTTGTATGACCAAAATCAAATTCCAAATAGATTTTGAATTACAATTAAAAATCAATAATAATTTAAAACCCAATTTTTGCAGAATTATTTTTAAAAGCATAATTTGGCAAAATTTTGAATATAAACTTTGCTCCAAAAACTGTGCTAAATAATTCTAGATGATTTACAATTATAGCCAAACATGTTTTATTAACCTAGCAAGCATAATTAGGGCAAAAACAACTCTAAACAAATGTATGCAATATTCATGTTTCACGAGCATGTTTCATACGTTTCGAAGCATGGTTTCAGTTATTATTTACCTGATTAGGCCTGGATACTTAGGATGCTTGAGGATGCACAATATGCATGATTTGCAGTGCCTAAATGCTGGCATAGCACCGGGGTGTTACAAACACACCAAAACATCTTATAATAGTTTGAACCAGATAACCATGACCCCTACACGTACGCTAACTATTGTCCGTGCTGCAATTCTTTTACGCTGCCAGAAGATACATGATGCACCAAAGTTAAACCGGAAGAGTACGTTTGTTTTAAAATTCGTGTGCTCTGGAGATCACAAGTTCACAGTGCAAATTGGTGAACCTTGTTAGAGTTTCTAGAGCTCACCAACAGTCCTTGAACTTATCATAGACCATCCACCGCCTCTGATGTTGGTTACCCTCGTCTAGCACTACTATAGTAAACATTTTTAGAGTTAGCCAAAAATAATTATCCAAGACGGGCACCTAACCGCCTTCATGTACTTGTCACGTACTATTAATCGTGACCAACAAAGGCGGTGCAAATGCCTGCCTCCGGAAATCAAATGAAAAACAAAAAGGACCTTTGAGCCCGGCATGGGAGGACCGTGGCCGAGCCCACTAGTTAGCTCGTCGGTGCATCTGTGATCAGGCTAGCCGCGTGTTGTCCTTGTGAAGCCGCTAAGAGCATGCGCAGCGCAGGCAGCTACCCTCATTAGACTATCTCCAACGACGCATACCCAAACACAGCACCCATTCCATCATTTGGGTCACCTACGACAGAGAGGTCACACACCCAAATCTTATCTTCTCCAACAACGAACCCAAATCTTATCTTCCTCCGTCGGCGCCGCCATCCGAGCGATCGCCGGAGCTCGAAGCCACCGTCGCCGCCCTCCCTCTCCTTCTCTCCCTTTCCTCCTCCTCCTCCACTCTTCTTGCTTCCCTCTCCCTGCCCGCGCCGCTGCAGTCCGAGCCCGCTCCTTCCCTCTCCCCGTCTACCGCTGGAGGGAGGGGTCGGTACGGTGGAGAAGAGGTTGAGCGCCAGTGTTGGAGGTGACCAGCGGGGGAGGGGATGACGGCGGAGACGATGCGCGGTGGAGGAGGTGACGGCCGGTATAGGGGTGGTGGGCGGTGGCGAGGGGTACCCGCTCGGGATGCGCCGCTCGGCGTCGGGCCGCTCCACCTCGGCTGCTCCGATCCGCGCCGACACTAGCCCGCTCCACCTCGATGGGGTGCCTGGAAGAGGAGGACGGGTGCAGTGGCACTGGAGCCCCACTTCATCGGCGGCCACCGCCGCCCTGCGCCCTGGCTCGCTCTCCCTCTCTTTCCCCCTCCGCCTTGCCTTCTCTCTCTCCTTCTCTCCCTTTCTCTCTCTCTCTCTCTCCCTTTTCTCTCTTGGCCGCATGACCCTGCCTCGCCGCCGCGCGGGGCACGCCCAGCCCTGGCTCAGGGTTCGGCCACGCGTCGGTGCACCTCAGCTGCTCGGCAGGGGTGGAGCTCAGACTATGGCGTGCTCGCGCAGCCCGCTCAACGGAGGATGCGCTCGTAGCTCCGGCGCAAGGATTTGGGTCGACGAGAGAGACGACGAAAAGAGGACGCATATCTGCGTTTCCTCCCTCCTCCCCCCCCCCCAAAAAAAAATAGGTGCTCGCTTTGCCTATTTCGTTGGAAGCCGGTTTTTCACTGTGCCGGACCCAAAATGAATTTGGGTAGCGGTATGCATCGTTCGTTGGAGACGGTCTTAGCCTCAGTAAAAAGCTTGCCTACACGTAGGAGTAGAGTGACTGAAGCCATCGTCACCTCCCAATCGCATACCATCGCAGGCTATACTAACAGTCTGACATAGCTCTTCTCTCTCTTCAGAACCTTTTCAGCCAGTCGAAAAGCAAATGTTGGGAGCATTTCACTTCCTCCCATCGCTATCTCTGGTTGTTGCTTCTGAATTTAAAGAGTCTATTTGTTTCGTCGTAAACGATCGTTGATTATTTACTGCTGGCTGATTTAATTGGTTTAGTGTGAGAAAAAAATACTGTTCTAACTTATAACTCACGATCATATATGATTGTATAAACCCAGCCAAACAGTCTGTTTGTCAGATGAGACATATGTGTCTTCTGCGAGATACTAGTAGGCTCTGCGAGGCTACCGTCTCTTACCCTTTTCTTGTCCGATTCTACCTGGCCTGACGAAGCCAACATCCAACGCGTTGGGGGTGGCCTCAGGAGCACACGTCGCCGCATCCACGAGCAGCCCAACCGTGCGCCACCCTTGGTGAAGCCGCTGAGGAGCCTGCCACTGCATCCGCGAGGAGTTTGCCGTGGATCCACCAAGGTAGGTGGGGTGACCGCCGCCGCACATCCATGGCAGGGTGACTTCCGCCACGGCCACCACTGGGGGAACACGTACGTCTAGAACTCCTGCAGCTCTTTTGGACACTCCATATCATGAGCTTTTATTGAGAATGACTAGAGGGGTGGTGGACACAGCAAGAATTGAGTGACCACATGTCATACTCAGCAAGTACGGTAAAATAATGATAACAAGGATAAGCTCATGGTTGACTGCGGCAAGCAATTTAGTTTCCAATTTTTTATTAAAATATGATCACTAAAGTTTAAGTAATTCCCAAACAAAATTAACAAATACATATATAAAAACATAATCATAATATAAGTATCATATCATTGACCATTCAAATTATTAATCGTGTGAGGGCTAGACCACTCTTGACCGTAAACATGTCTAATATAATAGTTTTTTTTGTATACTTTACCCACAAGTCGAGATTCTTGTATATCTAGGGCCGCGACCCCATCTACCCCACTACCAAGGTGAGGCGATGGGTTCTCCCTACGAGGCCTTTTTCTTATCATATATTACTTCTATTCATAAAAGAATGTAATTCTCGTTTTATGAGAAGTCAAACAATTTAAACTTCGATTGAATTTTTGAAAAAGTAAAAATATTTATGATACAAAATAAGTACCATTAGATAAATTGTGAAATATATTTTTGTAGTAAACTTTTATCAGTGACAAAGATGTTAATACTATTGGTTACAAGCTTGGACAAAGTTCAACTAGTTCGATTGGCATAAATCTCATAGTTGCATTCTTTTATGAACGGAGGGAGTATATATATTAGTATAAGGAAAAAGTCTAAATTACTCCCCTCAGGTTTAGCACATGTACAGATACCCCCCTAAACTAACATTCGGTTCAATACTCCCTCCAACTATTTTAGTTAGTCTAGTTTACCCCTTAGCATGATTTGTTATTGTTGTTTCTCGACATATAAGTTGGGTTTTAATGTCAAATTTTGTGATGTGATCCAGAACGTTAGAAAAAATATATCTTCATTTTTGCCACTATTTTGATAGTTTAGGAATTTTAATAATAAATCAACACTAGAGATTCAATATCATACAAAACACAATGATGAAAAAATCATAATACATTTTTCTAACACAAAATACGATGTCCTCTCTATCACCACACAAATTTTGAAACTAAATACAATTTGTGCATAGACAAACAAAAAAGAAAATTCTTTTTAAGGTGTAAATTGGACCAACTTATATAGTCAGAGGGAGTGAATTGAACCAAATGTTAGTTTAGGGGTTATCTGGACATATGCAAAATTTGGAGGGAGCAACAATATGGACTTTTTTTTTCTTAATATAACATTCATTGATGGATGTATATAGAGTAAGGGCCTGTTTGATAGGGCTCTTCCCCAACTCCGGTTTCGGCTCCTCCAGATGAGCTCTACCAAACATTTTGTAGGAGGATCCATTTTCGAGTGAAAAACAAAAATGGTTCTGGCTCCTCCAGAGGAGTTCCTAAGGAAGAGCCCTGTCAAACACCCCTAAATAGGTTTGTCAGTGACGCTTGCTAATTGAATGCAAGTTTAGGAATGTAGTGTATACATGCATGGATGAGATAGTGCAAGAGAAAATTAGCATGTTGTGTATTCCTGCTTATTCCCAGTCATACCCAACTTTACACTGCGGTTTTGCCTTGCCAACTAAAAAAAAGGACAAAAGAAACGACTCCAACTTCTAACCGAGCTCCAAGCCTCCACTTCAACGGAGGTCTTGTTCGGATGCGTATGTATTCGTCTCAATTCATATGTGTTGAAGTGGATTGAAGTAAAATTAAATTTAATTTTATTCTATTCTATTCCACCCTAACACATGTGAATTGAGGTGAATATGCGTATATCCGAACAAAGCCTGAAGAAAGCCACGCAGATGTCACTGTCAAGTTGAAACGGAACACCGATTTGGATTCCGAGGAATCGATGGTCTCTTGCGGCGGCATCAGTATCTTTGACTACAGGCACCGTCGGCCGACGTGCTGGTGCTGTGGTGCAGGATACCGCGCCGACACGGGTAACTTAAAAGTCCCCTGTCCAGCCAACAGCTGATCAGCCGACATGGGATCTAATAAGACAGGTTGCGGTGTAGATTATGCAAGACTGGAACGCCAGACAGTGGATTATGCAAGTCTTCCATCTCCGTTTGGAACACCATAATTTTTTTTTTCTAAAATTCTATATTTTTCCTGAAATTAAACTAATTCATGTAAATTTAATATACATGTGTGCAAAATTTCTAAGTTTCAAACAGCCAACGAGGCTTTAAGAGATATTTTTTAAAGGTTAGAGCATGAACAGTAAGAACAACGAATGGAACTGCGAGTGCGCGTGCATACTTTTTCTTTCGAGGACTAGTGAATGACGCCCAAGATCACGGTACGTTTACACTTCACAGCAAATTACCCATCTTTGGAGTTCGTCAGATGCAATTCCACAAAATTCACAATTCATGTGTTGACGAGTTTCCTGCTTCAGTGTAGACCGCAATTTGTAATTCTGTATCTGTAAACGTAGGGCCGCATCTGTACGCACAACGCACTACGGCTACAAGGTCATGATGAGAATGACCTTTACCACGTACTGGCTTGTAGTGCTTCTGAAACTTAGCTATCAATCCTCAGATTCGTTTCCAAGTACATTTCTAAAGGCACGTGATCTAATATAAGTCTCTAATTAGGATCATATTAGTTACCAACAAATGAGTTTTCATATAGGATATATATAAAGCTAATAAGTCACAATGAAACAGTATATTAGTAGAGACTGCAGAATTATGCAGTTCTGGGTAGTGAGCAAGCTTCCAGCCATGCAGATGAGCTTGCCTTTTCAACTATCAGGTGCCTGTGCTTCAGCATCGCTACAAAAAGGATTATACTGACCTACACATTTGCATAGGAGAAGACCGTGGAAAAGGTATCTCACAAGTGCAAGAAACACCGCGTACTTTTGCTAGTAGGGATCATTTCTCCCAGAGAATGAGATGAGTAACGAAGCAATGGTGAATTGTTTGTCATTTGTGAATGGATAGCTCATGGAGATGAGTCATGTCAGGGTTGGTCGTGCCACACGCTTTCTCCAGGGGATCCTTGCAGCGCCTCTGGAGCTCAAGGTACTTGTCCAGGTTGAAGTTCTGCCTCTGGATCAGCTTCCTCTGCCGAGACTCAAATATCCTCTCCATGAAGTCTCGGTAGGTTGGGTCCCTTGATGTGATGAGGAAGTATGCATATCCCACAACCAGGCCTGTCGTGGTCGTGAAGAACGTGATGGGCTCCATGACGTCCCACGAGAATTCCCAGAACGTGAGCCTGAAGAAGAGGCCCACCTGGGTGATCAAGAAACCCAGACCAGACCAGAGGATGCGCCGGACCTGCTTGTGTGCAAGCTTGTTGATGTCTTCCAACTGCGCCTGGAGCTGCTTGAGCTCTTCCTTCCCCGGATCATTCTCAGGTGTCAGTGCAAGGGGCATAGCTTTCCTTACAAGATCCACGATCTGTATAAAACAAGAGGTATTAGCATCAACCGAAGGTAAGTATAAGCTAATGTATGTGAAGACCCCACAAGACACCAAATCTGAACCTACATTGATAAGAACCAATTGATGAGAAATTTAAAAGGGGAAATTTCAGCGTATGTGGATACACCACAGTCCTAATCTGTATTTCAGGTCCCGTTTGGCAGGGCTCCGGCGGCTCCGGCTCCCGCACCTGTCGGCCGCTCAGGGGCCGATAGGTGCCAGGGGAGCCGGAGCCACGGAGCCCGAAAAACGAGCTTCTCCGGCTCCGGCGGTTTCTGTGAGAGAGGAAAGGAGGAGAGAGAAAAACGGCTTCGGTGAACAGTACAGGGTGTCGGCCGCTCAGGGGCCGACAGGCCGGGGCCGGAGCTGGAGCCGCCGGAGCCCGGCCAAACGGACCTCAGTTTGCTTCAGCATGTATCACTGAAGTGTTCACATGTCAAAAAGACATGGATTGACAATATCCTGAAAAATCAACTTCCAAAGTGACCTATCCTAAAATGGAAGAATCTGTACATATGAAAAACAACGTGCAACAAATATGCAAGAGTGTAAATACATTTCAAACACAAAATGGTGGAATGCAATGGAAAGTAAACATGAATACATGATTTAAGAGTATGGTAGAGGATCCTCTATGAAGCTTCATGCTTTTGTTCCAAATGTTCAATAAATAGTTAATTTACATCCAGCACCATCAACTTGAATGAGGAATGGTAGTTACAAAATTTGCTGATATGTCCCATAGTACAGCTTGCAACAAGGCTCCAAATTGCACATTCACGTTACTGAATAAAGTGAGAGTAACGCATAACTATTATGATACTATTTAAACAAAAAAAAAACATAGGACAAGCATTGTGAAAAGCAACCAACTTTGAAGTTAGCTGTCCTCACCAGACACCCACTATTTAACTTTTGCTACCGCACTATCGAAGGACAGACTTTGCCCGGTAGACTGGTAGCTCGCCCCATCCGTGCAATACACAAAACAAGCAGTCTAGATAATGGACAATGCATCCTGTGCCACAAGCCACACGAGATAATGGAAACAGGATAGACTGATAGAGGCAGTGCAAAGGGACAATAGCCTCTCCAGTGCAATGAGCCGATAACCCATCGTGTACGAGAGGACAGAGCAAACTAGAAAAAAGACGAGGCACCAATCAGTTGCCTAACAAGCGGATGGATTCCTCCCATGGAAGAAAACCGGGGATGACTTTTCGACTAGTGCTGCCCGCTTGACCGCGTGGGCAGCCGAGAGGAGCACGCTGTGAACCACCAGTCGCGACCTAGGGGCCGCGGCGTCTACATGCATACCGATCACCTTTCCCTCCAGAAAGCGCCACTGGCAAGTGGATTGCTACTGGTCCAAACAGTACGGCGACGACGGGCTCACGATGGTTTCAATTTTCAAAGGCCAGTCCCGATCAGTAAGTTGAGAAGGTCGCACGAAGTGCACGATGAATCTTGGTTCTCACCAAACCATTAGCTTGCCGTCGAATGGCAAATGCAATTCTAACGACTGGATCTATGGACCAAAGGTACAATCCGTAGGCGATGTAACCCTGGACCATCGTTTGCACTTGCGGGAAGCCCGGCAAACCCCGCAGGCCGCGGCCCGCGGGTCACGAATTACAAGCTGGAACCTAATGGTTGCACGGATCTGTACTTGAGCCGCCCAGCGGCTGAGCCGTGTCCGTGTGGACGGTGCTTAGCGACGCTATATATTTTTTTTTTTGCCGGACAAAATTTTCTAATGCCTCAAATAAAACTACCATGTCTCATTCCTTCATTGATTACATCGAAAATGCGTTCACTAATATTTCCGGCACCGCCAGCATGTACCGGTCATACCTCACCGGACGAGAGAACAATCGACGCACTAACGAACGGAGTAGCCGGCGGCGAGGTAACCGGATAGAACGCAGCTTAAAATCCGAAAGCCCCCGACGCCCGGAGAAACCGAGCCTCGAAGGCCGCGATTCTACAGGGGATCAGGGAGGGATAAGGTGTGGGGGAGTAGGAGAGGGTGGCAATGCGAGCTGACCTTGTCGGGCTGGAGGTAGACCCTGTCGCGGAAGAGCAGGACGACGCCGGCCTCGTCGAGCGCGCCCGCGAGCGCGGCGGCCTCGGCGCGCGTCCGGACGGCGCCGGAGTCCTGGCACGCGCGCAGCAGGTCCGCGTAGGGGATCACCTCCCCGTCCCCGAGCCGCCGCTTGAGCGCCTCCACGTTGGCCAGCCGCATCAGCCGCCTCGCCTCAGCCGCCGTCACATCCTCCTCGCCCCCGTCCCTCCTCGCCGCCTCCGGCAGCGACGCGTAGCCGCAGCGCTGCTGCAGCGCGCACGGCGGCGGGACCCACCGACGGGGCGCGGCGCCGGCGCCGCGCCCGACCGCCGAGGTGGAGACCGAGGCGGAGCGGAGGAGGGAGCGGGAGACGCGCCACATTGACATGGGTCGTGTCGGTGCCTATCGACCTCTCTCTCTTCTATTTCGGATGCTTATGCTGCGTGTGGTGGGTGGAAGGGAGGGGAAGGAGAGATATGGGGGACGACTGGGCGAGGTGATCAAAGCGGGAGGAGGGAAGGAGGCAAGGCAAGGGCGGCGAAGACGAGAGGAGAGCCAGCCAGGACGCCGTGTTCGCTTCGCGTGGGGTTTGGTTTATTTTTGGCAGAAGAGGTGGGGCTCCCTTCCTTTTCTCGTCGGCTCGTCCGCCATGGCTTCTGGGACTTCTGGGCGGGTTCGGCCTTCCTGTGCACAGAGCGAGGGGCGTTCGGTTACAGTTGGCCAAACGGGCCGCAGCCGCACGGCACGACAATAGCATAGGGCATGGCCAGGCACGACTCGGTCAGGCACGGCACTACATGGCACGATAGACTAGCCGTGCCGTGCCTGTTAGTGCCGCCGTGCCAAGGTGCTGGCCCAGGCACGGCACTATCAGGTCTTAGCCGTGCTGTGCTGTGTCACTGGGCACGGCGGCCCAGCAGTGCCGCTGCTTGCTGGGGCTGCGTCGTCGTGTCACGTGCATCCGCTCGCGCGCTAGAGCCGCGTTGAGCCCGCATCCTCCCCGCCGGATCCGCCGGCGTGCTCGTGCTCACTGGATCCACCGCCAACGAACTCCTCCGCGCCGGATCCGCCGCCAGCAGACTTCTCCGCGCCAGATCCGCCACCAGTAGACTGCTCCGCGCCAGATCCGCCACCAACGGACTCCTCATCGCCGGATCCGCCACCGGAGAGCTCCTCCCCGCCGGATCCGCTGGCGGCGGGCTCGTGCTTGCCGGATCCGCCACCAACGGACTCCTTCTCACTGGATCCGCCACCGGAGAGCTCCTCCTCGTCGGATCCACCATCGGAGAGCTCCTCCCTGCCGGATCCGCCACCAGCAGACTCCACCTCGCCGGATCCACGCCAGGAGATGGATAGAGAGAGGCACCGCCTTGCTTGCCGGATGTGGAGAGGGAGAGGGAGGGTCCGCGTCGCACGGGGAAGAGATGGAGCGCCGCATGGGGAGAGCTCCACATGGGGAAGAGGGAGGGGCGCTGCCCTGCCTGCTGGCTATGGAGAGGGAGAAGGAGATGGAGTGGGAGCGCTGCACGGGGGAGGGAGCACCGCGTGCGTTCGGGTGAAGATAGGGCGGGCGCGCAGACGGAGAGAGAGGGAGAGACTGAGTGAAACCCTAACTAAGTCACCATATATATACTCAAACGTGATATCGGGCCGTGCCTGGGCCGGCACTACGGGCCAGAATGGCGGCCCAGACACGGCACTAAGGCCGGGCCGTGCCAGGCACTCGCACGAAGGCCGTCGGGCCGGGCCGTTCCTGGGCCGTGCTAATTCGTGTCGTGCTTGGGCTGGCCCATAGTGCCCGAGGCAAATGGCCAACTATACGTTCGGTAACCCGGAAGCTGCTTTCTAGTGTCATCACGCTTTTACGTCGCGTTAAAAATTTATTATTCACTCACCTCTTCAAAAATATGTTACTTAAAAGATTCAGGGCCTGTTTGGCAGGGATCTGGCTCCTCTGAAAATGGCTCCGGCTCTGACTTCTCTGAAGGAGCAGCTCCTCTAGAGGAGCTGAAGCCGTTCTGAAAAACGTTTGGCAAAACGGCTCCTTCGCACTAGACGATGTGAACCCACAGCAAGGAGCCGCGCGAAGCTCGTTTTTTAGGCTTCTCCTGCGCAGGCAAAAAATAGCTCCGGCTCTTGTGCGGAGCCCTTTCCAAAAAAGACGTTTGGCAGAGCTCCTGCAGGAGCCGGAGCTGAAGCCTCTGCAGGAGCCCTGCCGAAGAGGCTCTCAATGAACCATTTTACAAAGTTTTGTGAGCATACAAGTTATTTCATCAATAATTCTATTTCCATCGCTAATAAAAGGTTGAGCACAAATTAAACAAAGTAAATTATGTAATTGTCTAGGGTGTGCACAAACAGCTAAACAAAAATAGTTTTTTAGCCATATCAACAAATTCGGATTTATTCTGTATTGCTAAGGCCCTATTTGGATCCCTATAGATAATAACTATCTGCTGATAATTATCTTATTTAGATCCAAACAAGTACAACAAATAGATTAACTAATTATTAGATAATAACTATCTCACTAGATTGATCAAATCAGATAATTTAGCTAATAGATGAAAAAAATAACTATCTCATCTTTTAGTTGTGTATTCAAACACCCTCTCAGCTAATAGGTAGCTAGTCAATTGTTAGCCAATTAATATTAGCTATGTGTTACTGCCTAGATAACTACTACTCCAGCTAATAATAGATCTAAACAGGGCCGGCTTGGAGGACAAACACAGCCAATTCGTCGGCCAGGTGCTCTAGCCACTGCCCAGGTTGAGAAAAGGTTCACCAAAACCCAAAGAATAATAAAAAGGGAAGAGCATGTTCATATACGATAGTAGATTATTACTGTTGATTGATTTGATATGAGAGAAAAAAAAAGCAAACAGGCTGTTTATTCTTCCGACGGTGCCGATACACTAAAATAGCGACCACATGGCGGTCGGCAGGACGAGCCGACCCGGACGCCGGACGCTTTTCAGCCGACCGCGCAACACGTTGTGGACGCGGCGGGCGCGCCTGCTGCGCACCACGAACAAAGCAACCTGATGCGACGCGCCCAAGGGATGACCCGGATGAGGCAGATGGGCCAGCACTGCCTATCTGCCCCCAAAGCTAAATGTTTTACTGCTGCACCGAGCGGACATATTTGGCACAGCTCAGTTTCACAGTATAAACTTTTTTTTTTTTACAAAATAGCTTTATGAGCAATTTTTTTTTGAAGCTGAGTTATTTTAAAATAAATATTTAGTAAGATAGCTTTACATGATGGAACAATGAATAGAATGACTATAATATAGAAGATGAAGCTAAAACAAGCTAGGCTAAACAGGCCTAAAAGTAGAAACCCACTTGCCACGGACCCGCTGCCATTTTCTACCTGTGGTTATGGTGTACTGTACCTTTTCTCAGATCTATCTAATGTCGTCAGATTTGTTTGTTAATAATTATAATTATCTAGCGAAACTAATAGATCATTTGTTTATGGTTCTGTTCGCTTGTCTTATAATTCATACTTTTTAGCTTGTCTTTTTAACTGAAATAATATTTCTCTTTCACAGTAAATCAATTAGAACAGTGTTTCAACTTGTTTTTTTTTTCAACGAAGCGAATGGGCCCTACGTCCATTTCCACGAGATGCACGTGAATGTCGCGAACAGCCCAACATTGCCGACCAGTATCTCAAAATTTGCGCGTGTAAAGACGGTCTTCAACAACCGCGATCCAAAATATAAGACGCATTCGTCCTTTGGGTAACGTTACAGACAAATGGTTCAATATCTATTTTTGATCTTCTCCAACAACAACCCAAAAGATAATTCTTTCTGCAAATGAGTATACAGGAGAGATGATACTCAAATTTAGGTTATGGCTCTCCTGACACGTAAAATGAGTCTTTCATATAGGTACCATGTTAGAGGCTATATGTATTGTATTGAAGACTCATTTTAAATTTGGGTTCCGCAATGGTCTCCTGTGCACGTGGTACTGTTGCAACAATTTAAGAGTTGCGGGATGCCGACTTTGAATTTTTGACGGCAAGTTAATCACCTAGCTTAAAATAATGACAATTTGTGTGAGAAAGTAATGCTAGTGAACAGGTACCGCCATAAGTACATAGACGAATTAAACCGTAGATCTAGACAGAGAAGGATATATATCTCCCTCATATGTGTAAAGTTATAAGTATGCTTCCTTCTAGTCTGTTTTCCCACTTTCACTGTGCTTCCTCCTAGAAAACGTTTTCACCATCCCCTTAAGTATCTTCCAGAACCAAAACACGTTCATCACTGCGACCGCTGATGGCACCGCCACCAAGCTGTAGAATCCTAAGGTGAAGATGGACCTCGCCTGGGAAACAAGGATGGCATCGGCAATAGAAAACAATATCAGAATAAAAAAGCACCAGAACAATCATAACTTCTGATAATCTAGTTTAATTTAAGGTTTCACATTTTCTGCAAGCCATTTTTCAGAACATTGATGAACTACCTTTAATGTTAACGAAAAAAATACTGACCAAACAGATCTTATTCTAAAAAGTTACATTACAAGAAATAAATGGATTTTGATTGGTTCCCAGGTTAATTTGTAGTACAGTGTGCTTTCAGGATGAAAAATTTAAATACCCATACCTGATCAAAATGAAAGTACATATGGGTGAACATATAGATGAATAAGATTATCCGAGCAATCTGTAGCAGAAAAAAGACATGTTAATCAACTATTCACCAGAGCAAAAGGGTCATTTAAAGAGAACGTTTAGGCTTTATTTGGAAAGGGATAAGCGGCATCCAAATCCTTATGGTTAATTCAAACTAGAGCATAAGAGTTTTTAAGACCAAATCCCCTATTCCAAAATCCAAAATGGCACTTCATGTGTTCATTAAAAAAACTCCAAAATGCCCCTTATCAATTTGTATAGTGAAGTCATCACTAATCATTACCCCAGTTATCACATCTTTAAAATAAACTCTGCCAGGGAACCTAACTATGCAATGCTCTAGCATTTAGAGACAACCTTCCTGAACCATATGCATTATGACTGTATAGAAAATTGTTTAAAAAAACTAATGACTCATGAGAGCAGTTGTTGTACCAGGCATCCAACAAATAGAGCCACGCCATTGTATAAGTAAAGATTACAAGTCTTCTGACCAGCAAAGGCAGCAACGTCCAAATACCTGTAGAGATCATTACAAAGTTTTTTTTTAAATGAATGAGCCCCAGTTCTTACTAATAAGCAGATTAGCAACAAAAGGATATTACCATCTGAGGTTCACAAAGGGAGTCGTGACTTCGGTGAAGAGGACCATGAGTATGTACATGTGTGCTTTGCCACTCAACAAAGCAAGACCAATTGCATACATGGAAAGTCCGTGATACAAGAGCTGAAACATCAATATTAGAAAAACTAACTTCTGATACAGATGTAACGCCCTGATCCGAAAAGACAGCTAAGGCTCACTCTACACGTGGAATGAGTTACACATGTTAATTAACTCTCTTGCGCTTTCGTTTTTGCTTCGCGCAAAAGGATCGATCCGAAGTTAACAGCTTCCCAGGTCCAGGCTTTTAAGCTGGTCTATCTCTGGTTCCATCTCCGGTATGAACTGAAAACACTGTACTGAAGCTACAGTACCCTTGGTGCTGTAGTACCACGAATTTGGTCTCGACCAACCGGCCCATGGGCTGAGGTTTCATATCCACCCACCCTCAAATGATTCGACGTCCTCGTCGAGTTATCGAACCAGCTTACTTATATGGGACAAATGCTCACTATCAACTTTCTTGGTCACCTTCGTATTTCCGGTTCCTGGCCCAGGCGCTACACCCTCTCTGGAGCCATGCACAACCTGTCCAGGCTTCCAAACTATACGAACCGTGAAACCACGAGAGTGGGCTCTGAATACCATTTGTAATGCCTCGACCCGGGAAGACGGCTAAGGCCTACTCTACACGTTGAATGAGTCACACTTGCTAATTAACTCTCTTGCGCTTTCGTCCTCGCTCCGCCCAAAAGGATCGATCCGGAGTTAACAGCCTCCCAGGTCTAGGCTTTTAAGCTGGTCTAGCTCTAAGAGTGGGCTCTGAATACCATTTGTAATGCCCCGACCCAGGAAGACGGCTAAGGCTCACTCTACACGTTGAATGAGCCACACCTGCTAATTAACTCTCTTGAGCTTTCATCCTCCCTTCGCGTAAAAGAATCGATCCGGAGTTAACAGCCTCCCAGATCCAGGCTTTGAAGCCGGTCTATCTCGGTTCCATAAACACTGCGTCGAAGCTACAGTGCCTGTGCTACAGTCCACAGATTTGGTCCGGCCCAACTGCCCCATGGTCCAGACTAAGGCAGTGTTTGGCACCGGCTCCTGCGGCTCCGGCTCCCTACGCAGCAGCACTGTGCAGCGCTGTTCTTACCTGTAGCAAGGAGCCGGACGGGAGGAGCCAAAACAAAAAGCAACGTGAAAACAAGAGGAGCCGGAGGAGCCAGGGATTTGGTGCTCCGGCGGCTCCTCTGCAGTACTGCTACAGTACCTGGAGCCGGGCCACCGGAGCCCCTCCAAAGAGGCCCTAAATTCGTGGTACCGTAGCTTTGGGGGCACTGTAGCTTCAGCACAGTGTTTCCAGTTTAGTCCCGTACCGAAAATGGACGAGCTAGACCAGCTTAAAAGACTGGACCTGGGAGGCTGTTAACTCCAAATCGATCCTTTTGCGTAAAGCGAGGACGAAAGTGTAAGAGAGTTAATTAGCAAGTGTGGCTTATTCAATGTGTAGAGTGGACCTTAGCCGTCTTCCTAGGTCAGAGCGTTCTCCACGATAGAACTCCATTAAGAGCTAGAGCATGTGCTTCGACAGAGTGATACTTACATACTCCTTTCCACCTAAAGAAGGAAAATACAGCAGGATCATCGTCAAGTCTGTTAAAAAGTAACTAATCGAAACATGCAGAGGCAACGATTGTTTTTTCTTATGTCATGCGTATGATAAGAGACATGGAGTACAGAAGCATCACATGTAAATAATCAAATTGTTGTTAGCATATATTGAAGAAATCAAACACTCCTAACATTTTCATGTTCATTTTATTCTGAAAGACATGCAGTATATATGGACAACAAATCGATTGCCTTCAAACGGAGGGAGAAATAAAGTTGAAATGCACAGCTTACCCCAAACATGGAATCAGATAACCATGATTTTCTATCAATTATTATGCTATTGTGCACATCTTCATTAAAGAGGTCAGAGATCATGACCAAGTAGAAAGACACAGCAGCAGCTACCAATGCATGGAGTGTAGAGAAACCCCTGCCAATATGTGGCATTATATAATCAGATTAAACAAAGCTAAAGCCAAAAATAATAAGAAAAGCAAAAGTATCTAAAAAGTTATGTCTACACATATCTTACCTATTGTTCCTGTTAGAGTACGTCATAAGTCTATTGGGCCTGGGCTGGCAGTATAGCCCGCTAGTGTTAGGGTTAATTAGAGATAAGGGTCGCTTGCTTAAGGGTCAAGTAAGCCTTGCTTGGGAGTCAAGTAAACCTCTCTATATAAGGAGAGGAGATGTATTAATCTAATCAAGCAAGAATTAAGAAGGAAATCCCTTCCCTCTTGCTTGGCCGTGGGCAAGGCCCCCGGCTGGCCTCCCGCCTCCCTCGCAGCCCTAGCCGCCACAATTATGGCCATGAATAGTACCCACTTTACTGTAGTACCACCGGTACTGTAGCCCCACCAGGCGCTGCCTCTCCCTCAGCTCTCTCCCTCTCGATTCTAGCAGCCATATATCAATCTGGTATCAGAGATCTCTGGTTCGATCATGTCCAGCCCTCTACCGAGTTCTTCCCACCTGCCACCACCAGCGTCTTCGTCGGCGCTGCTGCCCCACATAGCGGGCGCGCTGGCGTCCTCAGGAGCACTTGCGCCCTTTGCCCCGGCGCCGTCCGCCCTCGTCCTCACCCCAGAGCAGATGACGGCCACAATCCTGAAATTAGGGCAGGCCGTGGCGGGCATCAGGGCCTTCCTCGTCGGGCCCTATGCGCCCCAGCCGCAGCCCCAGCTGCCGCCTCCTCCACCGCCACACCAACAGCAGCTACCCTCGTCGCCGCCGCCGACCTCGGCCGCGACCACGGCGCCGATCATCTCGTACCAGTATGGGATGCCCTACGATGGGATTGCGACGACCTCGTTCCTAGCCGCGCCACCGCCGTTCCAGGGCGTTCCCATCCAGTAGATCAAGTTCCCGTCGTCGCCGTCACCGCTTCTGGCTTGGATCGCTGGTTCGTCGAAACCCATCTACACGGCGCCCAGTCCCCAGCCGCACCTACCACCGCTAGTGTTCCCCTATGGCTGGCCAGGCTATGGGACGACAGCCGTCTCCATAACCGGTGCCCAGCGGATCCTAGTTGTGGGCGAGAAGTTGCAGCAGATCGAGCAGCCGATGGACATCGCGATGACGTCGGCGGGGAAGATGCTTACTCGCCAGGTGTCGGCTACAGGCTGCTATGCGCGGCCTCCTAGCACATCGGCGGGTGCGGGAGATGCACGATCTGCAGCTGATTCAGCCCTACACCCCTTCGCAGCTCCTCCACGTTGCGCTTCGCTGCGCAGAGGACCTCGATCTCGTCCGCTATGTCGGGGATCTCGGGCATGCAGTTTCCCCCATGGTAGGCAGGCATGCTATTTTCCCTGCGGGCGGCGGTTGGGGAGGCGCATCCCTCCACCTCGTTGTCCATCGAAAGCCCTCTGCTCTTCTCTGTGCGGTGCAGACCAGCAGTCGTCTGGCGGGGGGAAGGCGTGGGGTCACCAGCGAGAGCGCACCGCGTAGCGCTGTTGCATTCTGCCACTGGCTGCCGCGAGGGCGCCTCCGCTGGTCGCTGTTGCAACCACTTACAGGTGGCCATACACATGCACCTCTTTCGTCTAGATGGTGTCCATGGGATCCAGGAGGCTGTACACATGTAGGTTTAGCGTGCGGATGGTGTCCACCTTATGTTCAGAGTCAAAAATAAAGAGTCCCAGTCTATTTCAGGTTGAGAATAATAAAATAAGCCAACATGTAAAAGGCTTGTTTTTAGGTGTTAGGAGTCGAGTCAGCGTTATAAGTTCGTTAGGTTGCAGCTCGAGGACGAGCTGCATGTCCAGGTGGGGTGTAGTGTTAGAGTACGTCATGAGCCTATTGGGCCTGGGCTGGCGGTATAGCCCGCTAGTGTTAGGGTTAATTAGAGATAAGGGTCGCTTGCTTAAGGGTCAAGTAAACCTTGCTTGGGAGTCAAGTAAACCTCTTTATATAAGGAGAGGAGATGTATTAATCTAATCAAGGAAGAATTAAAAAGGAAATCCCTTCCCTCTTGCTCGGCCGTGGGCAAGGCCCCCGGCCGGCCTCCCGCCTCCCTCGTAGCCCAGCCGCCATAATTATGACCGTGAACAGTACCTATTTTACTGTAGCACCGCCGGTACTATAGCCCCACCAGACGCTGCCTTTCCCTCAACTCTCTCCCTCTCAATCCTAGCAGCCACATATCAGTTCCACTCAACCTTTTGTGTGTTATCTAACATATTGTAACATTTGAAACATCGAGAACTGACCTTTCGAGTCATCTCATATACCTATAAGGACAACAGTGAGTATAGCATGATACAGAGTATTACATGAACAGTTTGATCCAGTAGCCTGAAACAGTACTCTTCTATAAGCTCGGAATTTCAGAAGTATTTTTTTTAAAGTAAAAGGCATGAGCTCTGCCGCTCAATTAAGTAGTGAAAAGAGGTTTATGTACAGATGACACATGAGGTGCCAAAACACCGTGGTCTGAAGACCATAGAGGAGAAAAACACGCCTCGCACTGCTAGTTTGGCTCCCACTAAAATTCATTGTCTTATGCCACTGCACTATGTCTTCTTTGATCAGTGAGGCGACCTGTTGTGCCGTCCTATGCACATTTTCGAAGATTCTTCTATTCTCCTCCTTCCATAAATTCCACATGATGTAAATCACCATACCATTGAAACGCCTACGGTCTTGCTTTTGTATCTTGCTTGCCGCTTGCTCCCACCAATCGGCAACTGAGGCCGGTTCTTGTTGTGGCCATTGCACCACAAAGTTTTCCCAAGCTACCACTTGGTCCCAGACGGCTTTTGCGAAAGGGGCAAAGCAAGGGGAGATGAAGCCCTGTTTCTAGAGGCCCGTTACACAAAACACAATGTTTTTAGTGCGGCCAACCCTACTTTTGCAGATTGTCTACTGTTAGGATTTTGTCATGCATTAGGATCCAGGCGTGTATGTTGCATTTATTCTCTGTTCGAGCCTTCCAAATGAGGTCATGTTGGAACTTCCGATGTGAGCCTCGAAACTGTATCCTATATGCCGAGTGGGTGGAATAGGTACCATCAGCTGTCCATTTCCAAGTAATTGTGTCCAAGTAATTGTGTCATGTACATCGGGCAGCTGAACATTTTGTAATCTAATCCACAAGCCAATGAATTCTTGGAGTTGAGATGTTGCGGTGATACGTGCTTACAGTGCTTTAATCCAATTGTCGTTGTAAATTTCAGAAGTATAATGACATTATCAATTGAAAGATAGTTGCTGGCAGAAATAAGAACCAAAAAGTAGTCAACAATGTTTGCTGGTTGTAACCAAGGACTCTCCCTTGTCCATGTGACCAATAGAATTATTTTTCCGTACTCCTTTGATGTGAAGGATTATGCGCTTCATGGAGCGACTTGCCTAATTTTTACCACCCAGTTACCTTTTAAAATGTTGCGTAAGTTTCTCAACCAAGTGTTTTAATGACCGAACATATACATCTACATATTTTGCCGATTACATTGAATTTATTTGTCCAATGGAACTTTCATCGAGCTAGTTTTTTTTTTCTTTTTTTGGTAAGTACCAACAAAGTTATATAGAACCTTCCATTTATTCTTGAGCAATTCACTCATCTTGAATAAACAAACCAATAGGTAAGTATTACCTTGAGGGATTATTGTAGGAACATGAGCACACATCCAACTAATCTTGCGCTGGATTATTTGTGTAATTTATTTGAAACTTAATGCGCTACACTTGTAACTGATGCCGTAAGTTTATATGATGTTGACTGTTTATAACAATTGTTTCAAAAATAAGTGTTTTCTCAGTAGTGCCTTAAATCTCCCCTCTTTTCATGTCTTTTTTTCTTTCTAAAAACATTATTCTACTGTTCGTGCAAACACAGAACACGACAAAGAAAAAGATAGAGAACCAATGAATTGTAACGCTAAAAGAATTAGGTCGACATCAAAGCTGCTGACGAGTGACAAGGAAACCTTTCCTTGATACTAACGGGAGTACGGGACACACCGAACGAACTAAATCGAGGAATCGAATATGATAATGCAGTTCCACGGGTAAACTATATATACAGTCTTCGAGGAAGCTTCTGATCCTGTTCAAGCACCGAAAATAACTCTTGTAGAAAACTATTCAACGATATGTTGTCCACAAACTTGTAGTATTGCGCTTGCGCCTACAGCTACCAGTCAGGCTCAGGCGTCGTAGAAGACAGGGACTGGCACCTAGATGCATCATGCATCATGCATCGTTAACTAGCGCCGGAACGACCTACATTGACATTATACCAGAAGAAAGAAGACGTATAACGATGAAAGATTTGGGGGTTTGGACACAAATAGCAACAGGCACAACTACTCTGTCGCAGATTAAAAAGGAACGAACTATGAGTTGATGGTTTGAAAGGAACGAACAATGAGCTGATTGTTTGAAATTCAGCTAGTGAAAGGGAGAAAAAAACGAGGAGGGACCAAGTGAGGGAAGCTTACAGCGCCGCACATGACGATGCCGGCAAGAACCGACGCCGGCCACAGAATCCGCTCCTGGGGCCCAAAATAATTTCCGTCCATCCCTCCGCCACCCGATCCAATCGACCAACGAGCAGAGGAGAAGAAGAACCAGCAGCAGCAGCAGCTCCGCGATGAGGCACCAAAACGGCAACAAGTACGCCTCCCAGAACCCTGCGTTCCCAATCCACTGGTAATCCAGTCCTGGCACGAAACACAGCTCCGCGTTTCCATCTCCCACCTCCCGCAAAGCTTGGCAATTGGCAGCGCTTGGGGGAAAAAGAAGCTGTGAATCTCCGAGGATTGTTACCTGCCACCTGGATTCTGGATAGAATGGGTTGGGTCGTTGGGACTTGCGTTGCGTCTGCGTCGTAGCCGTCGCCGTCGCCGCTTGCTTTGCGCACTCCTCTGTTTCGTGGGATTTCTTTGTGGCCTGGGCCTCGCTCGAGCGTTGAGCCTCCGGGTTTTTAAAGCGAGGGTGCGGCGTGCACACAGCGCACGAGGGGACGACGACTAGACGGAGGCGAAGGTGCTCGGCTTCAGCTCGGCGCCTTGTCCTTGGGACAGCCACGGCCCACGAGACGACGGTCGACGGGACCCGGGCCAGTTGTCTCCGCCGCTCGCCAGCTGATCAGATTCGTTTTGCAGAATTGCATTGCATTGAATTGCACGGGCGAGGTGACACGTCCATGAACAGTTACGTGTAACGCTTCGCACGTACCCGATCCGTTTCGCAGACCGCAGAGGGAAACTAAGATCTGGATAGCTCAGCTGCTCAGGCTCTGATCAAGGAACTTCCCTATGCGTGTCGGTGTGTGGATGGGAGGTCCTGCCAGCGTCGTGGTCCGTGGATCTGATGAACGCACGGCTAGCAGCATGTGACACGGTGTCAAACTTGATGAGGAATTATTAAAGGAGAGACGGAGAACAGTGCTAGTGCTGCGGTGGTATGTGATCGTGTTGAATCGCAGAGGTCATGTAGTTTCCCGCAAAGAAAAAAAAAATCTGGCAGCAAGCAGTTTATAGCATCTTCTGCCATCCTACATATATGTTTGTAATGCAAAATATGGCCGGTGATTTCAGACCACCGAGAATAAGACTTTTCTCTGCCAAGCACGAGAACTGAATCAAGGTCAAATATCTCAGTGCTCTTATAGGTGTGTTCGCTGTAGCTTGCTGGAGGTGCTGTTGTGTTCCTGCCAAAGAACAGCTGAAAGGAAAATTGCAGCAACATCTGCAGCAAAGAGGTGAAAAACAGGCTTATTTTCTTCAGCTTTCCATTAGAGGTGCCCGTCCTATTCCTCCCCTGTCTCTAGTGATTCTTGTGCCTATTGGGTTAGCTTGGTCCTTGTTGTCAATCATATGAAGACTTTCAAATTTCGATTTCTAATAAGTGTGCAGAAAATATTACTAAGCTTTTTTTTTATATAAATTGCACAGTACAGACACAAACACTCGTATGCACATTCATCTCTATGAATATTCACCCACACTCTACTTCTATGGGCATCTCTAAAAGACTGAGCTGATAGATTTTGAGATTGTCGAAGTTACCTTAGACGTCTTGCTATTATCGGGCACTTCGTCTACCACTAAAATAATAACATTGTTGAATTCTAAAATAAAATATTAGAAAATCCAAGCACCGGGTAGACAAGTTCTATCACAAAGAAATCAACCAGCTCAGTTCGCGAAAATATTACCAAGTTGACGTGGTGTTGCACGGTATTTCAACTTGCCACAGAGACAAAGGTTAGGTACATTGTCTATTTGTTATCCGACTATCTTTCATTAATAACTAGTTCAGTTCGACGAGTTGCGACAGCAAAGTTGAGATCTTGCAAATCAAATGCTGAGACGGTGGATCAAGACCACACGATTCGTAGAAATAATAATGGCCATGCTTTATAAAAAAATGTAAATCCGTGCTAGTACAATATTATTGATACACGGCCAAATCTCAACGTACTAGAAGGTTGATTGTTCCATTAACAATTTATATGATAATTTATATGATTGGTTCCTTATGCACGTTCTCGAAAAAAAGATTGGTTCCTTGGTCGGAAGAGCAAAAAAATACGATCTGGTTAGTTCTGCGTGCCGTCGCATTATTAGTGGCTCATTGTTTTTGTCAGAAGAGGTTCTCTACTTCGTACTTCTCTTGCTTCTGCTATCAGCTCAGCTGAACACTTGTCCGGCTATCTCTTGCTCTGGAGTCGCTCTCCTCATAAATAAGCCACACATGCGCTGATTCCGATGGAAATCTGAATTCTACCCAGACCTCGTTTAGATTGCCTCAAAGTTCCAAGTTTTTTCACTATTTCTCCATCACATCAATTTTTGGACATATGCATAGAGCATTAAATGTAGGTAAAAAAAGTAATTAATTGTACAGTTTGGTTGTAAATCACGAGACGAATCTTTTAAGCCTAGTTAGTCTATGATCAAACAAAGTTTGTCAAATACAAACGAAACGGGCTACAGTGTCCAGATTACAAAAATTTACGATCTAAACAAGGCCCCATTTAAGAGCGAACTCGATGTTGCATGTCCCAATTCCCAATCCCGAGCGAACTCGATGTTGCATGTCCCAATTCCCAATCCCTGCCATGCTGTTTTCTTCCTCACGGCACGGCGCAACGGGACGTTGCGTCCAGTCCAAGCAATGCATTTGTGCCCCCAGAAATCGCAATTCACAGATTACACGTAAGGTTCTTTTTGTTTTGTTTTTTGACGGGAACAGATTACACGTAAGTAACTACCAGACGGACTGCTTCAGAACCTGGGCCACCGAGGATGTTCTGGGACATCGGCCTTTATTATGAAGACTCCCTGGAACTTCCTGTACATGGGCCAGGTCAAGCGTCCCTGTAAGCACCCCACGGGTACCGGCCCAATGGCCGTGTACTCGCATCTCTAGTTTGACCTATGTTTTCTTGAAAAAGTCCAAGTCCTTTTTAAACTTCTCTAACCAGTGTTTGGAGGTTTTTATTTAACATCATCGGATTTATTCTCACTAAATAAGATAACACATTACCGGTTTTGATTACATGGCACAATAGTTTTAAAGAGAGAGAACGGATAAGTTTTCATTCTGATGAGACCAGTTTTGCTACTAGATACTCTCGTTATGTCCATTATACTTAGCTTACATTGACGACTCCTAAAAGTTCAAATGATTTCGACAATAACATAAATATTGTGTGACCATCTCATATTTGATCCTACTATGTATTATAAATAACACCCAGGTATTTATATTTCCAACTATGGAGAATATCATTTTTCTATTCATTTATTAAAGAACAATTTTTTATGTTGTTCTCAATATAGAAAAACGCTCTAGGTGTGAAGGGTAATGTTCAGCAGGTAAAGTAAGTACTTCATTCAGAAAAAAACTTATCATTCTAGAAATTTGTTATATAACTTTGGGACAGCAAGTGTCGGGTACCATAAAACGGAGTACCTCGAGCGCATACCAAAAGAATCACTTAAACGCCATAAAAAACAAAGCCAAGGGATAAGCCATTTGTTAAACCCCGGCCTCGCCCGAACCCACCGGATCTCCGCCTCACTCCTGGCCTCGTACATGAGGCCTCGGCGGCCTGCAAAATCTCCGCCTCGCACGAGGCCTCGCGCTGGGGGCCTCGATAGGGAACCGATTCTCCGTCTCGCCCGAGGCCCCGCGCGTAAAGCCTCGGACGAGATGTCAATTCTCCGTCTCGCTCGAAGCCGGCTCGGCAACGACCCGTCGCTTCCGCCTCGGCCAGTATCCCCGACAGCGCGTCGTGTTCCATTAATGCGCCAACCACTCCCGCAATATCAGCCGGACGACGGCTCGACACTGTGGAGCGGTCGACAAGACGGGAAGTCACGTCTACGCCATACCGTCCTGGACCGGGCGCGGCGGGGATTACCGGCCACTGTGCTCTGGTGTTGTGCCCACGATCAGCGCCTGCACTACACTGTGCCACCTAACCCCCGCCCCAGAGACAACGCGGCATGGGGGGTCAAGTCCGGGACACCATAGCCTCGGAATCAGCGTATGTCATCAACTACTCTCTCCAAGCCTCGGCAATCCACTTCAGGGTCTCGGCAATTCCGGGATTCACGTCTGCCGAGCCTCCCACGATGGCCCGGTCTCGGCACCAACTGAGCCTTGGCTTCCCGCGCAGTCAAACACACGATGACCAACACGCCGACTTCCGCGCCCGCTTCGAGATAGCATTGGAGCGTCCATGACGCACAGGATCGGATGTGACCGGCGCGTCGCCCCAGTACTTCAAGGACGGACCACACCGTCGGCCACGTCGCCACAGGAATAGGCTACAGGGCTCGGACACGCTGCCTCCATCCGC
The DNA here is from genome assembly GCF_019320115.1 of Miscanthus floridulus. Taxonomy (NCBI): domain Eukaryota; kingdom Viridiplantae; phylum Streptophyta; class Magnoliopsida; order Poales; family Poaceae; genus Miscanthus; species Miscanthus floridulus. The sequence continues at coordinate 124,265,878 of NC_089584.1, forward strand.
ATGACGCTGTGTAACTAGCAAATGTATTACCCTTGTCTCCCCTCCAACTATAAAAGGGAGGGACCAGGGCCGTTTTGGGACAGACACGGGCGATTAGATCTAGACTTGAGCAAACACACTCACTCAATTCACGCACACTCTCCCGCGGCCTGAGAGCAACGTCTCAAGCAGCCTGTACCGTTCCACGCTGAGACCTGGGACTAGCTCACTCTCTCACCTAGCTTGTAACCCCCTACTACAAGCACTTCGATGCAAGGAATACAAGATCAATCTCTCAGACTGGATGTAGGGCACCGATTGCCCGAACCAGTATAAACCTTGTGTCTCTTTACATCACCATCCAGGATTGGGTACACGCAGTACAAATTTACTAGTTGGTCGAGGACCCCCCGGTCTGAAACACCGACAGTTGGCGCGCCAGGTAGGAGACCCTGCGTGTCAGCTTCGTCATCCCAACAAGTTCCGGATGGCAGACCCCGTACGACCACTGCATCTTGGCATAGTGGTCTGGTTTGGGAGCCTAGAGTTTATGTCTCTAGGGCATGAGTACGACATGGTACTCCTCACACCCCGAACCCCGCCTGCCGACGACGACGTCACGCACCCATAGCCCAGGCGCAGGCGGTGCCCAGGCGGCCGCTCTCGTCGTGCTCGCCAGGCGCGACGCGAGTACGGCCACGCCGACACCACGCGAACCCAGGACGACACGCCGCGCTCCGCTGGTATCCCATGCCCAGTTGTTGGCACAAGGTCCCTAGTTGGGGACCTGTCTGGCCTGAGCCTGGACAAGGGAGAGACACCGGTGGCGTGCGGCAACGCCCCGTCACCGAGCTCTGCTCCGCCACCTCCTGAGGCGCTGGCTCTGGCAAAGCAGAATCCAGCGATGGCACCATCTCCGTACCCCTTCTGGTTGAGAAATGCCGCCTGTGGCAGAACCGCCTAATCTAATGCCTCACAGGAGTGCTTGTCTTCCATTAGACACTAAGCACTCAAGGGAGAACACTAAATTACTCGGTTCCGTCGGACACACCCCAAGGGAGAACCCGAAAATCCACATTTTTGCCATCAGGATCACAAATGAGAGAATAAAGCTTATATCATTCTGAACCATTTCTTATATCACTTTTAATACAACATCAGAGTATAATAATTATTAACATAACAATAGAATGAAATCATATTATCAGAGTTGTAAACAATTTAATTGAACAGCGGAATATAAATATGTGATCAGAATTACAGCGGAAATAAACATCTAATCATGGCATGATGAATTATTGATATGTAAATTATGACACAGTTGTAGTACTTTCATTCATAAAAACATTTGGTGAGAGTTATAAATAACAACTACGATCGTAGCGTAAAGGAAATCCTCTCTGAGTCCACCAGGAGGAATCCACACACAAAGGTCAGCTTTAGCATCCACTTGACACCTGCAACAGGGGGAATAAAACCCTAAGTACTCAATTGTACTCAGCAAGACTTACCCGATAGGAGAAAAGAAAAGACTCCAAGGATATGCAAGACTATCTGGTTTGTGGGTTGCATTTGCAGAAAGCATTACTAAGCGTGCGTCCTTATTTTTTATTTTTATTAATAGCCGCATTGGTTCATTAACTAACCATTCTATGTAAGCACCTGTACTACTTTCAAGCTTGTGGTAAGCAATCAGAATTTCCTTTGTCCATCTTCCATGCTTCATCTTTCAGTTCTTACTACGATGCTAAACCGTAGACAAGCCGTACCGGATAGCCCGGCGATTCGCGAATCAATGCCCCCAGCTGGGTACCCCGAAAACACACGCCCCGTTTGTACCCCAGGCACAAACAGGACCGACCCATCACTCTCCTGTCCCGGGTGTCTAGGTCCCCGTCCAAACTAGGACTCCAAGCCCCGCCCCTGAGTCCCGGACTCAGTGCGGTGCAAGGACCTCCTCCACCAAAAACAAACCCTAACAGTCGGTCTGAAAAGAGCCGGATCCGTGACAAGAGAGCAACAAGTCTTCCAAGCGCCCATACACAAGTATGTGCTCGGGATAATAAGTCTGTGACCTACCTAGAGTCATATGCAACGATCGGTCCTTAACCGACCAGACAGAGAAAAAACAGTGTAACCAAGCTATGCCCCGTGTCCACGGCGACACAACTCCTTACACTCACCAATACCCAAACTATATCCCTGCCTGGTCACCATTTTCCTTTCCATCATTTTTATATTTTCCAAGTGATAATCATATAGTAACATATTTCCTATATCTCGCGAGTGACAGGCAATCACTCGACTTCTACCGGAGTCCTGTAGCATAGCAATCTACACGATCCTGTCATACTAGTGAGACTCATAGGATATATATATATATATATATATATATATATATATATATATATATATATATATATATATATATATATATATGCAAGTGGGTTCCATTCAACTCCTTGAAACTTAATGCACAAATACAATTTAAACTGCAGAAAGTAGGGGTTATGCACCGGGGCTTGCCTGGGTAAAATATAATCAGAAGTTAGCTTTCCATCATGGCGACATGATCTCCAAAAGCACCATTCCTCCAGCAACTCCCGATGACTCTGTGATCCACCGATGTCCCTATTATGATATGCAATGTAATGCCATGCAAAGATATAATTAATTGACTGCAATCGTGACTCGTATAAGTACGTTTTTTGCCTCTCAAGTTAACGGGCTAGTTCTAACGACGACCGTACTTAGCTACGTATCCACGTTGTCAAACAAGGCATTATTTCTCAACAATTCTTTTAGTTATATAAACCAACGGTGTTTCTTTATTCGCAATAGGACATTATTATTTATCTAGCAACTAATTATTCTAGAGCTACAAAATTATGGTGAGCGGCTAATATTGCTAGAAACCTACTGTAAAGATTTCAGGTCTAATACTATTACCAATTTGTCACGAAAGTTCCTACAAGTTTATATTTTGCAATATTAAATATCTTAGATTAATTATATGGCTTCCAAAAATACTATCATACTATGTGAACAAACTATACTAACAGGTAGATCACGATTTTAGGAACTCAACAAAACTGGTTTGGCATTTTTACGATTTTTCTACGATTCACTACAAACTTTACCAGTTTATTTCCGAGACTAAATTAACACATACTTTTAGAAAATTAAAAGGGCACGGCCACCAACCCGGCCCTCAGCGCGCGGCAAAAGCACGGCGGCCTAGGCAGAGGCGCGCGGCCTGCGGCCCAGTAGTCCCCCTAAGCGGGCGCGCAGCTGACGTCGTCATTCTCCTCCTCGTTCACTCCGTCGGATAGAAGCAAACAACAGGACTAGCAAACAAAACATAATTAAATAATCACATAAATTCAAATGAGCTCCAAAAATCATGAAATTTATCTGAAAGATAGATATTGATTTTAGATAAATTTAGGAAGAAGAATCACTAGAGTCGGAGTACGGATGGAGGAGATATTAATTTGCAAAGTGGGCTACGAGATTAAATAAACAAGTCATTTAGGAGAGAGACGCAAACACGTGCTTTGCTCCTGGGGGGATCATGATTGGCTGTTGGAGAAGGAAATAACTAGGAGAGAGAATGAGGCAACCACGCAGGGACAAAACACAGGACGTCGTGTTCCATGCGTCCGCCCGCCATAGATGGCTACTGAAACTCGAGAGCAGCTCGGTACAGACCAAGAGAGGAAGGGGCGCTACTTGGGGGAGACAGAGGAGGTGTTGGGGAGGCTCACCGCTGAACCAATCGAGCAGCAGCAGCTACACACGAGAGATCGACGAAGCGAGCTGGGCTCTGCCGAAGGTAACCGAAGCGAGGATATGGAACTGGCTCGTGCTTGCTAGAGCAGAGGAGGAAGTTGAATAGCAGTGAGCTCGCGTGGGGTAGCCGAGCGATGGGGCGGACTAGAGCTAGGGGCGCCTCTTCCCACGGTCAGTAGAAAAAGGAGAAGGAGAAAGCAGCGTGAAGACAGTTCCGACACGACTTAGACTTCGGCCCGGTAAAACACGCAGACACAGACACGACTTGACTGCTGCATGTAAGCTTGTACGCGTAATACTGCTACTGTATTTAAGCTTGCTTCACGTAACTTGTAAGCTTGCAGTGGTTCTCACTTCAGAATGTGCCAGCGGCCAGGGGCCGGAGACAGCAGCAGCTCGGAGGTGATCGGCCGGCTTGTCCGATAGAGAAAATAGTGGGGCAAGGACAAGCAAGGTAAGACCGAGACAGCAGAAACGTGAGTGACCCAGCCAACATCATTTAAGGCGATCATCAGAGAAAGGACGCGACGAAGAGGGAGCAGTGGCACGACGACAGAACTCGACGATTCGACGCGACGCTAATAAACCAGTAGTTGATTGATTTCAAATAAGGGGACGCACTACTGATGACAAGCGACAGAGCAGGGTAGGGAGACGTCCCATCATCACCGTGGAGCCGTTCGCTCACAAGTCAAAACTAAACCAAGGCTTTTCAACTGAGTGTGCGTTTCAAAATAAACAAATGAGCATATATATATACATATATATATATCGTTCTATTTATTAATGGATTTTATTTTATTTATAAAAGTTACTTTTTATGCTTACTATAATAGAGCAAACCGTTCGCTATCGATTGGCCAGAATTTTTGTTCGACATTCCTGAGTATCTTTACGCACTGAGTAATTTAACTTGGGCGTTGATTCGAGTCAACAACACTAAGTCACACACGATTCGCTTATCGCCTCAAGTACGTTTAGATTAAAAATTCTGAAAAACTCGTTACGAAATTTTTTTCTTAGGCCTAATTCGTAGTGCTAAATAAGATCGTAACACCGGGGGTGTTACAATCAACCCCCCTGTCGGATACCGTGAGAAGGGGTACCCTAAGCAAGACCCAAAAAACGACTGCGTAGACTTCGTAAAGATCGAAACCAGCTAAACACCGTTGGCCTCGGCCGATTCTCCGGCTCGCCCAAGGCCCCCTCACCGCTGGCCTCGGCCGATTCTCCGACTCGCCCGAGGCCCCCTCACCACTGACCTCGAGCGACTCCCCGCCAAAGGCCTCGGCCGGGCCACTGACCCTCCGTCTCGCGCGAGGCAGGCTCGGCAGCACTCCGCTACCTCTTCCTTCTCCCGTCCCTCTGACAAAACGTCGTGTCGCATTAACTCAGCCAACTGCTGCCCCTGACATCGGCCGCATGCTCGGCACAGTACAGCGGAATGGCCGACGGGACAGGAGGCAAGACGGGGCAGGGGTTACCCGCCACTGTGCTAACCACTATGCACATGGTTGACACCCATGCCTCACTGAGCTGCCAACTCCTGCTCCAAGGACAACGCAGCATGGGGAGCCACGTCTGGGCTACTGTGGCCTCGGAATCAGTACCCAGGACCAATAATTCCCTCCAAGGCCTCGGCAGTTTGCTTCAGGGGCTCGGCAGCCTAAGGACCCACTTCCGCCGGGGCCCCCCGTGATGGCTTGGCCTCGGCACCTGCAGAGCCACAGCTCCCCACGACGTCATCACACGATGACCTGCACGTCGCCCGGACTGGGCAGGGGTTACCCGCCACTGTACTAACCACCATACACATGGTAGACGCCCATGCCTCACTATGCTGTCAACTCCTGCTCCGAGGACAACGCAGCGTGGGGAGCCACGTCTGGGCTACTGTGGCCTCGGAATCAGTACCCAGGTCCAATAACTCCCCAAGGCCTCGGCAGTTTGCTTCAGGGGCTCGGCAGCCTGAGGATCCATGTCCACCGAGCCTCCCACGATGGCTCGGCCTCGGCATCTGCAGGGCCGCTGCTCCCTACGACGTCATTGCACGGTGACCAGCACGTCGCCCGCCATGTCCTGCATCAAGCTGTACTGGAGCCCCACGACGCACAAAATCGAGTATGACCGGCGCGTCACTTCTGCACGACAAGGACGGGGCCACTCCATCGACCATACCACAACAGTGGCCAGCTACAGGGCTCGGACATGCCACCCCATTTACAGAAGCGCTATGTAGCAATCTATGTACGGTCCCAGGTCTCCCTTAGAGTATAAAAGGGAGGGACCGGGGCCATTTCTAGGGGCGATCGAAAAGAGAGATGAACACACCGCTAGAACTACGCACTCCTACGCTGCTTGGGAACAACGCCTCAAGTAGCCCGCACCACCCACACCGAGACCTGGGGCTAGCTCCCTCTCTCACCTAGTTTGTAACCCCCTACTACGAGCACTCCGGTGCAAGGAATACAAGATCGATCTCTCGGACTAGACGTAGGGCCTCGATTGCCTGAACCAGTATAAACCTTGTGTCTCTTTGCATCACCATCCGGGATTAGGGGCACGCAGCACAAATTCACTCGTTGGTTGAGGGACCCCTGGTTCCAAAGCACCGACAGTTGGCGCGCCAGGTAGGGGACCTGCGTGTCGGCTTCGTCATCCTAGCAAGTTCCGGATGGCAGACCCCATACGACCATTGCATCTCGGCACCGTAGTTTGGTTCGGAAGCCTAGAGTTCATGTCTCTAGGGCATGAGTACGACATGGTGCTCCTCGCCCCTCGAGCCCCACCGTCCGACGATGAAGTCACGCCCCAGCAGCCCAGGCGCAGGCGGCGCCCGGGCAGCCGCTCTCGCCATGCTCGCCAGGCACGACGCGAGCAAGGCCACCCCGACGCTACGCGAACCTAGGGTGGCACGCCACTCCCCACCGATACCCTACGACCAGCTATTGGTACGGGGTCCCTGGCTGGGGACCTGTCTGGCCTGAGCATGGACGAAGGAAAATCGCTGGCAGCTTGCGGCGATGCCCAGCCGTCTAGCTCCGCTCCACCACTCCCTGAAGAGCCGACCCCGACGGGGCAGAATATGGAGACGGCACCGTCGCCATCCCCCTTTGGGTTGAGAAATGCCGCCGCCTCTTACGCCTACGCTTACACTGCCACTCACGAGCACCCCTCGGAACGCCACTAGCGCTTCGCTCTCGGCCTGAGCATCCGCTCTGACTCCTCAGACGAGGACGAGGCATGGCCCGGGGCGGATTTCTCTGAACTCCACAACCCTGGGGCTTTGCGCTAATTCTTGGCTGCAAGCGACTACTGCCTCGGCTACTCCGACTCCGACGACGAAGGGACTTACGATCCATCTCGTGAGTGCTTCCACGTCGGGCTCGGGATGCCAAGGGTGGGCGAAGAGGACGAGAGGACAGGCAACCATTCCTCGCCCCGGGCGGGGGCAGGCGATGCCACACCTCCGCTTCTTGAACCCCCGGCAGCACGGAACGAGAATCCCGTTCGCGGGGGACATCGACGCCCAGACCTGGAGCAGCTCCACGAGCTTCAAGCCAAGGTCGAACAAGACCGACTCCTTCTGCAACAGCTTCGGGACACTCTTGAGCAGGAGCAGCAAGGGCGTGGTGAGGGCGGAGGAGCCCGAGGGAGGGCCCGCGACGTCCATCACCGCATCAACGACAACGAGGGGGGAGAGCCACCCCCAATCTTTAATCACGCTAGCCAGAATGTCGCAGCGGCTGCGATGCTGGTCCGAGCGATGCCCGAGCCCTCCACCACCGAGGGGCGATGGGTCCACGGAGAGCTCCACAACCTCCTCGAGACCGCAGCGGTGCAGCAGGCCGAAAGTTCCACCTCCCACCGGCGTGGAGGCACTTCGGAGCAGCCCGCAGCGCAACCTCGCCGGGGCCAGGATGCCTCGGTCCGCCCCGAGGCCGCTCGCACGCCGACGGTCAACAGGGCCCCCTCGGTACGCGATCGACCTAGAGACCAACGCGAGGCACGGGGCGACCACGAAGTAGTTGGCAGGCGACAGCGCCACGACAACAGAGCCGCCCAAGGCTACCACCCACACCGAGGCGGTCGCTACTACAGCGGTGAGGACCGCAGTCCTTCCCCCGAGCCGCCAGGCCCTCGGGTCTTCAGCAGGGCCATCCATGCGGCTCCTTTCCCCGCCCGGTTCCGACAGCCGGCCAATCTCGCGAAGTACAGCGGCGAGACCAACCCGGAGCTCTGGCTCGCTGATTACCGCCTGGCCTGCCAGCTAGGCGGCGCGGACAATGACCTGCTCATCATCCGCAATCTCCCTCTGCTCTTGTCGGACTCGGCACGAGCCTGGCTCGAGCATCTCCCTCCCTCGCAAATCCATGACTGGCGCGACTTAGTTAGGATCTTTGTCGGGAACTTCCAGGGCACTTACGTGTGCCCTGGGAATTCTTGGGATCTTAAGAGCTGCCGCCAGAAGCCGGACGAGTCTCTCCGAGACTTCATCCGGTGCTTCTCCAAACAGTGCACCGAGCTACCCAGCGTCGGCGACTCGAAGATCGTCCAGGCTTTCCTCTCCGGCACCACTTGTCGGGACTTGGTTCGAGAGTTAGGACGCAACGTCCCGCGCTCTGCTGCCGCGCTCCTCGACATCGCCACCAGCTTCGCCTCAGGGGAAGAGGCTGTCGGAGCCATCTTCCCCGACGCTGATTGCAAGGGTAAGCGAAGGGAAGAGGCCCCCGTGGCCTCAGCCTCCCACCTCCCTAAGAAAAAGAAGAAGGGTCGCCCAGGGAAGCAGGAGGTCCTTGAGGCCATCCATGTCGCCACAACAGATCACAGGAATCCCTGAGGCCCCCGTGGCCCCGGGCTATTCGACGACATGCTGAAGAAGCCCTGCCCTTACCATCAAGGTCCGGTGAAGCATGCTCTCGAGGATTGCACCATGCTGCGGCGCTACTACGCCAGGCTCGGGCTCCCCGACGATGACGCCAAGTAGAAGGGCGCCGGCGGTCGGAACGAGGACAAGGACGATGGGTTCCCCGAGGTACGCAACGCTTTCATGATCTTCGGTGGGCCCTCGGCATGCCTTATGGCGCGGCAGCGCAAGAGGGAACGCCGAGAAGTCTTCTCGGTCAAGGTGGCCACCCCCTAGTACCTCGATTGGTCCCGAGAGGCGATCACCTTCGATCGAGGTGACCACCCCGACCATATTCTGAATCCCGGGCAGTACCCGCTGGTCGTCGACCCGATCATCGGCAACACCCGACTCTCCAAGGTGTTGATGGACGGAGGCAGCGGCCTCAACATCCTCTACGCCAACACCCTAGAGCTCTTAGAGATCGACCGGTCGAGGCTACGAGGTGACGTTGCACCCTTCCATGGCATCGTGCCGGGGAGGCGCACGCAACCCCTCGGGCGCATCGACCTTCCCGTCTGCTTCGGCACCCCTTCCAACTACCGCAAGGAAGTCCTCACCTTCGAAGTAGTCGGGTTCGGGGGAGCCTACCACGCCATCCTGGGGCGACCATGCTACGCCAAGTTCATGGAAGTGCCCAACTATACCTACCTCAAGCTCAAGATGCCAGGCCCTAATGGTGTCATCACAATCGAATCCACGTACGAACATGCATACGACTGCGATGTCGAGTGCATCGAGTACGCCGAGGCCCTTGCGGAGGCCGAGACCCTCATCGCCCACCTAGACCAACTCAGTGGCGAGGTGCCTGACTCCAAGCGTCGCACGGGGGCGTTCGAGCCCGCTGAAACCATCAAACTCATCCCAGTCGACCCCGCATGCCCCGACGACCGGGCGCTGAAGATCAGCGCCACCCTCGACATCAAATAGGAAGCCGTGCTCGTCGACTTTCTCCGTGCGAACGCCGACATTTTCGCATGGAGTCCCTCGGACATGCCGGGCATACCGAGGGAAGTCGCCGAGCACGCCCTGGACATCCGGGCTGGATCTAGACCGGCGAGGCAACGCCTGCGCCGCTTCGACGAAGAAAAATGCAGGGCCATCGGGGAGGAGGTACAGAAGCTCTTGGTGGCCGGGTTCATCAAGGAAGTATCCCACCCAGAGTGGTTGGCTAACCCTGTTTTAGTCAAGAAGAAAAATGGGAAGTGGAGGATGTGTGTAGACTACACCGGTCTGAATAAAGCCTATCCAAAGGTCCCCTTCCCATTACCTCGAATCGATCAAATCATTGATTCCACCGCAGGGTGCAAGACCCTGTCTTTCCTCGATGCGTACTCCGGATACCATCAGATCAAGATGAAAGAGTCCAACCAGCTCGCGACTTCCTTCATCACACCGTTTGGCATGTACTGCTATGTGACGATGCCCTTCGGCCTCAGAAACGCAGGTGCCACGTACCAGCGGTGCATGACCCAGGTCTTTGGCGACAACATTGGGCAGACCGTCGAGGCCTATGTAGACGACATCGTGGTCAAAACCAGAAAGGCCGAAAATCTCGTGAATGACTTGAGGGTGACCTTCAAATGCCTTAGAGAGAAGGGCATCAAGCTCAACCCAGAGAAGGTCTCAGCTATAACCAGCATGGGACCAATCAGAGACCTCAAGGGAGTACAGAGGGTCATGGGATGCCTTGCGGCCCTAAGTCGCTTCATCTCGCGCCTCGGCGAAAAAGGCCTGCCCCTGTATCGCCTCTTGAGAAAGTCCGAGCGCTTTTCTTGGACCGCCGAGGCCGAGGAAGCCCTCGCCAGGCTCAAAGCACTGCTGACCAACCCCCCCGTCCTGGTACCGCCCGCCGAGGGTGAGCACCTCTTGCTCTACGTCACCGCGACAACTCAAGTGGTTAGCGCGGCCATAGTAGTTGAGAGGCAGGAGAAGGGACATGCTCTACCCGTCCAACGACCTGTTTACTTCATCAGCGAAGTGCTCTCCGAAACTAAGACGCGTTACCCCCACATCCAGAAGCTGGTTTACACCGTAGTCTTGGCTCGACGCAAGCTGCGTCACTACTTCGAGTCCCACCCAGTGACTGTGGTGTCGTCTTTTCCTCTAGGAGAGATAATCCAAAACCGGGAGGCCTCGGGTAGAGTAGCCAAGTGGGCTATTGAACTCATGGGGGAAACCTTGTCCTTCGCGCCTCGGAAAGCGATCAAATCACAGGTCCTGTCCGACTTTGTAGCCGAATGGACCGACACACAGCTGCCACCCATTCAGATCCAATCAGAATGCTGGACCATGTACTTCGACGGGTCTCTGATGAAGACTGAGGCTGGCGCGGGCCTGCTCCTGGTCTCGCCCCTCGGAGTACACATGCGCTACATGATCTGGCTTCACTTCGCCGCCTCCAACAATGTCACCGAATACGAGGCCCTCATCAACGGCCTGCAAGTCGCCATCGAACTTGGAGTACGACGTCTCGACGTACGGGGTGATTCGCAGCTCGTCATCGATCAGGTGATGAAAGAGTCAAGCTGCCATGACCCCAAAATGAAGGCGTACTACGCGATGGTACGTCGCCTGGAGAACAAGTTCGACGGTCTCGAACTCAACCACGTTGCACGAAAGTTCAATGAGGCCGTGGACGAACTAGCAAAGATGGCGTCTGCACGGACCCCGGTCCCCCCGAACGTCTTCGCCAGAGACCTCCACAAGCCATCCGTCGACTACGCCTCAGCGATGGAAGAGGGCCCATCGGCCGAGCCCACCGCAGGGCCCGAGGCCCCCTCTGCCACCGAGACCTCACCCGCCGAGCCCGAGGCCATGGCGATTGACGCAGAGCCTCCCAAGGCCGACCAAGGAACGGACTGGCGAGTCCCTTTCCTTGATCACCTCGTTCGAGGAGAACTGCCTGCTGACAGAACCGAAGCCCGACGGCTTGCGCGACGCGCCAAGACTTACGCCCTCTGCAACGACGAGTTGTATAGGCGTAGCCCATCTGGTGTTCTCCAACGATGCATCACCACCGAGGCTGGCCAATCCTTACTTTGGGACTTGCACGCGGGAGTCTGCGGGCACCACGCGGTGCCTCGGGCGCTCGTAGGTAACGCCTTCCGCCAAGGTTTCTATTGGCCAACGGCGGTGGCCGACGCCACGAAGCTAGTACGCTCCTGCGAGGGATGCCAGTACTATGCTCGATAGACGCACCTTCCGGCCCAAGCCCTCCAAACCATCCCCATCACATGGCCATTCGCTGTGTGGGGGCTGGACATGGTTGGGCCTCTGCAGAAGGCATCCGGGGGCCATACCCATCTGCTGGTAGCTATCGATAAATTCTCCAAATGGATCGAGGCTCGTCCGATCGCTCAGATCAAATCCGAGCAAGCGGTGCTGTTCTTTACCGATATCATCCACAGGTTCGGGGTTCCTAACACCATCATCACTGACAATGGGACACAATTCACCGGACGCAAGTTCCTGACGTTCTGCGACGACCACCACATCCGGGTGGCTTGGTCGGCCGTAGGGCACCCAAGGACGAATGGCCAAGTAGAGCGTGCCAACGGCATGATCCTACAAGGCCTTAAGCCAAGAATATTCAACCAATTGAAGAAGTTTGGCAAGAAATAGCTTGCCGAACTCCCGTCAGTCATCTGGAGCCTAAGAAATACCCCAAGCCGAGCCACGGGATTCACACCGTTCTTCCTGGTCTATGGAGCCGAGGCCATCCTCCCCACTGACTTAGAATACGGTTCCCCGAGGCTACAGGCATACAACGAGCAAAGCAACCGCACTACCCGCGAAGACGCCCTCGACCAACTGGAGGAAGCCCGAGACGTCACGCTGCTACACTCAGCCAGGTACCAGCAAGCCCTACGGCGCTACCAAGCCTGGCGTGTCCAAAGCCGAGACCTGAAGGTGGGCGACCTGGTGCTGAGACGGAGGCAGAGCAACAAGGGCCGCCACAAGCTGACCCCACCCTGGGAAGGGCCGTACATCGTCGCTCAAGTGCTGAAGCCCGGGACCTACAAGTTGGCCAATGAGAAGGGCGAAATCTTCACAAACGCTTGGAACATAGAACAGCTACGTCATTTCTACCCTTAAAATTCCAAACGTTGTTTACATTGTTTCTCGAAATACAATAAAGAAGCGTTCTTAGTTGTTATAATCTTTCGAGGAACCCCCCCCCTTATAGAAAAATCGATTGTATAGAACCTAAGGACCGTACGATCATCTCAAAGGCGAAAAGGCCGGCCGAACCGTGAGAACGGCCTATGCCTCCGGGCTACGGCAGCTCCCTCACCACCTTTTCACCCAAAGGACAGCGTAGGCTCCGAGGAAGTTCTATGCAGAGAGCGGGGCTCGACGTCACAATAGCGCTATAAGGGAGACTCGGCTCTGCCTCCGCAAAGCCGAGCCTCCCTCGGGGGCTAAAAAGGGGAAACCCCCTAAGTCTCGAACACCGTTTCCCGAAACCCCCTAAGTCTCGAACACCGTTTGTTAATGGTCTTTCAAAAAATTTCTACGCCAAACTCCCTCACGCTCCGACGGGACCTTCACAAGAAACCCAAAAGACCAAAAGTTTGTCTAGAGGCCAAAGGGCCGGTCGAGTCGTGAGAACGGCCTACGCCTCTGGGCTATGGCAGCTCCCTCACCACCCTTCGCCGAAGGACGGCTTAAGTCCCGAGGGATTTCTTTGTGGGTTCCCAAGATCGAGACAGAGGGCACAGGCTTGGAAGTAGAACAGAAAATGGTTAAAGGACGCACATACGCAAATACTTTAAAAGGCCTCAACAGCCACAAAAATGTCACGATACAGCAACTAACTCAATCCGGTTACATGGCCCCTTTTGGCCTAGGTCAAAGCTCAAGGATCGGTGGCCGGCGCGGGAGGGACCACTTCTTCTTCAAATAGACCAGCCAGCGCCGTGCTAGGTGCCTCGGCCGCCTCCAACAGCTTCACGACCTCCGCATCAGCCTCCTTGTCATCTTCTGGCAACACATAGCCGTCGCTGACAGCCTCGAGGTTGATGGCGTAGTGCGAAGAGACAACGGCCAGGGCGCGCTTGACACCCGTGTGCAACGCCCCCCGGAACCTCTCGTGGACGCGGCCGCTCAACGCAATCAGGCGGCTCCCAAGGGAACTGGCTGATTGGACCCCCTCGATGTCCAGGGCCTCACAGGCGGTACGGACAGCGCTGCGTAACGCCTTGTGCTCCCAGACCTCGGCATCCAGCGTCGCTTGCGCTGCGACGGAGGCCTCAGCCGCCTGGGAAGTTTCTTTTTTCAGATCTACGTCGCAACGAGGGGTCAGGAGTCAAACGCAAACCGAAACAAATGGAACAAGGAACACGGTTCAGCGGAACTTACCCTCGGCCTTGTTCTTCTAGGCTAGGACCTCAACCCGAGAGGCCTCAGCCGCCTTGGTAACCTCTGCCAAGGCGACTCTCATCGCCTGATGCTCGCTCTGCTCCGCACCCAGCTGCCCGGCTATGGCCTTCGCAGAGGCCATCGCTTCTTGGGCCTGAGACCTAAAGGAGTCTCGCTCCTCCTCCAGTTCCTTGATCTTCGCCACCAAGGGGGCAGCCTGCCCCTTAGCCGTGACCAACTCGGCCTGAAGGTCAGCACAACGAAGGCGGAGGTCCTCCACTTCCGCACTCCACGCTGACAAAAGCCCCTGGGCGTCGGCAAGCAGGCCCTTCTGCCGCCGGAGCTGGTCCCAGATATCCCTCTCCCTTCATAGGAACACCGATTTCCCAAGGGACCGGGTCTCGAGCTCCTATAAAGGTAAGAAACGCGCGTCAAAACACTGCGAGGGGACTCGAAGAGAAAACAACTCAGCACGGGAGAGGAAAGTACTTACCTGGGTGACACTAGGCAAGTCCCGTCCCATAATAGTCATCGCCGTCTGCAGCGACCACACTGCCAGTTGGCAGTACTACTCGAGGGTATCCCACCACCCCCCCTCTACGATATCTTCAAGGGCGAACACAGGCTCCCCCTCGGGATCAGCCTGGTTCCGCCAGAAAACACGCGGGAAGTTCCACCCACGGGGCTCGGGCCGTAGCCGGGCAAGGGCCGAACTCCCCTCAGCGGGATCTGGGACCGGCTGCTCCACAGTACTAGCCGCCTCGACGTCCGCCGCCTCCTTCCCTTGGGAAGAATCATCAGACAAGATTGTCTGAACCAGGGGCGGCGCCAAAATTTGCTCCGTCTCCACCTCCATCGCCTCAGCCTCGATGGACCCAGGGGCTCTGGCCTCCGCCATCTCTACCTCGGTGGCCCTAGCATCCACCGCCCTGGCTTCAGAGGTCTTGGGGGCTCCGGCCTCACCCTCAATGGCCTCGGCAATGGTGGACGCCCCAGCCTCCTTCATCCCAAGACCCGCGACATCGCGAGGCATGGGTTCCTCCTCCTCCACCCGCTCCGCGGCTGCCTCGGCACCCTTTTCCTGGGCAGCCGCCTCCTCCAAAATGGCCCTGCCTGACGCCGCGCCACGCTGCACGCCAGCCTGCGCCTCCGCTGCCTGATGGGCGGAGCCCCCAAGGCCCTCAAGAGCGGTTCCAGCCTAGGCTGATCGACCTTGACGACGCCGTATCCCCATTTCTCTGGTTGACTCTCTACAACCCGCCCGGTATAAGGGGGAAGTCCTCTGCCGTCGTTACGGAGGTAGAACCAGCCGTCATACCAACGATGGTTGGACGAGGATAGCTGGGCCGGGATGTAGAGGGACTGCCGGTCTTGGCGTACATGAAGGGTGCAGCCGCCGACCCTCTGCACCTTCCGTGCCCCCCTCATCCCCCCGGCTTGGTGGTGAACGTCGCTCAGAACAAGTGGAGCCACAACTCCCAGTGGGGAGCGATCCCCAAGTACCCCTCACAGACGGCGACGAAGATGGCCGCCTGCACGATGGAGTTGGGGCTGAAATTGTGAAGCTCCACGCCATAGTAGTACGGGAGCGCCCGCATGAAGTTATCCACCGACGACCCGAGGCCTCACTCGTGGAAGATGACGAAGCTCACCACGTAGCCGTCGCGCGGCCTCAGCTCCGACTCGTTCCCCGGAGCAATCCACTCTGGCTCGTCAGGGTTGGTGATCGAGCGAAGAAGGCCGGCCTCCACGAGTGACTGCAGCTTCTCCTCGGTGACGTTGGACCGCTCCCAGGGATCTACCGGGAGGATGACGGGACCACCAGCCATTGCGCGGCAGAGGACGCTGCTACGGCGGTAATCTCTCTCCCTCTCTCTTTCAGTCTCTCGCCCTTCCCCTTCTCCTCCCCGGCGCTCTATGCTCTCAGCAACGGCACGGAGGCAGCAAAGGCGAGTGCGGAAAAGGTAAGAAGGGGAAGGGTGGGGTTCTTTGCGTATTTATGCAGGGACAAGACGAAACCGCCGGGCGACGAAATCGGGGAAGTTTCCCCCAAAAGATCCGGCGCGGTTATCCAGATCTGGTTTTACCGCCCACGCGCCCACTCCCTCCTCATTAAATCGTGCGTGCAGATACGTCCTGTCGGCAGACACCACGTCGCGTCCAACCGCAGCAGCAGCAGGCGCCGTTTCGCTACCCCGAAAAAGTCGCCTCAAAAGACGCGCCTGCCGTTGTTAGCCGTAGGGAGAGAAATAACCCCCCCGATTCCTTTCAGGCAAAGGAACTGGGCACCGAGCCCGCTACGGTCCAGGGGTTTGAAGGCTGGGCCCTTAGGGGTTTCGACAGCCGCCTCAGGGCAACAGAGTCAGGGGCGACTATAGGCGAGCCTATACGAGGCCGAGGCCCAAGCAAGCGAAACGCTTGGGACGCCCTGTGTTGTGTCCGAGACCGGTAGGGAGGTCTCCGAATGGGATCCCACCGTAGGGAGGCACCGAGCCACCGAGGCCCAGCGAACGGCCTCGGCACCCACTAGAGAAACCCTCCGGTACTCTTGGAGCGCGTCTTCGGACCGCTAGCCGACCCCCAGCGAACGGGGTACAGGCCTCCACTCGGACTTACCCGATAACAGCTCACCGGAACTGCCATCGCTCGCGCCCACCGAGGGTAGCGTGGCACATTCCACCCCTCCTTCCGAGCGAAAAGGAAGCGCGAGGGTCGAATAAAAAGTCAGGAGAATCCCTGACGGCCCTCTTGCTCTACGCAGAGGCTAAGGGACTCTTCCTGCAAAAACATTGCCGAGGCCCAGCGACTTAGGCTCGCACCCGAGGGGGCTCGGCAAACAAACCCTCCTTCCGAGCGAAAAGGAAGCGCGAGGGTCGTTCAAAAAGCCAGAAGAGCTCCTGACGGCCCTCTTGCTCTGTGCAGAGGCTAGGGAGCTCCTTCTGCTAAAGACGCCGAGACCCCGCGACCTAGGCTCGCACCCGAGGGGGGCTCGGCAGACAGACCCTCACGCGCGAGGGGCGAACCAAAAAGCCAGGGGGACCTCTGATCGCTCTCTCGCTCCACGCGAGAGACTCGGGGGCTCCTCCTACAACTTTGCCAAAACCCAGCGGCTCAAGCTCGCACACAAGTGGGCTCGGCAAACAGCCCAACGTCCGAGCGAAAAGGATGTGCGGGGGACGGACAAAAAAGTCGGGAGGACCCTTGACCGCCCTCTCGCCCCGTGCGGAGGCTCGGGGGCTCTTCCTACGCCCAAGATAAAGACAAAAGCGACCCAAGCCCGTTACGGTCCAGTGGTTCGAAGGCTGGGCCCCCAGGGGTTTCGACAGCCACCCTAGGGCAAAAGAGTCAGGGACAACTATGGGCAAGCCTGTACGGGCGCACCCTGTGTCATGTCTGAGACCGGCAGGGAGGTCTCCAAATGGGATCCCACCGTAGGGAGGCACCGAGCCACCGAGGCCCAGCGAACGGCCTCGGCACCCACTAGAGAAACCCGCCGGTACTCTTGGAGCGCGTCTCTGGACCGCTAGCCGACCCCCAGCGAATGGGGTACGGGCCTCCACTCAGACTTACCCGATAACAGCTCACCGGA
Source organism: Miscanthus floridulus (assembly GCF_019320115.1). NCBI lineage: Eukaryota > Viridiplantae > Streptophyta > Magnoliopsida > Poales > Poaceae > Miscanthus > Miscanthus floridulus. Next base: position 124,283,508 of record NC_089584.1, read on the forward strand.
AATGCCGACGCTCACGCCCACCGAGGGTAGCACGGCATCTTCCACCCCCCCCTTCCGAGCGAAAAGGAAGTACGAGGGTCGTACAAAAAGCCGGGGGAACCCTTGACGGCCCTCTCGCTCTAGGCGGAGGCTGAGGGGCTTTTTCCGCAGCATCGTCAAGGCCCTGCGACCCGAACTCGCACCCATGGGCCTGGCAAACACCCCTCACTCGAAGGAGAAAAAAGCCCCTGAAGAAGTGAAATCACTCCTCCAGGGCCTCGGGGGCTACACCCGGCGGGTGCGCTCGCGCGCACCCACCAAAACCTCAAGTACAAACACCATCCCAATGGGAACTGTCGAAGAGCCAATCCTCGTCAGAACCTCAGGGGGAGTACCTTCACTCCCCCCAAGGCTCGGGGGCTACTGTCGGATACCGTGAGAAGGGGTACCCTAAGCAAGACCCAAAAAATGACTGCGTAGACTTCGTAAAGATCAAAACCAGCTAAACACCGCTGGCCTCGGCCGATTCTCCGACTCGCCCGAGGCCCCCTCATCGCTGGCCTCGGCCGATTCTCCGACTCGCCCGAGGCCCCCTCACCACTGACCTCGAGCGACTCCCCGCCAAAGGCCTCGGCCGGGCCACTGACCCTCCGTCTCGCACGAGGCAGGCTCGGCAGCACTCCGCTGCCTCTTCCTTCTCCCGTCCCTCTGACAAAACGTCATGTCGCATTAACTCAGCCAACTACTGCCCCTGACATCGGCCGCATGCTCGGCACAGTACAGCGGAATGGCCGATGGGATAGGAGGCAGGACGGGGCAGGGGTTACCCGCCACTGTGCTAACCACTATGCACATGGTTGACACCCATGCCTCACTGAGCTGCCAACTCCTGCTCCAAGGAAAACGCAGCATGGGGAGCCATGTCTGGGCTACTGTGGCCTCGGAATCAGTACCTAGGACCAATAATTCCCTCCAAGGCCTCGGCAGTTTGCTTCAGGGGCTCGGCAGCCTGAGGACCCACTTCCACCGGGGCCCCCCGCGATGGCTTGGCCTCGGCACCTACAGAGCCATAGCTCCCCACGACGTCATCACACGATGACCTACACGTCGCCCGGACTGGGCAGGGGTTACCCGCCACTGTACTAACCACCATACACATGGTAGATGCCCATGCCTCACTGTGCTGCCAACTCCTGCTCCGAGGACAACGCAGCGTGGGGAGCCACGTCTGGGCTACTGTGGCCTCGGAATCAGTACCCAGGTCCAATAACTCCCCAAGGCCTTGGCAGTTTGCTTCAGGGGCTCGGCAGCCTGAGGATCCATGTCCGCCGAGCCTCCCATGATGGCTCGGCCTCGGCATCTGCAGGGCCGCTGCTCCCTACGGCGTCATTGCACGGTGACCAGCACGTCGCCCGCCATGTCCTGCATCAAGCTGTACTGGAGCCCCACGACGCACAAAATCGAGTATGACCGGCGCGTCACTTCTGCACGACAAGGACGGGGCCACTCCATCGACCATACCACAACAGTGGCCGGCTACAGGGCTCAGACATGCCACCCCATTTACAGAAGCGCTTTGTAGCAATCTATGTACGGTCCCAGGTCTCCCTTAGAGTATAAAAGGGAGGGACCAGGGCCATTTCTAGGGGCGATCAAAAAGAGAGACGAACACACCGCTAGAACTACGCACTCCTACGCTGCTTGGGAACAACGCCTCAAGTAGCCCGCACCACCCACGCCGAGACCTGGGGCTAGCTCCCTCTCTCACCTAGTTTGTAACCCCCTACTACGAGCACTCCGGTGCAAGGAATACAAGATCGATCTCTCAGACTGGACGTAGGGCCTCGATTGCCTGAACCAGTATAAACCTTGTGTCTCTTTGCATCACCATCTGGGATTAGGGGCACGCAGCACAAATTCACTCGTTGGTTGAGGGACCCCTGGTTCCAAAGCACCGACACCCCCTTAAAAAGAATCTCATCCCGAGATTCGAAGCTAGAACCAGAAAAGGGAAACGCGATTACATTCGTAGATCAGGGATTACACGAAAGATTACCCGACTTCGAATACTAAACCACATGGGGATCTAGGGATACATGGTTAAGAGCAACTTGATACAACCAAGACCTACTCCCAAAGTCGGGATAGACGAGGGCAATGGAGAAACAACAGTAAGATGATTATCCAAAACATGGCGTAGCACCAACAGATCCAGAAACAGTCGACTGAGAAGTAAAACATCGTGAATCCTAAGGCCTACTAACCAAGGGGACTTGAACTTCTTCGACGAACCGGATCCTTTCTTCTTTTTAGATCACACCATCACCTCAGACAGACGAACCTAGCTTCACAATGTCGCCTAGATTACGTAGTTCTGCTATGAAAGCGAGCGGAATGGGGATGAAGAGGAAGAGCAAGGACCAAGGCATTTATAGAGGCGAACGGAGGTGGGGCGCAACACACCGGAGGCTGTTGCGGCGGGGATGGGATACATAGACGGCGTATGCTGTGGAGATAAGGTCGGAAACATGGTGTGCTTCCTGCATGAGCGGCGAAGGGGGAAATAAAGGAGAGTAGAGAGGAAGGGGTCCGCTCGATGAGACAGGCATACGGCGGTCGTGTCACCAAAAGAAGAAGGAAAAGAGAGGGAAATGGGGGGGGGGGTCCGGTACGGTGAACGATGGTGCGGGGTAGAGAGCCGACCGGATGCTGGGAAAGGAGAAGTGCACAGTGCACAAAGATGGCGAGCACTGCACGATGTCGCGGCCACGCAAAAATGGGATGCTACCGATCCCGACACAGACAGCGGTCGCAGGGCACGCAGCGAAATAACCCGGCATGCATAGCACGGTCAACTAAGCACAGGGCTTGGGACAAAACGTCCACTCTAACTTTTGCAACTACTCCCGACTATCCACTGCTAACCTTCCTGGACCACATCCGTCTTTTCTGTAAACCCAGATCATGTCATACTTCCTTTCTCCAAACCATCTCCTTTTTACCTTGAAAGACACTTTTGCATCCCCATTATGGATTTCCCGTTTGAACACCCGAACATTTTCAAGGAGAAAACTTTAAAACAAATGGTACGGTGGTGTAACTTGGTAAAGGTACGTGGTCAAAAACCTCGATACCAGTGCATGCCGAGCAGCGTCACATGTGGCACCTGTTCCACAGAGAGCTCTCAGTTTCGTCGCGGCACCATAAGCTTTTAACCAGGCAACTATTACCAACTTACACGCCATAAAGGCGGTGGGGTCATAGACCACAGAGTAAGAGGAGTATTACAAGGGAAAAAATTCAAACAACAAGGGTTCCCTTTTACAACCAGGGATAAGGAATTCAAATTCAACGGCAGATTTGATTTAAAAAAAATTCAAGTGTTCTATTGGGACATCCACAATTAGTCGATACCGTGTCCAATAACATCCAATCACGACTGATCTGCTAGCGTCTGAATGGCAACTTTTCTTGCAACCCGCTTAATATCGCCCTTGAAAACTTTAAGCACATCTAACGAAACTTTAAGGTAGATGAACGCAATAAACATAGCGAACTAATAAAATGCATGTTCCAAAGGTCTTATATGGGTACATCATACAGGCATTCAGGCTCCATTCTCGACATAGCATTCACCTACGGTCAGACGATCTCAACAACTATGGACGACGAACAACAAGTAAGAGTACAATACCGGGGGACAGCAACGAAAAACACTACTACTACGGGTATAGCATCCCAAGGCAACTACTCTACATCTTCTTATGGCAATGGCTGAGTGAGAGAAATCAAGGGCTCTGCTTCTAACACTTCTGACGGTGGAGGTGCTGGTGGTTCTGCATCACCGGTTCTTCTTCTCTCTGGCGGGTGGAGAGGGATCCCTTCCAAGATCGAGGCATCCTGCCTTCCATCAACCAGCGACCTTCGCCTGGCCCTAGTGAACAGATAGGCCTCACCTAGCTGATGGACATGCCGATCTTCAGCCTCCTTTAGAGATTCCTCCATGGTAGCCTCTCGGCTCTCAGCAGCTGCAGCGCTGGCATGCGCTTCGGTGAGCTGCACCTGGAGCATCTGGTTGAAGACCTCGGCTTCCTCGGCGCGCCGAAGGCATGCCCTCAGCTCCAAGGCTTGCCGGTCATACTGCTCATCTAGAGCGAGCAGGTATGTGGTCAAGTGCACCATGGTGGGACTGTCCTCTTACGCATCCCGCCCTTGCAAAGCCTCTATGCGAGCCCTCCATGCCTGCCAGTTCCTATCCAAAGGTGGAAAGAACCGCATGGGGGTACAGGCAATGGGCTCCTCATAGATCTGGCAGAGGTACCATAAGGCTTTGCGGGCCACAACCTGGTAGGTGTCGGTGAAGCTAAACCCGGTTGCGGTCACACTCCAGGCTTCGGTGAGGTTAGGGAACTCTTCACTCTTCCCGATGTAGACTGTAACCTCACACCGCTCGGTGCCATGCTCCTCATACTCATGGCCCTCATACTCGGGGCAATCATTGACTCCGAGCTTTTGCAGGGTGGCATGCAGGATTTTGGGAAACCCCTCAACATTCAGGCAGTAGGTGCTAACCCAGGCTCCTACCATCTTTGGCGGTGGTTGCAAGGAAGGCTGAGCGAAAAGCTAGCTCAAAGGAGAAGCTAAGCGAGCTAAAGTGCGCTGAGTGGTGGTACCAATGGCTAAGCCAGGCTCTACTTATAAAGGCGGAGCATTCAGTGGTCCTGGCACGGTTCACTAGGGTTCCCGTGTGAGATCACTACGGCAGATTGACCAAATTCCGCGCGTTGGAGGCGAGCGACGTGCGATGCCATTACTAACTAGTACGACTGTAGGGCAAGGGTCTAACAAGAGCGTAGAAAGGGGTATGGGGAGACGTGGGTCATGACCGGCGTGAACTATGGGCGAACGCAAAACACGAAGCCACAGTGCAGACCTAACTCTAGAATAGGAACTGAGTCATTCATGCATAATACGACACGCGTGACACCAATGGATGGCGTATCTACCAGCAATATGAGCGCTACAATGCATAAACAGGATATGCATGGATGCGCATCCTATACGTCCTTGCACTGTTGCCACATATAGGGCAACCGTTCTCAAAGTTTTGGCACATCGTTCTCTCCCTGTAACTAGCCGATACTATCGGACTATGCTCGAGTCAGTGTACCTGTAGAAACTTGATTAAGTCTACCTAAGTCAGCAGAGTGCCATCTATCCTGGATACATAACCATAGTAATAGGGCTACTTATATAACATCGCATATAAACATCCTAACTTTTTGCAACAATGGGTTGTCAAATTTTAGTTTAGAAAAGGTTTTCGAAGCTTTATTTCCTCATTTATGCTCTGATACCACCTATGGCAGAACCGCCTAATCTAATGCCTCACAGGAGTGCTTGTCTTCCATTAGACACTAAGCACTCAAGGGAGAACACTAAATTACTCGGTTCCGTTGGACACACCCCAAGGGAGAACCCGAAAATCCACATTTTTGCCATCAGGATCACAAATGAGAGAATAAAGCTTATATCATTCCGAACCATTTCTTACATCACTTTTAATACAACATCAGAGTATAATAATTATTAACATAACAACGGAATGAAATCATATTATCAGAGTTGTAAACAATTTAATTGAACAGCGGAATATAAACATGTGATCAGAATTACAGCGGAAATAAACATCTAATCATGGCATGATGAATTATTGATATGTAAATTATGACACAGTTGTAGTACTTTCATTCATAAAAACATTTGGTGAGAGTTATAAATAACAACTACGATCGCAGCGTAAAGGAAATTCTCTCTGAGCCCACCAGGAGGAATCCACACACAAAGGTCAGCTTTAGCATCCACTTGACACCTACAACAGGGGGAATAAAACCCTGAGTACTCAATTGTACTCAGCAAGACTTACCCGATAGGAGAAAAGAAAAGACTCCAAGGATATGCAAGACTATCTGGTTTGTGGGTTGCATTTGTAGAAAGCATTACTAAGCGTGCGTCCTTATTTTTGATTTTTATTAATAGCCGCATTGGTTCATTAACTAACCATTCTATGTAAGCACCTGTGCTACTTTCAAGCATGTGGTAAGCAATCAGAATTTCCTTTGTCCATCTTCCATCTTTCATCTTTTAGTTCTTACTACAATGCTAAACTGTAGACAAGCCGTACCGGATAGCCCGGCGATTCGCGAATCAATGCCCCCAGCAGGGTACCCTGAAAACACACACCCCGCTTGTACCCCAGGCACAAACAGGACCGACCCATCACTCTCCTATCCCGGGTGTCCAGGTCCCCGTCCAAACTAGGACTCCAAGCCCCGCCCCTGAGTCCCAGACTCAGTGCGGTGCAAGGACCTCCTCCACCAAAAACAAACCCTAACAGTCGGTCCGGAAAGAGCCGGATCCGCGACAAGAGAGCAACAAGTCTTCCAAGCGCCCATACACAAGTATGTGCTCGGGATAATAAGTCTGTGACCTGCCTAGAGTCATATGCAACGATCGGTCCTTAACCGACCAGATAGGGAAAAAACAGTGTAACCAAGCTATGCCCCATGTCCACGGCGACACAACTCCTTACACTCACCAATACCCAAACCATATCCCTGCCTGGTCACCATTTTCCTTTCCACCATTTTCATATTTTCCAAGTGATAATCATATAGTAACATATTTCCTATATCTCGCGAGTGACAGACAATCACTCGACTTCTACCGGAGTCCTGTAGCATAGCAATCTACACGATCCTGTCATACTAGTGAGACTCATAGGATAAAGATATATATATATATATATATATATATATATATATATATATATATATATATATATATATATATATATATATATATATGCAAGTGGGTTCCATTCAACTCCTTGAAACTTAATGCACAAATACAATTTAAACTACAGGAAGTAGGGGTTATGCACCGGGGCTTGCCTGGGTAAAATATAATCAGAAGTTAGCTTTCCATCATGGCGACATGATCTTCAAAAGCACCATTCCTCCAGCAACTCCCAATGACTCCGTGATCCACCGATGTCCCTATTATGATATGCAATGTAATGCCATACAAAGATATAATTAATTAACTGCAATCGTGACTCGTATAAGTACGCTTTTCGCCTCTCAAGTTAACGGGCTAGTTCTAACGACGACCGTACTTAGCTACGTATCCACGTTGTCAAACAAGGCATTATTTCTCAATAATTCTTTTAGTTATATAAACCAACGGTGTTTCTTTATTCGCAATAGGACATTATTATTTATCTAGCAACTAATTATTCTAGAGCTACAAAATTATGGTGAGCGGCTAATATTGCTAGAAACCTACTGTAAAGATTTCAGGTCTAATACTATTACCAATTTGTCACGAAAGTTCCTACAAGTTTATATTTTGCAATATTAAATATCTTAGATTAATTATATGGCTTCCAAAAATACTATCACACTATGTGAACAAACTATACTAACAGGTAGATCACAATTTTAGGAACTCAACAAAACTGGTTTGGCATTTTTACGATTTTTCTACGATTCACTACGAACTTTACCGGTTTATTTCCGAGACTAAATTAACACATACTTTTAGAAAATTAAAAGGGCACGGCCACCAACCCGGCCCTCAGCGCGCGGCAAAAGCACGGCGGCCCAGGCAGAGGCGCGCAGCCTGCGGCCCAGCAGTCCCCCTAAGCGGGCGCGCGGCTGACGTCCTCATTCTCCTCCTCGTTCACTCCGTCAGATAGAAGCAAACAACAGGACTAGCAAACAAAACATAATTAAATAATCACATAAATTCAAATGAGCTCCAAAAATCATGAAATTTATCTGAAAGATAGATATTGATTTTAGATAAATTTAGGAAGAAGAATCACTAGAGTCGGAGTACGGATGGAGGAGATATTAATTTGCAAAGTGGGCTACGAGATTAAATAAACAAGTCATTTAGGAGAGAGACGCAAACACGTGCTTTGCTCCTGGAGGGATCATGATTGGCTGTTGGAGAAGGAAATAACTAGGAGAGAGAATGAGGCAACCACGCAGAGACAAAACACAGGACATCGTGTTCCATGCGTCCGCCCGCCATAGATGGCTACTGAAACTCGAGAGCAGCTCGGTACAGACCAAGAGAGGAAGGGGCGCTGCTTGGGGGGAGACAGAGGAGGTGCTGGGGAGGCTCACCGCTGAACCAATCGAGCAGCAGCAGCTACACACGAGAGATCAACGAAGCGAGCTGGGCTCTGCCGAAGGTAACCGAAGCGAGGATATGGGGCTGGCTCGTGCTTGCTGGAGCAGAGGAGGAAGTTGAATAGCAGTGAGCTCGCGTGGGGTAGCCGAGCGACGGGGCGGACTAGAGCTAGGGGCGCCTCTTCCCATGGTCAGTAGAAAAAGGAGAAGGAGAAAGCAGCGTGAAGACAGTTCCGACACGACTTAGACTTCGGCCCGGTAAAACACGCAGACACAGACACGACTTGACTGCTGCATGTAAGCTTGTACACGTAATATTGCTACTGTATTTAAGCTTGCTTCACGTAACTTGTAAGCTTGCAGTGGTTCTCACTTCAGAATGTGCCAGTGGCCAGGGGCCGGAGACAGCAGCAGCTCGGAGGTGATCGGCCGGCTTGTCCGATAGAGAAAATAGTGGGGCAAGGACAAGCAATGTAAGACCGAGACAGCAGAAACGTGAGTGACCCAGCCAACATCATTTAAGGCGGTCATCAGAGAAAGGACGCGACGAAGAGGGAGGCGTGGCACGACGACAGAACTCGACGATTCGGCGCGACGCTAATAAACCAGTAGCTGATTGATTTCAAACAAGGGGACGCACTACTGATGACAAGCGACAGAGCAGGGTAGGGAGACGTCCCATCATCACTGTGGAGCCATTCGCTCGCAAGTCAAAACTAAACCAAGGCTTTTCAACTGAGCGTGCTTTTCAAAATAAACAAATGAGCATATATATATACATATATATTGTTCTATTTATTAATGGATTTTATTTTATTTATAAAAGTTACTTTTTATGCTTACTATAATAGAGCAAACCGTTCGCTATCGATTGGCCAGAATTTTTGTTCGACATTCCTGAGTATCTTTACGCACTGAGTAATTTAACTTGGGCGTTGATTCGAGTCAACAACACTAAGTCACACACGATTCGCTTATCGCCTCAAGTACGTTTAGATTAAAAATTCTAAAAAACTCATTACGAAATTTTTTTCTTAGGCCTAATTCGTAGTGCTAAATAAGATCGTAACACCGGGGGTGTTACACCGCCGCCTCCTATGCTTATGCCTATGCCTCGGTTCACACGGAGCCCTTAGGACACCACCAACGCTTCGCCCTCGGGAAATAAACATCTAATCATGGCATGATGAATTATTGATATGTAAATTATGACACAGTTGTAGTACTTTCATTCATAAAAACATTTGGTGAGAGTTATAAATAACAACTACGATCGCAGCGTAAAGGAAATTCTCTCTGAGCCCACCAGGAGGAATCCACACACAAAGGTCAGCTTTAGCATCCACTTGACACCTACAACAGGGGGAATAAAACCCTGAGTACTCAATTGTACTCAGCAAGACTTACCCGATAGGAGAAAAGAAAAGACTCCAAGGATATGCAAGACTATCTGGTTTGTGGGTTGCATTTGTAGAAAGCATTACTAAGCGTGCGTCCTTATTTTTGATTTTTATTAATAGCCGCATTGGTTCATTAACTAACCATTCTATGTAAGCACCTGTGCTACTTTCAAGCATGTGGTAAGCAATCAGAATTTCCTTTGTCCATCTTCCATCTTTCATCTTTTAGTTCTTACTACAATGCTAAACTGTAGACAAGCCGTACCGGATAGCCCGGCGATTCGCGAATCAATGCCCCCAGCAGGGTACCCTGAAAACACACACCCCGCTTGTACCCCAGGCACAAACAGGACCGACCCATCACTCTCCTATCCCGGGTGTCCAGGTCCCCGTCCAAACTAGGACTCCAAGCCCCGCCCCTGAGTCCCAGACTCAGTGCGGTGCAAGGACCTCCTCCACCAAAAACAAACCCTAACAGTCGGTCCGGAAAGAGCCGGATCCGCGACAAGAGAGCAACAAGTCTTCCAAGCGCCCATACACAAGTATGTGCTCGGGATAATAAGTCTGTGACCTGCCTAGAGTCATATGCAACGATCGGTCCTTAACCGACCAGATAGGGAAAAAACAGTGTAACCAAGCTATGCCCCATGTCCACGGCGACACAACTCCTTACACTCACCAATACCCAAACCATATCCCTGCCTGGTCACCATTTTCCTTTCCACCATTTTCATATTTTCCAAGTGATAATCATATAGTAACATATTTCCTATATCTCGCGAGTGACAGACAATCACTCGACTTCTACCGGAGTCCTGTAGCATAGCAATCTACACGATCCTGTCATACTAGTGAGACTCATAGGATAAAGATATATATATATATATATATATATATATATATATATATATATATATATATATATATATATATATATATATATATGCAAGTGGGTTCCATTCAACTCCTTGAAACTTAATGCACAAATACAATTTAAACTACAGGAAGTAGGGGTTATGCACCGGGGCTTGCCTGGGTAAAATATAATCAGAAGTTAGCTTTCCATCATGGCGACATGATCTTCAAAAGCACCATTCCTCCAGCAACTCCCAATGACTCCGTGATCCACCGATGTCCCTATTATGATATGCAATGTAATGCCATACAAAGATATAATTAATTAACTGCAATCGTGACTCGTATAAGTACGCTTTTCGCCTCTCAAGTTAACGGGCTAGTTCTAACGACGACCGTACTTAGCTACGTATCCACGTTGTCAAACAAGGCATTATTTCTCAATAATTCTTTTAGTTATATAAACCAACGGTGTTTCTTTATTCGCAATAGGACATTATTATTTATCTAGCAACTAATTATTCTAGAGCTACAAAATTATGGTGAGCGGCTAATATTGCTAGAAACCTACTGTAAAGATTTCAGGTCTAATACTATTACCAATTTGTCACGAAAGTTCCTACAAGTTTATATTTTGCAATATTAAATATCTTAGATTAATTATATGGCTTCCAAAAATACTATCACACTATGTGAACAAACTATACTAACAGGTAGATCACAATTTTAGGAACTCAACAAAACTGGTTTGGCATTTTTACGATTTTTCTACGATTCACTACGAACTTTACCGGTTTATTTCCGAGACTAAATTAACACATACTTTTAGAAAATTAAAAGGGCACGGCCACCAACCCGGCCCTCAGCGCGCGGCAAAAGCACGGCGGCCCAGGCAGAGGCGCGCAGCCTGCGGCCCAGCAGTCCCCCTAAGCGGGCGCGCGGCTGACGTCCTCATTCTCCTCCTCGTTCACTCCGTCAGATAGAAGCAAACAACAGGACTAGCAAACAAAACATAATTAAATAATCACATAAATTCAAATGAGCTCCAAAAATCATGAAATTTATCTGAAAGATAGATATTGATTTTAGATAAATTTAGGAAGAAGAATCACTAGAGTCGGAGTACGGATGGAGGAGATATTAATTTGCAAAGTGGGCTACGAGATTAAATAAACAAGTCATTTAGGAGAGAGACGCAAACACGTGCTTTGCTCCTGGAGGGATCATGATTGGCTGTTGGAGAAGGAAATAACTAGGAGAGAGAATGAGGCAACCACGCAGAGACAAAACACAGGACATCGTGTTCCATGCGTCCGCCCGCCATAGATGGCTACTGAAACTCGAGAGCAGCTCGGTACAGACCAAGAGAGGAAGGGGCGCTGCTTGGGGGGAGACAGAGGAGGTGCTGGGGAGGCTCACCGCTGAACCAATCGAGCAGCAGCAGCTACACACGAGAGATCAACGAAGCGAGCTGGGCTCTGCCGAAGGTAACCGAAGCGAGGATATGGGGCTGGCTCGTGCTTGCTGGAGCAGAGGAGGAAGTTGAATAGCAGTGAGCTCGCGTGGGGTAGCCGAGCGACGGGGCGGACTAGAGCTAGGGGCGCCTCTTCCCATGGTCAGTAGAAAAAGGAGAAGGAGAAAGCAGCGTGAAGACAGTTCCGACACGACTTAGACTTCGGCCCGGTAAAACACGCAGACACAGACACGACTTGACTGCTGCATGTAAGCTTGTACACGTAATATTGCTACTGTATTTAAGCTTGCTTCACGTAACTTGTAAGCTTGCAGTGGTTCTCACTTCAGAATGTGCCAGTGGCCAGGGGCCGGAGACAGCAGCAGCTCGGAGGTGATCGGCCGGCTTGTCCGATAGAGAAAATAGTGGGGCAAGGACAAGCAATGTAAGACCGAGACAGCAGAAACGTGAGTGACCCAGCCAACATCATTTAAGGCGGTCATCAGAGAAAGGACGCGACGAAGAGGGAGGCGTGGCACGACGACAGAACTCGACGATTCGGCGCGACGCTAATAAACCAGTAGCTGATTGATTTCAAACAAGGGGACGCACTACTGATGACAAGCGACAGAGCAGGGTAGGGAGACGTCCCATCATCACTGTGGAGCCATTCGCTCGCAAGTCAAAACTAAACCAAGGCTTTTCAACTGAGCGTGCTTTTCAAAATAAACAAATGAGCATATATATATACATATATATTGTTCTATTTATTAATGGATTTTATTTTATTTATAAAAGTTACTTTTTATGCTTACTATAATAGAGCAAACCGTTCGCTATCGATTGGCCAGAATTTTTGTTCGACATTCCTGAGTATCTTTACGCACTGAGTAATTTAACTTGGGCGTTGATTCGAGTCAACAACACTAAGTCACACACGATTCGCTTATCGCCTCAAGTACGTTTAGATTAAAAATTCTAAAAAACTCATTACGAAATTTTTTTCTTAGGCCTAATTCGTAGTGCTAAATAAGATCGTAACACCGGGGGTGTTACACCGCCGCCTCCTATGCTTATGCCTATGCCTCGGTTCACACGGAGCCCTTAGGACACCACCAACGCTTCGCCCTCGACTTCGGTACCGTGACTTCGATTCACTCCCACGCCGACTCCTCGAAAGAGGATGAGGCGTGGGCCGGAGTGGATTTCTTCGGACTTCGCGACCATGAAGCCATGCGCCGCTTCCTGGCCGTGAGTGACTATTGCTTTGGCTACTCCGACTCTGACGACGAAGGTACTTATGATCCCACTCATAAGTGCTTCCACGTCGGACTTGGGATGCCAAGCACGGGCGATAAGGACGAGGGGGCCGGCAACCGTACTCCGCTTCATCAGGGAATGGGCAATGCCATGCCCTCACGCATTGTCCCACCGGTAGCACGGAACGAGAACCTTGCCCTCGGACAACTCTGACGCCTAGACCTGGAGCAGCTCCGTGAGCTTCAAGCCAAGGTCGAGCAAGATCGACTCCTTCTGCAACAGCTCCGAAGCACTCTCGAGCAGGAGCAGCATGGCCGCGGTGATGGCGGAGGAGCCCGGTGGTGAGCTCGCGACATGCACCACCACATCAATGACGATGAAGGGGACAATCGTCCCCCAATCTTCAATCACGCTAGACAGAATGTCACGGCTACGGTGATGCTAGTGCATGCGATGCCTGAGCCCTCTACCATGGAAGGGCGATGGGTTCGCGGCGAGCTCTGGGATCTCCTCGAGACCGCCATGGTGTAGCAGGCCGAGAGCTCCGCCTCCTGGTGGCGCGGAGCCGTCTCGGACCTCCCCTCGGCAGGATAGGGAGGCATCGGTTCGTCCCGAGCCCACTCGGGCGCCGACAATCAACAGGGTCCCCTTGGTCCACGACTGCCTCGACAACTGACGCGAGGCGCAGGGCAACCACAAGGTGGTCGGCCGACGACGGTGCCACAACAATGAGGGGCCCGCCTGAGGCTACCATCCGCATCAGGGTGGCCGCTACGACAGTGAGGAGGACCATAGTCCCTCTCCCGAACCGCCTGGCCCTCGAGTCTTTAGCAGGGCCATCCACAGCGCTCAGTTTCTAGGCCGGTTTCACCAACCAGCCAACCTCACAAAGTATAGCGGTGAGACCAACCCCGAGCTCTGGCTTGCCAATTACCGCCTGGCTTGTCAGCTAGGCAGCGCGGACGATGACCTGCTCATCATCCGCAACCTCCCCTTGCTCTTGTCAGACTCAGCGCAAGCCTAGCTTGAACACCTTCCTCCCTCATAGATCCACGACTGGCGTGACTTGGTTAGGGTCTTCATCGGGAACTTCCAGGGCACATATGTGCACCCTGGAAACTCCTGGGACCTTAAGAGTTGTCACCAGAAACCAGACGAGTCTCTCCGAGACTTCATCTGGCGCTTCTCCAAACAGTGCACCGAGTTGCCTAGCGTTGGTGACTCGGAAATTGTCCAGGCTTTCCTCTCTGGCACCACCTACCGAGACTTGGTCCGAGAGTTAGGCCGAAATGTGCCACGATCAGCTGCCACGCTCCTTGATATCACCACCAACTTTGCCTCGAGTGAAGAGGCTGTTGGAGCCATCTTCCTCGACAACAATGCCAAGGGGAAGCGGAGGGACGAGGCCACCGAGGCCTTGGCTCCCCGCCTCCCCAGGAAAAAGAAAAAGGGTCGCCTGGAGAAGCAGGAGATGCTCGAGGCCGATCTAGTCACGGCCGCAGAGCATAAGAATCCCCGAGGCCCTAGGGGCCCCGAGCTCTTTGACGACATGCTAAAGAAGCCCTGCCCTTATCACCAAGGCCCAGTGAGGCACGCCCTCGAGGATTGCACCATGCTCTGGCATTATTACGCCAAGCTTGGGCTCCCCGACGATGATACCAAGAAGGGCACCGATGACCGAGACGATGACAAGGACGAAGGGTTCCCTGAGGTGCACAATGCCTTCATGATCTTTGGCGGACCCTCGACATGCCAGTGAAAGAGGGAACGCCGAGAGGTCTTCTCGATTAAGGTGGCCACTCCTCGATACCTCGACTAGTCTTAGGAAGCAATCACCTTTGATCAGGATGATCACCCCGACCATGTCCCAAATCCTGGGCAGTACCCACTTGTTGTTGACCCGATCATCGACAACACCCGACTCACCAAGTTGTTGATGGATGGAGGCAGTGGCCTCAACATCCTCTACGCCAACACCCTGGAGCTCCTAGAGATCGACCGGTCACGGCTCCGAGGTGACGCCGCACCCTTCCATGGCATTATGCCGGGGAAGCGCACGTGACCCCTCGGGCACATCGACCTTCTCGTTTGCTTCGTCACCCCCTCCAACTACCACAAGGAGGTCCTTACCTTCGAGGTGGTTGGGTTCAAAGGAACCTACCATGCTATCCTAGGGCGGTCGTGCTACGCAAGTTCATGGCGGTCCCCAACTACACATACCTCAAGCTCAAGATGCCGGGTCCCAACAGCATCATCACGATTGAGTCAACGTACGAACATGCATACGACTGCGACGTCGAGTGCATTGAGTACGCCGAGGCTCTTGTGGAGGCCGAGAGCCTCATCATCGACCTTGACCGACTCGGCAACCACCTGCCCGAGCCCAAGCATCGAGCCGAGACTTTCGAGCCCACGGAGGCCGTCAAACTCGTCCTAGTCGACCCTGCGTGCCCTGACAACCGGGCGCTGAGGATTAGCGCCACTCTCGACATCAAATAGGAAGCCGTGCTCGTCGACTTTCTCCGCGCTAATGCTGATATGTTCGTGTGGAGTCCCTCGGACATGTCGGGCATACCGAGGGAGGTCGCGGAGCACTCCTTAGACATCCGGGCTGGCTCTAGGCCGGTGAAGCAGCGCCTACACCGATTCGATGAGGAAAAACGTAGGACCATTGGCGAGGAGTTGCAGAAGCTCTTGGCGGCTGGATTCATCAAGGAGGTATTCCATCCAGAGTGGTTAGCTAACCCTGTGTTGGTCAAGAAGAAAAATGGGAAGTGGAGGATGTGTGTAGATTACACCGGTTTGAATAAAGCCTGTCCAAAAGTCCCCTTCCCATTACCCCGAATCGATCAAATCGTTGACTCCACTACGGGATGTGAGACTCTGTCTTTCCTTGATGCGTACTCCGATTACCATCAAATCAAGATGAAAGAGTCCGACCAGCTCGCGACTTCTTTTATCACACCGTTCGGCATGTACTGCTACGTGACTATGCCTTTCGGCCTCAGAAATGCAGGAGCCACATACCAGCGGTGCATGACCCAGGTTTTTGGTGAGCACATTAGGTGAACCGTCGAGGCCTATGTGGACAACATCATGGTCAAGTCTAGAAAGGTCGGGGATCTTGTCGATGACCTAGAGATAGCCTTCAAATGCCTCAGAGAAAAGGGCATCAAGCTCAACCCCGAGAAGTGTGTGTTTGGGGTTCCCTGAGGCATGCTCTTAGGGTTCATAGTCTCAGAACATGGCATCAAGGCCAACCCGGAGAAGGTATCGGCCGTAACTAGCATGGGACCAATTCAAGACCTCAAGGGAATGCAGAGGGTCATGGGATGCCTTGCGGCCCTGAGCCGCTTCATCTCGCACCTCGACGAAAAAGGCTTGCCTCTGTATCGCCTCTTAAGAAAATCCAAATGCTTTTCTTGGACCCCCGAGGCCGAAGAAGCCCTCGACAGGCTCAAAGCACTGCTCACCCATCCACCCGTCCTGGTACCGCTGGCCAGGGACGAGGCCCTCTTACTCTACGTCGCCGCAATGACCCAAGTGGTCAGCGCTGCCATAGTGGTAGAGAGGCAGGAAGAAGGGCACGCTCTACCCATCCAACGACCTGTTTACTTCATCAGCGAAGTGCTCTCTGAGTCCAAAATGCGCTACCCCCACATCTAGAAGCTGGTCTACACCATAGTCCTGACCCGGCGCAAGCTGCATCACTACTTCAAGTCCCACCTAGTGACCGTGGTATCGTCTTTCCCCTTAGGAGAGATAGTCCATAACCAGGAGGCGTCGGGCGGGATAGCCAAGTAGGCCATCGAGCTTATGGGGGAAGCCTTGACTTTTGTGCCTCGGAAAGTGATTAAGTCTCAGGTCTTGGCCGATTTTGTGGCTGAGTGGACCGACACCCAACTGCCACCTGCTCAAATTCAGACAGAATGCTGGACCATATACTTCGATGGGTTTCTAACGAAGACTGGGGCAGGCGTGGGTCTGCTCTTCATCTCGCCCCTCAGAGTACACATGCGCTACATGGTGCGGCTCCACTTCGCCGCCTCCAACAACGTGGCCGAGTATGAGGCCCTTGTCAACGGCTTGCAAGTCGCCATCGAACTTGGGGTACAGCGTCTTGACGTCTGGAGCGACTCACAGCTCATCATCGAACAAGTCATGAAGGAGTCGAACTTCCTCGACCCCAAAATGGAGGCATACTGCAAGTTGGTACGTCGCCTAGAAGACAAGTTCGACGGTCTCAAACTCAACCACATCATGCGAAAGTACAATGAGGCTGTCGACGAACTGCAAAGATGGCCTCAGCACGGGCTCCGGTCCCCCTGAACATCTTTGCCAGGGACCTCCACAAACCTTCCATTGACTATGCCTTGACAGTAGAGGAGGGCCCACTGGTCGAACCCACAGCGGGGCTCGACGCCCCCTTTGCCTCCGAGACTCCTTCGGCCGAGCCTGAGGTCATGGAAGTCGACGTAGAGCCTCCCTAGATTGACCAGGACATGGACTAGCGAGTCCCGTTCCTTGATTGGCTCGCTCAGGGAGAGCTTCCTAGTGACAGGACCAAAGCCCGATGGCTTGCACGGCAAGCCAAAACTTACGTCCTCTGCAATGACGAATTGTACAGGTGAAGTCCCTTTGATGTCCTCCAATGATGCATCACCACCGAGGCAGGCCGAGCCCTGCTTTGGGACTTGCATGCAAGGGCCTACGGGCACCATGCGGTGCCTTAGACGCTTGTCGGAAACGCTTTCCGCCAAGGGTTCTACTGGCCAACGGTGGTTGCCGACGCCAACAAGCTAGTACGCTCCAGCGAGGGATGATAGTACTATGCTCGGCAGATGCGACTCCTGGCCCTGGCCCTCCAAACCATCCCCATTACATGGCCATTTGTCGTGTGGGGGCTCGACATGGTCGGGCCTCTGTAGAGGGCCCCCGAGGCTTACACCCATCTACTGGTAGCAATCGATAAGTTCTCCAAATGGATCAAGGCTCGTCCAATCAACCAAATCAAATCCAAGCAAGCAGTGCTATTCTTCACTGACATTATCTATAGGTTCGGGGTCCCTAACACCATCATCACCGACAATGGGACATAGTTCACCGGCAAAAAATTCTAGACGTTCTGTGACAACCACCACATCCGTGTGGCCTGGTCAGCCGTAGGACACCCAAGAACCAATGGCCAAGTAGAACGTGCCAATGGCATGATCCTACAAGGCCTCAAGCCAAGAATTTACACCGGTTGAAGAAGTTTGGCAGGAAATGGCTTGCCAAACTCCCATCGGTCATATGGAGCCTGAGGAACACTCAAGGCCGAGCCACGGGGTTCACACCTTTTTTCCTGGTCTATGGAGCTGAAGCCATCCTCCCCACCAACTTGGAATATGGCTCCCCGAGGCTACAGGCCTACAACGAGCAAAGCAACCGCACCACCCGCGAGGACGCCCTCAACCAACTAGAGGAAGCCCGAGATGTCGCGCTGCTGCACTCGGCAAAATACCAGCAAGCCCTACGACGCTATTAGGCCTGGCACATTCGAAGTCGAGACTTGAAGGTAGGTGACCTGGTGTTGAGGCTAACATAGAGCAACAAGGGCTGCCACAAGTTGACCCCACCATGGGAAGGACCATACATCGTTGCCCAAGTACTGAAGCCCAGGACCTACAAGCTAGCCAACGAGAGGGGTGAAATCTTCACCAACGCTTGGAACATAGAATAGCTACGTCGCTTTTACCCTTAAATTTTCAAGCATTGTATATACTATTTCTTAGAATACAATTGAGAAGCGCTCTTTAGTTGTTCTGATTTTTTGAGACCCCCCGAGCCCATTGCGGGTCTCGACAATATGATAACACTGTAAGGGAGACTCGGCTCTGCCTCTATAGAACCAAGCCTCCCTCGGGGGACTAGATGGGGGACTCCCCCTAAGTCCCACGCACCATTTCTGTAAGTCGTTTTTTGAAAAAATTCCTACGCCAAACTCTCTAGCACGCTCTGACGAATCGGTTGTAAAAAACCCAAGGACCAAAAAAGTCTGTTCCAAGGATGGAAGGCCGGTAGAGTTGTGAGGCGGCCTACACCCCCGGGCTATGGCACTCCCTCACCACCTTTTGCCCAAGGGGTGGCTTAGGCTCCAAGGAGGTTTTTTGCAAAAGAAATTTGTCAGTGTTTTGGACCAGGGGGGTCCTTAACCAACGAGTGAATTTGTGCTGCGTGCCCCTAATCCCCGATGGTGATGCAAAGAGACACAAGGTTTATACTGGTTCAGGCAATCAACGCCCTACGTCCAATCTGAGAGATCGATCTTGTATTCCTTGCTCCGGAGTGCTCGTAGTAGGGGGTTACAAGCTAGGTGAGAAAGGGAGCTAGCCCCAGGTCTCGGCCGGGGGTGGTGCGGGCTACTTGAGGCGTTGTTCTCAAGCAGCGTAGAAGTGTGTGGTTCTATTGGTGAGTTCCTCTTTCTGCTCATCGTTCTCCTCGTACCTAGAAATGGCCCTGGCCCCTCCCTTTTATACTCTAAGGGAGAACCAGGACATAAATATGTTGCTACATAGCGTCTGATAAGTGGGGATGGCATGTCTAAGCCCTGCAGGCGGCCACTATTGTGGTATGGTCAATGGAGTGGCCCCGTCCTTGTCGTGCAGAAGTGACGCGCCGGTCATACTTGATCTTGTGCGTCGTGGGGCTCTAGTACAGCTTGAGGCAGGGCATGGCGGGTGACATGCCGGTCATCATGCGATGATGTCGTAGGGGGCCGAGGCTCTGCAGATGCCGAGGTCGAGCCATCGTGGGGGCTCGGCGGACATGGATCCCCAGGCTACCGAGCCCCTAAAGCAAACTGCCAAGGCTTTGGAGGGAATTATTGGTCCTAGGTACCGATTTCGAGGCCACAGTATCCCGGTCGTGGCTCCCCACACCGCGTTGTTCTCAGAGTAGGAGTTGGCAGCACAGTGAGGCATGGGCGTCAACCATGTGCATAGCGGTGGGCATAGTGGCGGGTAACCCCTGTCCAGTCTCGCCCCCCGTCCCGTCGGCCATTCCGCTATACTGTGCCGAGCATGCGGCCGATGTTAGTGGCAACAGTTGGCTGAGTTAATGCGACGCGACATTTTGTCAGAGGGACAGGTGAAGGAAGAGGCAGCAGAGTGTTGCCGAGCTCGCCTCGCGTGAGGCGGAGGGTCGGCGACCCGGCCGAGGCCTGCGATGAGAGGGGGTCGGCCGAGGCCTTCGGTGGGGGATCGCCCGAGGCCAGCGGTGAGGGGGCCTCGAGCGATACAGAGAATTGGCCGAGGCCTTTGGCGAGAGGTCGCCCGAGGCCAGTGATGAGGGGGCCTCAGGTGAGTCGGAGAGTCGGCCGAGGCTAGCGATTGTTAGCTGGTTTCGATCTTTATGAAGTCTAAGCAGTCATTTTTTGGTTCTTGCTTAGGGTACCCCTTCTCGCGGTATTCGACAGTAGCCCCCGAGCCTTGGGGGGAGTGGAGGCACTCCCCCTGAGGTTCTGACGAGAATTGGCTCTTGATAGTTCCTATCGGGATGGTGTTTCGTACTCAGGGTTTCGGTGGGTGCGCGTGAGCGCACCCGCCGAGTGTAGCCCCCGAGGCCCTGGAGGAGTGATTTCACTTCTTCTGGGGCTTTTGTCTCTTTCGAGTGAGGGGTTTTCATTGTGTTTGCCAAGCCCGTGGATGCAAGTTCAGATCACTGGGCCTCGACGATGCTGCGGGAAGAGCCCCTTAGCCTCTGCCTGGAGCGAGAGGGCCATTAGGGGTTCCCCCGGCTTTTTGTACGACCCTCACGCTTCCTTTTCGCTTGGAAGGAGGGGTGGAAGATGCCATGCTACCCTCGGTGGGCGCGAGCGATGGCATTTCCGGTGAGCTGTTATCGGGTAAGTCCGAGTGGAGGCCCGTACCCCATTCGCTGGGGGTAGGCTAGCGGTCCAGGGACGCGCTCCAAGAGTACCGGAGGGTTTCTCTAGTGGGTGCTGAGGCCGTTCACTGGGCCTCAGTGGCTTGGTACCTTCCTACGGTGGGATCCCATTCGGAGACCTCCCTACCGGTCTCAGACACGACATAGGGCGTCCCAAGCGTTTGCTTGGGCCTCGGCCTCATACAGGCTCGCCCGTAGTCGCCCCTGACTCTATTGCCCTGGGGCGGCTGTCGAAACCCCTAAGGGCCCAGCCTTCGAACCCCTAGACCGTAACGGGCTTGGGTCGCTTGCCTTTATCTTGGGTGCAGGAAGAGCCCCTGAGCCTCCACACCAAGCGAGAGGGCGGTCAGGGGTCCTTCTGACTTTTTTGTCCGTCCCCCGCACGTCCTTTTCGCTCGAACGAGGGGTTGTTTGCCAAGCCCACTCGTGTGCGAGCCTGAGCCGCTAGGTCTCGGCAAAGTTTCAGGAGGAGCCCCCGAGTCTCTCGCACGGAGCGAGAGAGCGGTCAAAGGTCCCCCTGGCTTTTGGTTCGCCCCTCGCGCGTGAGGGTTTGTCTGCTGAGCCCCCTCGGGTGCGAGCCTAGGTCGTGGGGTCTCGGCATCTTTGTAGAAGGAGCTCCCTAGCCTCTGCATGGAGCAAGAGGGCCGTCAGGAGTTCTTCTGGCTTTTTGAACGACCCTCGCGCTTCCTTTTCACTCAGAAGGAGGGTTTGTTTTGCCGAGCCCCCTCGTGTGCGAGCTTAAGTCGCTGGGCCTCGGCAATGTTTTGTAGGAAGAGTCCCTTAGCCTCTGCGCGGAGCAAGAGGGCTGTCAGGGGTTCTCCTGACTTTTTGTTTGACCCTCGCGCTTCCTTTTCGCTCAGAAGGAGGGGTGGAATGTGCCACGCTACCCTCGGTGGGCGCGAGCGATGGCATTTCCGGTGAGCTGTTATTGGGTAAGTCTAAGTGGAGGCCCATACCCCATTCGCTGGGGGTCGGCTAGCGGTTCGGAGATGTGCTCCAAGAGTACCGGAGGGTTTCTCTAGTGGGTGCCAAGGCCGTTCGCTGGGCCTCGGTGGCTCGGTGCCTCCCTATGGTGGGATCCCATTCGAAGACCTCCCTACCGGTCTCGGACGCGACACAGGGCATCCCAAGCGTTTCGCTTGCTTGGGCCTCAGCCTCGTATAGGCTCGCCTGTAGTCGCCCCTGACTCTGTTGCCTTGGGGCGGCCATCGAAACCCCTAAGGGCCTAGCCTTCGAACCCCTGGACTGTAGTGGGCTCGGTGCCCAGTTCCTTTGCCTAAAAGGAATCGGGTGGGGGTTATTTCTCTCCCTACAGCTAACAATGGCAGGCGCGTCTTTTGAGGCGGCTTTTTCAGGGATGCAAAACGGCGCCTGCTGCTGCTGTGGTTGGACGCGACATGGTGTCAGCCGATGGGACATAACCATACGCGCAATTAATGAGGAGGGAGTGGGCACGTGGGCGGTAAGACCGGATCTGGATAACCGTAGCAAATTTTTTGGGGTAACTTCCCTGATTTCATTGCCCACAATTTGCTCTCTTCCCTGCATAAATACAAAATGAGCCTCGCCCCTTCTCCCCTTACCTTGCCTGTGTCTGCCTTTGCTGCCTTCTAGCTGTTGCTAAAGAAAAATAGAGAGCACCGGGAAGAAGGGAGAAAGGGGGTAGTGAGAGGCAGAAAGCGAGCCTTACCGCCGTAGTCGCAACCTCCACTGCACGCATGGTCAACGTCGTGGTCCTTTCGGTGGACCCATGGGATCAGTCTGACGTGACCGTGGGAGTGCTGCAGTCGCTCGTCGACGTCGGTCTCCTCTGCCCGATCACCGATCCCAGTAGGCCGAAGTGGATGGCTCTGGGAGGCGAACCAGAGCCGAGGCCTCGCGACGGCTACGTCGTAAGCTTCGTGTCCTTCCACGAGCGTGGTTTTGGCCTTCCGGCGGATTGGTTCATGCGGGCGCTCCCACATTACTATGACGTGGAGCTCCACAACTTCAACCCCAACTCCATTGCGTAGGCGGCCACCTTCGTCGCCGTCTGCGAGGGGTACCTGGGAATCCCTCCCCATTGGGAGCTGTGGCTTCACCTGTTTCGAGCGACGCATACCACCAGGCCGACGGGTATGACGGGCATGAGGAAGGCGACGAGGACCGGCGGCTGCACTCTCCAAGTGCGTCAGGACTGGCTGAACCTCTACGTCCCAGCCCAACTTACGTCATCCAATCGTCGCTGGTACTCCAGCTGGTTTTACCTCCGCAACGAGGATGGCGGGCTTCCTCCTTATACTAGGAGGGTAGTGGAGGTTCAGCCAGAGCACTGGCGGTATGGCGTCCCGAGCGAGGAGCAACATAGGCTACGGCCACTACTAAAGGCGCTGGAGAGGCTGTGCAATCATGGCCTTACAGTGGCAGTGGCGATGGTGGCCTTCCATCGCCGGAGGGTGCTGCCGCTGATGGCGTGGCGGCGACGTTTGTTCGAGATGATGCTGGACGAGCCGATCGACGGCATCCGGATGTCCACCGCGCCCCTCTCCGATGAGGAGGTTCTGCGCCGGGTGAACGAGGCGGTCGAGGGGCGGCAGAAGATCGGGGGCCTGTCCCCGTTCCCAATGCACCCAACGCCGGGGTACCTTTCCCTGGTGAGTTGTGTGCGGCTGCAGCCTCTGAGGCCTCCTTGTTCCTCTCCTTGGCCTGAGCCCTTATTCGTATTCATCATTTTTTGCAGGGGATGAGGGACATACAAGCCTCCCCACCGCCCATCCCTGAAGACGCACAGCAGCGGGCGGTGAACCGGGCGTACGTGGAGGCCTAGAAGAAGAAGAAGGACGCTAAGACAGCAAAACGTAAGAAGAAGATCATTGAGCGCGACGCTCTGGAAAAGCGTCGCCAGAAGTAGAAGCTCGAGGGTCTCCCAGTGGAGGCATCTCCATCGACATCAGTGGAGGGTTCAAGCGGCGACGATGGTGGTGAGGTGGAGTGGGGTCCCCTCGACTGCCTCCCTGACGTTAGGGAGATGGTTCTTGGGGCATCGGCGGGCGGTCCGGCGTCCCAAGGAGGAGGAGGAGATGGCGACTCAGGGCAGACGAGCGCCCGCCCCACGGCTGAGGCCGATATGCCCAAGACGAGGGCGTTGGGAAAGCGCGCCGTTAGCCCGCTGGGCTCGACGGCAAAGGTAGAGCAGGTGGCTGCGGGGCTGGCTCCACCGGGGGTTGAGCGAGCGCCGAAGTCCGGCGAAGGTCGGCCGGCCTCGGTGGATACGGGGGCCGCGCCACCGCCACCGTTGTAGAGGAGGGACATGGTGAAGAAGCGGTTGGGCATCCGCTCAGGGTGAGTATTTCGCTAGTGAAGTCTTTTAACATCTCCTGCTTTTGTTTTGGTCGCGGGTCTGACCGTGTTTTGCCCTCAGCAAGAAGTGTCAGGCAGAAGTGCCTGCCTTTGCGCCATGCAAGGCACTCAAGGTGGGCATGGGTTCCATCGCCCTAGGGGCAGTGGAGGTACAGGAGTTGGTCGCCCAGGTAGGGGCTACCCAGGTGGCCATGGGGCGAGAGGAGGAGGAGCCTACACTCCGCGAGGCCGCAGCACCTATAGCTGTTGAGGCCACTGTGGGTGCGGCCGAGACCCCCTCGGCCGTGGAGGCCACCGAGGGCGAGGTCGGGGTCGAGGCCCCCTCTATCGTCGAGGCCACCAAGGGCAAGGTTGAGGTCGAGGCCCCCACGGTCGCTGAGGCCCTCCGGACCTTAGGGGCCGAGGTGGTGGAGATCGTGGCGCCCGGGAACTTCGGGGCCGAAGTGGTGGAGGCCGGAGTGAGCGTGGCGAGGGCGGTGGACCTCGAGGTGGAGACGGAGGCGAGGCAAGCCTCAACGCTGCCGCCAATTTAGAGCGTGCTTCCGGTACAAGGGAGCGCCCGGGAGGCGGAGGTCCGCCCGATCCCTGCCAACAATGCTTCCCGAGGGAAGGGGGTGGCCGATGCTGGGGTGGCCAGTGCCGTGGAACAACCGGCTTCGGCTTTGGGCGAGGGAAGTGCGGCCCTCGTGCGAGTGCTGCCTGAGCCGTATGGGTGGGATCACCCGTGTGTCTGGTGGTGGAGCCAGGATGACCCCGAGGGGGAGCCCATCTTTGCACTTGAGGACGTGGCCAAGGGGGGTCGCTGGGACACCCTCGAGCAGTACCACAGCCTGGCGGAACGGTCGCTGCAGACAGCGCTGTCCGTCGTGGCCAATGACCTGCCTGGGGTTTCGCAGGTATGTATCCCCCTTTTCTTGTGTGACGTCGTCTTTCTCCGGGTTTATTCATAGTGCTCAACTTGTGTTCTGCCTATCTAGGAGCTTGAGGCCCGGTCCTTTGGGAAGTCGCTGTTCCTTCGGCGGGAGAGGGGCGTCTGGGACGAGCTCTGTCGGCAGAGGGAGCTACTCACCCACGCTAACGAGCTTCTGTCGGCGCGGAGCACGGAGGTGGAGGATCTCCGTCTTCGCTGTGATAATCGGGAGGCTAAGGTAGCCACGGCTCAGGGGCAGGTCGCCCCTTTGGTGGCACGGGTCAAGGAGCTAGAGGAGGAACTAGCCCAGGTGGCTGAGGAGCGAGATGCCTCCAACTCCCGGGCGGAAGAAGTGAGGGCCACCGCCATAGCCACCGCCGGGCAGCTGGGTGCGGAGCAGCAGGCGCACGAGCTGATGAAAGGTGCCTTGGCAGAGGCCACCAAGGCGGCCGAGGCTTCCCAAGGCGAGCCCCTAAAATGGAGGGAAAAGGCCGAGGGTGAGTCCTGTTCCCTTTGTCTCGTTCGTCTTTTCACGCATTCAACACCTGACTTCTTGTCGCGACGTAGAACTGGAGAAGGAGGCTTCCAGGGCAGCCGAGGCCTCTCGAGTCGAGGTCCAGCGCTAGAAGGAGAAGGCCAAGGGTGAGTCCCGTAGGCCTCGCGCCCCCGTTTGGCCTATTTTC
The DNA here is from genome assembly GCF_019320115.1 of Miscanthus floridulus. Taxonomy (NCBI): domain Eukaryota; kingdom Viridiplantae; phylum Streptophyta; class Magnoliopsida; order Poales; family Poaceae; genus Miscanthus; species Miscanthus floridulus. Next base: position 124,309,514 of record NC_089584.1, read on the forward strand.
TTTGACGCTTAATCCCATTCTACTTGTTTTGGCGCAGGGTTGGATGATGAGGTCTTGCGGTTGACCGAGGCCTCCGTCGCACTGCAGACAGTGCTCGATCGTGAGATCGAGGAGCACGAGGTGCTGCAGAGTGTAGCTCGCGTCGTCTGTGAGGCCCTGGAGATGGAGGGGGTTCAATCGGGCAGCTCCCTTAGGAGCCGCCTGACTGTGTTGATTGGCTAAGCGTGTCAACGACTACGAGAGGCGCTACACACAGGCATCAAACGCGCCTTGGCCGTCGTCTCCTCGCACTACGCTGGCATCGACATCGAAGGCGTCAGTGATGGCTATGTCCTGTCCGAGGATGCCGTCGAGGCCGAGGAGGAGCTGACGAAGCTGGAAGCGGCAGTTGAGGGCCCCGGCACGGCGTTGGCGAAGCTATTTGAAGAGGAGGTGGTCCCTCCTTCACCGTCTGCCGATGTGGGAGACCCTGTGCCTTGACCTAGGCTGAGGGGGCCATGTAATAAGTTAGATTTATTACTGTATCGTGATGTTTGTGGCCGTCGAGGCCTTTGTGAGGTGCTTGTATATATACGTTTTTTCTAATCGCTTTATTGTATTTCCGAGCCTCTGTCCTCTGTCTCACCTCCGAACGTATCATCTGTAAAAACTCCCTTGGAGCCTAAGTTGTCCCTCGGGTAAAAGGTGGTGAGGGAGTTGTCGTAGCCTGGAGGCGTAGGTCATTCTCATGGCTCGGCCGGCCTTTTAGCCTTGAGACATACTTTTGGTCCTTAGGTTTTTACAAATGATCTGTTAGAGCGCGCTAGAGAGAGTTTGGCGTAGGAATTTAACTAAAAATCGATTAAGAAATGGTGTCCAGGACTTAGGGGGTTCCCCCCTTCTAGCCCCCGAGGGAGGTTCGGCCATGCGGAGGCATGGCCGAGTCTCCCTTGAAGCGTTATCGTAAAGCGTTTTACCTTCTATTCCGATTTCTAGACAAGTCCTTTTGAAAAAACCCCCTCAGAGCCTGGGCTGCCTCTCGAGTGAAAGGTGGTGAGGGAGTTGCCGTAGCCCAGAGGCATAGGCTTGTCTCTCAGCTCGGCCAGCCTTTTGCTCTTGAGGTGAACCTCTGGTCCTTAGGTTTTTTTTGTAATCGACTTGTCGTGGTACGGGACAGGTTCTCCTTGATGGGGGTTTCTTGAAAAATTAGAACAACTAAAGACGCTTCTTTAATGTATTTCGAGAAACAAAATATACAATGCTCGGAAATTTAAGGGTAGAAGCGATGTAGCTGTTCTATGTTCCAAGCATTGGTGAGGACTTCGCCCTTCTCGTTGGCTAACTTGTAGGTCCCGGGCTTCAGCACTTGAGCAACGATGTACGGCCCTTCCTAGGGTGGGGTCAGCTTGTGGCGGCCCTTGTTGCTCTGCCTCAGCCTCAGCACCAGGTTGCCCACCTTTAGGTCTTGGCTTTAGACACATCGGGCTTGGTAGCGTCGTAGGGCTTGCTAGTACCTGGCTGAGTGTAGCAGCGTGACGTCTCGGGCCTCCTCTAGTTGGTCGAGGGCGTCTTCGCGGGTAGTGCGGTTGCTTTGCTCATTGTACGCCTGTAGCCTCGAGGAACCGTATTCTAAGTTAGTGGGGAGGATGGCCTCGGCTCCATAGACTAGGAAGAACGGTGTGAATCCCGTGGCTCAGCTCAGGGTGTTTCTTAGGCTCTAGATGACTGACAGGAGTTCGGCAAGCCATTTCTTGCCAAACTTCTTCAACCGGTTGAATATTCTTGGCTTAAGGCCTTGTAGGATCATGTCGTTGGCACGCTCTCCTTGGCCATTCATCCTAGGGTGTCCTATGGCCGACTAGGCCACCTAGATGTGGTGGTCGTCGTAGAACGTCAGGAACTTGTGACCGGTGAATTGTGTCCCATTGTTAGTGATGATGGTGTTAGGAACCCCGAACCTATGGATGATGTCAGTGAAGAATAGAACCGCTTGCTCGGATTTGATTTGCATGATCGGGCGAGCCTCGATCCACTTGGAGAACTTGTCGATGGCTACCAGCAGGTGGGTGTAGCCCCAGGGGCCTTCTGCAGAGGCCCAACCATGTCCAGACCCCACACGGCGAATGGCCATGTGACGGGGATGGTTTGGAGGGCTTGGGCCGGGAGGTGCATCTGCCGCGCATAGTACTGACATCCCTCGCAGGAGTGTACTAGCTTGGTGGTGTTGGCAACCGCCGTTGGCCAGTAAAAACCTTGGTGAAAGGCGTTTCCGATGAGTGTCCGAGGCGCCGCATGGTGCCCACAGGCTCCCGCGTGCAAGTCCCAAAGCAGGGCCTGGCCTACCTCGGTAGTGATGCATCGTTGGAAGACGCCTGACGGGCTTCGCCTGTACAACTCGCGGTCGCAAAGGACGTAAGTTTTGGCTCGTCGTGCAAGTCGTCGGGCTTCGGTCCTGTCTGTAGGGAGCTCTCCCCGGATGAGGTAATCAAGGAGCGGGGCTCGCCAGTCCGTACCCTGGTCGGCCTCGGGAGGCTCTGCTTCGATTTCCATGACTTCAGGCTCGACTGCAGAGGCCTCAGCGGCAGAGGGGGCCTCGGGCCCTTCAATGGGCTTGACCAGTGAGCCATCTTCCACCGCCAGGGTGTAGTCGATGGAAGGTTTGCGGAGGTCTCTGGCGAAGATGTTTGGGGGGACCAGGGCCCTCACCGATGCCATTTTTGCCAGTTCGTCCGCGGCCTCGTTGTACTTTCGCACAACGTGGTTGAGTTCGAGACTGTCGAACTTGTTCTCTAGGCGACGTACTATCGTGTAGTACGCCTTCATTTTGGGGTCATGGCAGCTTGACTATTTCATCACCTGATCGACGACGAGCTGCGAATCACCCCGTACGTCGAGACGTCGCACTCCCAGTTCGATGGCGATTTGTAGGCCGTTGACGAGGGCCTCATATTCGACCACGTTGTTGGAGGCGGCGAAGTGAAGCTAGATCATGTAGCACATGTGTACTCCGAGGGGCGAGACCAGGAGCAGGCCCGCGCCAGCCCCAGTCTTCATCAGAGACCCGTCGAAGTACATGGTCTAGCATTCTGATTAGATCTGAGCGTGTGGCAACTGTGTGTCGGTCCACTCAGCTACAAAGTCGGCCAGGACCTATGATTTGATCACTTTCTGAGGCATGAAAGACAAAGCTTCCCCCATGAGTTCGACAGCCCACTTGGCTATTCTACCCGACGCCTCTCGGTTTTGGATTATCTCTCCTAGAGGAAAAGACGACACCACAGTCACCGGGTGGGACTCGAAGTAGTGATGCAGCTTGCGTCGAGCCAAGACTATGGCGTAAACCAGCTTCTGGATGTGGGGGTAATGCATCTTAGTCTCAGAGAGCACTTTGCTTATGAAGTAGACAGGTCGTTGGATGGGTAGAGCATGTCCCTTCTCCTGCCTCTCGACTACTACGGCCGCGCTGACCACTTAGGTCGTCGTGGTGACATAGAGTAAGAGGTGCTCGCCCTCGGTGGGCAGAACTAGGACGGGGGGTTGGTGAGCAGTGCTTTTAGCCTAGCGAGGGCTTCCTCGGCCTCGGTGGTCCAAGAAAAGCGCTCAGACTTTCTCAAGAGGCGGTACAGGGGCAGGCCTTTTTTGCCGAGGCACGAGATGAAATGGCTTAGGGCCGCAAGGCATCCCATGACCCTCTGTACCCCTTTGAGGTCTCGGATTGGGCCCATGTTGGTCACGGCCGAGACCTTCTTCGGGTTGGCCTCGATGCCACGTTCCAAGATTATGAATCCCAAGAGCATGCCTCGGGGAACCCCGAAGACACACTTCTCGGGGTTGAGCTTGATGCCCTTCTCTCTGAGGCATGTGAAGGCAACCTCCGAGTCGCCAACGAGATCACCGGCCTTCCTGGACTTGACTACGATGTCATCCACATAGGCCTCGACGGTTCGCCCGATGTGTTCGCCAAAGACTTGGATCATGCACCACTGGTAAGTAGCCCCTGCGTTTCTGAGGCCGAACGGCATGGTTATGTAGCAGTACATGCCGAATGGAGTGATGAAAGAAGTCACGAGCTGGTCAGACTCTTTCATCTTGATTTGGTGGTAACCGAAATACGCATCAAGGAAGGAGAGGGTTTCGCATCCTGCAGTGGAGTCGACGATTTGGTCAATTCGTGATAGTGGGAATGGGACCTTCGGGCACGCTTTATTTAGACCAGTGTAGTCCACGCACATCCTCCACTTGCCACTTTTCTTCCTGACTAATACAGAGTTAGCCAACCACTTTGGATGGAATACTTCCTTGATGAACCCGGCTGCCATGAGCTTCTGCACTTCTTCACCGATGGCCCTGCGCTTCTCCTCGTCGAACCGGCACAGGCGCTGCTTCGCCGGCCTGGAGCCCGCCCGGATATCTAAGGCGTGCTCGGCGACCTCCCTTGGTATGCCCAGCATGTCCGAGGGACTCCACGCGAACATATCAATGTTCGCACGGAGAAAGTCGACGAGCACGGCCTCCTATTTGCTGTCGAGGGTGGCGCTGATCTTCAGTCCTCGGCCGTTGGGGACAGTGGGATCGACAGGGACGAGCTTGACGGCCTCCACGGGCTCCAAAGTCCCGATGCGCCGCTTGGTGTCGAGAACCTCGCTACCAAACTGGTCGAGATCAGCGATGAGGGTCTCAGCCTCCACGATGGCCACGGCATACTCAATGCACTTGATGCGCAGTCGTATGCATGTTCGTATGTGGACTTGACGGTGATGATGCCGTTGGGGCCTGGCATCTTGAGCTTGAGGTAGGTGTAGTTGGGGACCGCCATGAACTTGGCGTAGCACGGGCACCCCAAGATGGCATGGTAAGCCCCCTTGAATCCAACCACCTCGAAGGTGAGGACCTCCTTGCGGTAGTTGGAGGGAGTGCCAAAGCAGACGGGTAAGTCGATGCGCCCGAGGGGTCGTGTGCGCTTTCCTAGCACAATGCCGTGGAAGGGTGCGGAACCGCCTCGGAGCCATGACTGGTCAAGCTCTAGGAGCTCCAGAGTGTTGACGTAGAGGATGTTGAGTCCGCTGCCTTCGTCCATGAGCACTTTAGTAAGCCAGGTGTTGCCGATGATCGGGTCGATGACAAGCGGGTACTGCCCAGGGTTTGGAACATAATCGGGGTGGTCATCCTGATCAAAGGTGATTGCCTCCCGAGACCAATTGAGGTACCGGGGGGTGGCCACCTTGACCGAGAATACCTCTCGGTGTTCCCTCTTTCGTTGGCGCACCGTGAGGCATGCCGAGGGTCCACCGAAGATCATGAAGGCGTTGCGTACCTCGGGGAACCCATCATCTTTATCGCCGTCCCTCTCGCCGGTGCCCCTTTTCCTGGCATCATCATCGTTGGGGAGCCCAAGCCTGGCATAGTAACGCCGGAGCATGGTGCACTCCTCGAGGGCATGCTTCACTAGACCTTGATGGTAAGGACAGGGCTTCTTAAGCATGTCGTCAAATAGCCCGGGGCCCCGGGGGCCTCGGGGATTCCTGCGATCTGCTGTGGCGACATGGCCGGCCTCGAGGACCTCCTGCTTCCCTGGGCGACCCTTCTTCTTTCTCTTGGGGACACAGGTGGGCGAGGCCTCGGGGGCCTCGTCCTTCTACTTCCCCTTAGCGTCGTTGTTGGGGAAGATGGCCCCAACCGCCTCTTTGCCCGAGGCGAAGTTGGTGGCGATGTCGAGGAGTGCGGCCGCTATGGTTGGTACGTTCTGGCCCAATTCTCGGACCAGGTCTTGGCAGGAGGTGCCAGAGAGGAATGCTTGGACAATTTCCGAGTCATCGACGCGGGGCAACTCGGTGCATTTCTTGGAGAAGCGCCGGATGAAATCTTGAAGAGATTCGTCCGGCTTCTGGCGGCAACCTTTGAGGTCCCAGGAGTTCCCAGGGCGCACGTAGGTGCCCTAGAAATTTCCGACAAAGACCCTCACCAAGTTGTGCTAGTCGTGGATCTGTGCGGGGGGGAGGTGTTCGAGCCAGGCTCACGCTGAGTCTGACAAGAACAAAGGGAGGTTGCGGATGATGAGCAGGTCATCGTCCGCACCACCTAGCTAACAAGCCAGGTGATAATTGGCTAGCCATAGCTCGGGGTTTGTCTCGCCGCTATACTTTGTGAGGTTGGCAGGTTGCCGGAACCGAGCTGGGAAGTGAGCATTGCGGATGGCTCTACTAAAGACCTGAGGGCCAGGTGGCTTGGGAGAAGGACTGTGGTCCTCTTCGCTGTCGTAGTGACCGCCTCGGTGTGGGTGGTAGCCCCGGCCGACTCCGTCGTCGTGGCGCCGTCGCCTACCAACTACTTCGTGCCTCGCGTTGGTCTCTAGGTCGATCGCGCACCGAGGGGGCCCCGTTGGTCGTCGGTGCACGAGCGGGCTCAGGACGGACCGAGGCACCCTGGCCCCGGCGAGGTTGCGCCGTGGGTTGCTCTAAAGTGCCTCCGCGCCAGCGGGAGGCGGAACTTTCGGCCTGCTGCACCGCAGCGCTCTCGAGGAGGTCGCGAAGCTCTCGGTAGACCCATCGCCCCTCGGTGGTGGAGGGCTCGGGCATTGCTTGGACCAGCATCGCAGCTGCTGTGACATTCTGGCTAGCGTGATTAAAGATTGGGGGTGGCTCACCCCCCTCGTTGTCGTTGATGCGGTGATGGATGTCGCGGGCCCTCCATCGGGCTCCTCCGCCCTCACCGCGCCCTTGCTGCTCCTGCTCGAGAGTGTCCCAAAGCTGTTGCAGGAGGAGTCGGTCTTGTTTGACCTTGGCTTGAAGCTCACGGAGCTGCTCTAGGTCTGGGCATCGATGCTCCCCGCGGACAGGATTCTCGTTCTGTGCTGCTGGGGCTTCGAGACGCGAAGGTGTGGCATCGCCCGCCCCTGGCCGGGGCGGGGAAGGGTTGCCTGTCCTCTTGTCCTCTTCGCCCGCCCTTGGCATCCCGAGCCCAACGTGGAAGCACTCACGAGACGGATCGTAAGTCCCTTCGTCGTCGGAGTCGGAGTAGCCAAAGCAGTAGTCGCTTGCAGTCATGAAGCGGCGCATGGCTTTGGGGTCACAAAGACTAGAGAAGTCTACTCCAGCCCACGTCTCATCTTCTTCTGAGGAGTTGGCGTGGGCGTGTGCCGATGTTGCGGGGGAGAAGTCGAGGGCAAAATGTTGGTGGAGTTCTAAGGGCTCTGCGTGCTTGGAAGCGTAGGCGGCGGCAGCATTTATCAACCCAAAGGGGTACAGGGATGGTGCTACTGCCGGGCGCCGCTCCACCGGGGCTGGCCCCTCAGGAGGTGGCAGGACAGAGCTTGATGACGAGGCATCGCCGTGCGTCGCCGAAATCTTTTCCTTGCCCAAGCTCAGGTTAGATAAGTCCCCGACTAGGGACTCTGCACCAACAGCTGGGCAAGGGATACCGGCGGAGCGCGGCGTGTCGCCTCGAGCTTGCGTGGTGTCGGAGCGTTCCCGCTCGCGTCGCGCCTGGCGAGTGCTACGGGAGCCGTGGCCTAGATGCTGCCTGCGCCTGGGCCGCGGGTCTATGGTAATGTCGTCGGGCTATGGAGCTCGGGGTGCGAGGAGTACCATATCGTATCCACATCCTAGAGACATGAACTCTAGGCTCCCGAACCATACCACCATGCCGAGATGCAATGGTCGTACGGGGTCTGCCATCTGGAACTTGCTGGGACGATGAAGCTAACACGCAGCTAGCCCCTACCCAGCACGCCAACTATCGGTGTTTCGGACCGGGGGGGGTCCTTAACCAACGAGTGAATTTATGCTGCGTGCCCCTAATCCCTGATGGTGATGCAAAGAGACACAAGGTTTATACTGGTTCAGGCAATCAACGCCCTACGTCTAGTTTGAGAGATCGATCTTGTATTCCTTGCACCGGAGTGCTCGTAGTAGGGGGTTATAAGCTAGGTGAGAGAGGGAGCTAGCCCTAGGTCTTGGCCGGGGGTGGTGCGGGCTGCTTGAGGCGTTGTTCTCAAGCAGCGTAGAAGTGTGTGGTTCTATTGGTGAGTTCCTCTTTCTGCTCGTTGTTCTCCTTGTACCTAGAAATGGCCCTAGCCCCTCCCTTTTATACTCTAAGGGAGAACCAGGACGTACATATGTTGCTACATAGCGTCCGATAAGTGGGGATGGCATGTCCGAGCCCTACAGCCGGCCACTGTTGTGGTATGGTCGATGGAGTGGCCCCGTCCTTGTCGTGCAGAAGTGACGCGCCGGTCATACTTGATCTTGTGCGTCGTGGGGCTCTAGTACAGCTTGAGGTTGGGCATGGTGGGTGATGTGCCGATCATCGTGCGATGACGTCATAGGGGGCCGAGGCTCTGTAGATGCCGAGGCCGAGCCATCATGGGGGCTCGGCGGACATGGATCCCTAGGCTGCCGAGCCCCTGAAGCAAACTGCCGAGGCTTTGGAGGGAATTATTGGTCCTGGGTACCGATTCTAAGGCCACAGTATCCTGGTCGTGGCTCCCCACGCCGCGTTGTTCTCAGAGCAGGAGTTGGCAGCACAGTGAGGCATGGGCGTCAACCATGTGCATAGCGGTGGGCATAGTGGTGGGTAACCCCTGTCCAGTCCCGCCCCTCGTCCCGTCGGCCATTCCGCTGTACTGCGCCGAGCATGCGGCCGATGTCAGTGGCAGCAGTTGGCTGAGTTAATGCGACGCGACATTTTATCAGAGGGATAGGTGAAGGAAGAGGCAGCGGAGTGTTGCCGAGCCCGCCTCACGCGAGGCGGAGGGTCGGCGACCCGGCTGAGGCCTGCGACGAGAGGGGGTCGGCCGAGGCCTTCGGTGGGGGATCGCCCGAGGCCAGCGGTGAGGGGGCCTCAAGCGATACGGAGAATTGGCCGAGGCCTTTGGTGAGAGGTCGCCCGAGGCCAGCGATGAGGGGGCCTCGGGCGAGTCGGAGAGTCGGCCGAGGCCAACGATTGTTAGCTGGTTTCGATCTTTACGAAGTCTAAGCAGTCGTTTTTTGGTTCTTGCTTAGGGTACCCCTTCTCGCGGTATTCGACAAAATCTGATTAGACACAACAGAGGGCAGAGGCTCGGAAATACAAGAAAAATGATTAAGAAACACGAGTACGTTAAAAAAGAGGCCTCGACGGCCGCAAGCGTTACGATACAAAGTTAATCCCTATTCTATTTACATGGCCTCTTGGGCCGAGGTCAAGGCTCAGGGCCTCCAGTAATGGCAGATGGCGGGGGAGGGACCACCTCCTCTTCAAACAGCTTGGCCAGCGCCGTGCTAGGGCCCTCTGCTGCTTCTATCCGCTTCGCGACCGCCTCGTCGGCCTCCTCGTCATCGTTAGGCAGGACATATCCATTGCTGATGGCCTAGAGGTCAATGCCAATGTAGTGCAAAGCGATAACAGCCAGCGCACGCTTGATGCCCGTATGTAGTGCCCCTCAGAGCCGCTCACCCACTTGACCGCTCAACGCAATCAGGCGGCTCCTGAGAGAGCTTCCTGACTGGACCCCCTTGACTTCCAGGGCCTCGCAGGCGGTATGGGCGGCGCTCTTCAACGCATCGTGCTCCCCGATCTCAGTTTCAAGCACCGCCTACACTACAGCGGAGGCCTCGGCTGCCTGGGTAACCTCCTTCTCCAGCTCTACGCCAAATGCAACAGAATGAGGATGAGCGCAAAGGAATACAAGCAGAACAGGGGCAGAAGTCTATGGGACTCACCCTCAGCCTTCTACCCCTAGCGTCAGGCCTTGACCTGAGAAGCCTCAGCTTTCTCTTCCAACGCTGGGCCTCGACCTGAGACGCCTCGGCCTTCTCCCTCAGGCGCTGAGCCTCGATCCGAGAAGCCTCGACCGCCCTAGAAGCTTCTCTCCCTAGCTCTGCGTTACACCAGGGAGTTAGGGAGCGAACATAAGAAAAAGCAAATAAAACGAGGGGAATAGGACTCACCCTTGGCCTTTCCCCTCTAGACCACGGCCTCGGTTCACGAGGCCTCGGCAACCTCAAGGGCCTCATCCAAGGTGCCTTTCATCAGCTAGTGCGCACTCTGCTCCACCCCTAGCTGCCCAGCAAGGACATTGCCCGAGGCCGTGGCCTCTCCAGCCCAAGACCAAAAGGCGTCCCGCTCACTAGCCACGTGGGTCAGCTCCTCCTCCAACTCCTTGACCCACGCCGCCAGAGGGACGACCTGCTCCTAGGCCATGGCCGTCTCGACCTTTGCATTGGCACAATAAAGGTGGAGGTCCTCTACCTCCACGCTTCGCGCCGCTAGAAGTTCGTTGGCGCCAGCAAGCAGGCCCTTCTACCGCTGGAGCTGGTCCTAGACGTCCCTCTCCCGAAGGAGAAAGACCAACTTCCCATGGGACCGGGTCTTGAGCTCCTGGGTAAGCAGAATAGGGGTCATTCACTACAAGAAAACTCAGAAAAAGACAACACCGCATGAGAAAAGAAAGCGCGAACCTGGGCGACCCCGGGCAGATCATCGGCCACCACGGCCAGCACCGTCCGTAGTGACCACTCCGCCAGCTGGTGGTATTGCTCAAAGGTGTCCCAGCGCCCGCCCTTGGCCGCGTCCTCAAGGGCGAACAGAGGCTCCCCCTCAAGGTCATCGCGGCTCTGCCACAGGACACGTGGGTGATCCCACCCGTAGGACTCGGGTCGTACCTGCATGAGGGCCGAGCTTCCCTCGCCTGGGGTCGGAACCGGCTGCTCCATGGCGCCGGCCACCTTGGCATCACCCACCTCCTATGCTCGGGAGGTATCGTCGGAAGAGGTCGGATGGACCTCCACCTTCCGGGCGCCCTCTCGCGACGACGATGGGCCTTGGCCCAAGGGTGCCACCGAAGCCTCCGCTGCCTTCATCTCCACTTCTTGGGCCGACAGCCTCGCCGCGATCACATTGGCCTCGATGGTCCCAGGGGCTCCAGCCTCCGTCATCGTGGCCTCAGTGGTTGTAGGGGCTCCGGCGCCCGCCGTTGCGGCCTCGGCAGTCCAGGGCGCCCTGGCCTCCATCGCCTTGGCCTCGAAGACCCTGGGGGCCTCGACCTCAATGGCCTCAGCAACTGAGGGCACCTCGCCCTCAGCCGGCTCACGGGTCTCGCCCTCACGGGGTGGAAGAGCCCCCTCCCCTATCTGCGTCAGGGCTGCCTCAGCAGCCCCTCCTTGGGTGGCTGGCTCCTTCGGGTCGGCCCTTGCCGACGCCGCGCCACACTATAGGGCGGCTTGCGCCTCTGCCACCCAGTGGGCGGTGGAGCCAGGGTTCACCTTGAGCGCTTTGAGGGGTGCCAAGGTAGGCACCTCCGTAGGTCGCTTCTAGCTAAGGACAAAACACTTATAGGGTCAGCATGAGACAAAAGAACAAATGGAAAATGCTGCGGCTCCACCAAAAATATGCTTACCTCAAGCGGGGCTACAACCGCTTTGGCACGGCGACCCTTGTCTGTAGAGGCGGTGGCGGCGGCAGAGGCATGGCCTCCATATTCGTTGGCGCTGGCTGGTCCTCAACAAACCCCGGTGCCCCCTTGGTCCTCTACAGGGGTAGTTATGTCGCCCTTGCCGCCACCCGCTCCACTGCTACCGCCGAGCTCACCGGGCTGACGGCACGCTTGCCCAACACCTGCTGCTTGGGTGTGTCGGCCTCGACCCCAAGGTGGGCAATCGCTAACCCCAAGGTGGCTCCTCATCCTCCTGGGAGCACTGGGCTACTTGCCGATGCCCCGGGCACCGTCTCCTCAATGTCAGGGAGATGGTCCAAGGGACCCGCCCTATCTCGCCCTCATCATCTCCATCCGAGGTATCCATTGATAGCGACGGCGATGGGGAGTCCTCCAATGGGAGACCGTCCTTCCTTTGCTGCCGACGGTGCTTATCTAGTTCCTCACGCATAAGGATCTTCTTCGTGTGCTTTGCCACCTTGGCGTCCTTCCGCCTTTTCTATGCCTCGACGTGTGCCCGGTTAGCCGCCCGCCGCCTTGTGTCCTCGGGAATGGGCGGCGGGGAGGCTCGCACGTCCCTCATCCCCTATAGGAACGGCGAATAGAGATAAGGGAACAAGAAACAATGAGAAATGGGGACGCCTCAGGGGTTGTAGTGATACGTGACTTACCAGCGAGAGGAACCCCCGCGATGGGCGCATCATGAAGGGGGTCAGGTTACTGCCCCTCAGCTTCGCCTCCACCGTCTCCCCCACCCAGCAAAGAATTTCCTCGTCGGAAAGGGCGGAGGAGAACATTCGGATGCCCTCGTTTGGCTCATCTGGCCTCATCTCGAATAGGCGCCGCCGCCGAGCCATCAGCGGCAGCACCCTCTAGCAGTGGAAGGCAACCACGACCACGGCCATAGTAAGGCCACGGCCCCATAGCCTCTCCAGCCTCTCCAGGAGCGGCTGCAGCTTAGGCTGATCCTCCCTCGGGACGCCATACTTCCACCGCTCCAGGCAGCTCCCCACGATCCGCCCGGTGTAGGGGGAAGTACACTGTCATCATTGCAAAGATAGAACCAGCTCGTGTACCATCGGTGATTGGATGACGAAAGCTGGGCCAAGATGTAGAGGTGCTGACAGTCCTGGCACACTTGGAGAGTGTAGCCACCAACCCTCACCGCCTTCCTCGTGCCCAACATACCCATCGGCTTGGTGGTATGCTCCGCCCAGAAGAGGTGGAGCCACAACTCCCAATGGGGAGCAATTCCCAGATACCCCTCGTAGACAACGATGAAGATGGCCGCCTATGCGATGGAATTAGGGTTGAAGTTATAGAGCTCCATGCTGTAGTAGTGTGGGAGCGCCCGTATGAACCGGTCCGCCGAAAGGCCAAGGCTATGCTCGTGAAAAGACACAAAGCTCATGACGTAATCGTCGTGAGGCCTTGGCTCTGGCTCATCCAACGGAGCGATCCACTCCGGCCTGTTGGGGTCAATAACCGGATGAAGGAGCCCGCCATCGACAAGCGACTAAAGCATCTCCATGGTGACATTGGATGGACCCCAAGGGTCCGCCTCGATGACAACAATGTTGCCGGCCATGAGTGCGGCAGAGGGTTTGACTACGGTGGTGAGTCTCTCTCTCTCTCCCCGCCTCATCTCTCTCCCTTCTTCCTCCCGGGGCTCTCTGCTCTAGCGACGGCTCAAAGATGGCAAAGCTATTATGGGCAAGGTAAGGAGGGGAGAGGCGAGGCTCATTGCGTATTTATGCTGGAGGAAGGTGAAATGGACGGGCGATGAAATCAAGGAAGTTTCCCTTAGATCCGGCGCGGTTAATCCCGACCCGATTTTACCGCCCACGTGCCCACCTTTTCCTCATTAATCGCGGGAACAGTTGCGTCCCATCCGCTGACACCATGTCGCGCTCGGCCACTACAGCAGTAGGCATCGTTCTGCCTCCCCAAGAAAATCGCCTCAAAAGGCGCGCCAGTCGTTGCCGAGCCAATGGGGAAGACATTCCCCCCACCCTATTCCTTCCAGATGAAGGAACTGGACGCCGAGCCCTTTATGGTCTAGGGGTTCGAAGGCTAGGCCCCTAAGGGTTTCAACAGCCGCCCCAAGGCAACAGAGTCAGGGACGACCGTGGGTGAGCCCACATGGGGCTGAGGCCCAAGTAAGCGAAACACTTGGGACACCCTAAGTCATGTTCGAGACCAGCGGGGAGGACTCCGAATGGGATCCCACTGTAGGGAGGCACCGAGCCACTGGGGCCCAGCGAATGGCCTTGGCACCCACTAGAGAAACCCTCTGATACTCTAGGAGTGCATCTCTAGACCACTAGCTGACCCCCAGCGAACAGGGCTTGGGCCTCCACTCGAACTCACCCAATAACAGCTCACCGAAAATGCCACCGCTCGTGCCCATTGAGGGTAGCTTGGCATATTCCACCCCTCCTTCCAAACAAAAAGGAAGTGCGAGGGTCGTATGAAAAGCTAGGGGAACCCTTGATGGCCCTCTTGCTCTGTGCAGAGGCTAGGGGGCTCCTCCTGCAACCTTACTGAGACCCAGCGACCTAGGCTCGCACTCGAGGGGGCTCAGCAAAACAACCCCTCCTTCCGAATGAAAAGGACGCATGAGGGTCGATTCAAAAAGCCAGGGGAACTCCTAATGGCCCTCTCGCTCCGTGCAGAGGCTAGGGAGCTCTTCCTGTAGGATGACCAAGATCCCGTAACCCAAGCTCGCACGCGAGGGGGGCTTGGCAAACAAACCCTCATGCGCGAGGGGCGTACAAAAAGCCAGGGGAACTCCTAATCGCCCTCTTGCTCTGTGCAGAGGCTCGGGGGCTCTCCCTACAATTTTGCCGAGACCAAGCGACCTAGGCTCGCACATGAGTGGGCTCGGCAAAAAACCCCTCTGTCCAAATGAAAAGGATATGCGAGGGTTGAACAAAAAAGTTAGGGGGACCCCTGACCACCCTCTCACTCCATGTGGGGGCTCAGGGGTTCCTCCTGCACCCAAGACAAAGACAAGCGACCCAAGCCCGCACTTGAAAATTCGAGAACACGCGACAAAGGGCATCGAGCCTCTTATGGTCTAGGGGTTCAAAGGCTGGGCCCCTAAGGGTTTTGACAGCTGCCCTAGGGCAATAGAGTCAGGAACGACAATGGGCGAGCCCATACGGGGCCAAGGCCTGAGCGAGCAAAACGCTTGGGACGCCCTAAGTCATGTCCGTGACCGGCAGGGAGGTCTCCGAATGAGATCCAACCGTAGGGAGGCGCCGAGCCACCAGGGCCCAGCAAACGGCCTCGGCACCCACTAGAGAAAACCTCTGGTACTCTTAGAGTGCATCTCTGGACCACTAGCCGACCCCTAGCGAACAGGGCATGGGCCTTCACTCGGACTCACCCGATAACAGCTCACCGGGAATGCAACCGCTCACGCCCATCGAGGGTAGCTTGGCATATTCCACCCCTCCTTTTGAGTGAAAAGGAGGTGCAAGGGTCGCACAGAAAGTCAGAAGGACTCCTGATCGCCCTCTCACCCCGTAAAGAGGCACGGGGGTCCTTCCTATGATCTTGCCGAGACCCCGCGACCCGAACTCGCGCTTGTGGGCTCGGTAAATACGATAGCATCCCTCGGTCAACATGAGAAAAAGACCCTGGCGGAATGAATCCATTCCCCCAGGGCCTCGGGGGCTACACCCAGCGGGTGCGCTCACGCGCACCCACCGAGGCCTCAAAATACAAAATACCATCCTGTTAGGAGCCACCGCAAGTCAAGCCTCAATAAAACCTCAAGAAGAGCGCTCATGCTCTCCCTGAGGCTCGGGGGCTACTGTCGGGTACCATAAAATGGGGTACCCCGAGCGCATACCAAAAGAATCACTTAAACGTGATCAAAGACAAAGCCAAGGGATAAGCCATTTGTTAAACAACGACCTCGCCCGAACCCACCAGATCTCTGCCTCACTCCTGGCCTCGTACACGAGGCCTCGACGGCCTACAAAATCTCCACCTCGCACGAGGCCTCACGCTAGGGGCCTCGATAGGGAACCGATTCTCCGTTTCGCCCAAGGCCCCACGCATAAAGCCTCGGACGAGATGTCGATTCTCCGTCTCGCTCGAAGCTGGCTCGGCAACGACCCATCGCTTCCGCCTCGGCCAGTATCCCCGATAGTGCGTCGTGTTCCATTAATGCGCCAACCACTCCCACAATATCAGCCAGACGACGGCTCGACACTACGGAGCGGTTAACAATTCGGGAAGTCATGTCTATGCCATACCGTCCTGGACCGGGCGCGGCAGGGATTATCAGCCACTGTGCTCTGGTGCTGTGCCCACGATCAGCCCCTACACTACACTGTGCCACCTAACCCCCGCCCCCAAGACAACGTGGCATGGGGGTCAGGTCTGGGACACCATAGCCTCGGAATCAGCGTATGTCATCAACTACTCCCTCCAAGCCTCGGCAATCCACTTTAGGGTCTCGGCAATTCTGGGATTCACATCTACCGAGCCTCCCATGATGGCCCGGTCTCAGCACCAACTGAGGCTTGGCTTCCCGTGCAGTCAAACACACGATGACCAACACGCCGACTTCCACACCCGCTTCGAGATAGCATTGGAGCATCCATGATGCACAGGATCGGATGTGACCGGTGCGTCGCCCTAGTACTTCAAGGATGGACCACACCATCAGTCACGCCGCCATAGGAACAGGCTACAAGGCTCGGACACACCGCCTCCATCCGCACGACGCCATGTAACTAGCAAATGTATTACCCTTGTCCCCCCTCCAACTATAAAAGGGAGGGACCAGGGCCGTTTCGAGAGAGACATGGGTGATTAGATCTAGACTCGCACAAACACACTCACTCAATTCACGCACACTCTCCCGTGGCTTAAGAGCAACGTCTCAAATAGCCTGTACCGTTCCACGCCGAGACCTAGGACTAGCTCACTCTCTCACCCAGCTTGTAACCCCCTACTACAAGCACTTCGGTGCAAGGAATACAAGATTGATCTCTTAGACTAGACATAGGGCACCGATTGCCCAAACTAGTATAAACCTTGTGTCTCTTTGCATCACTATCCGGGATTGGATACACGCAGTACAAATTTACTAGTTGGTCGAGGACCCCTCGGTCTAAAACACTGACAGCAAGCGAGATCCACATTTATCAACTCAACCAAGCATCTTCCTCTACTTATCCAGGCCCATTCACATGGCTCTATGCAAGTTCTTAATCATAGCTATGTGTGCAATTAACTGAACCAATTACTCTATGACGCCTAATCATTCTATAGAAGATGTTTATAATAAATATAAGGGTATATGATTTGAGTCAACACTAATATGTTTGAATTTTTTAGATTCTTAAGGGTCTGTTTTGCATGACTCTAGCCCTAGCTTCAGTAGCAGCTTTGGCAGGGAAGCCACACCAAACAACGTAGGAGGAGGAGTTACAATTTAGTGTACCGAAGAGGGGCCAGTATTTTCTTTCTTTTTTATAGAGGGGTGCAACTTGTGGCTCCTCTCTCCACCTTCGACTTCTCCTGAGGAGCACCCAGAGGAGGAACCTGTCGACAAAATACGTTCGGCAATATACCAAGGGGTATGCCCATGGTACTAGATGAATCGATAGAGGTGCGCGTGAGAAAATCAGATGGTGACACGGAACGCAAGAGACAATGATTAGGCAGGTTTAGGCCATCAGCTTGACGTAATACCCTACATATTGTGTCTTTGTTGATTGTATTATGAGAGATTTGATGAAAACTAGGGGATCCCTACTCGCCTTATATAGCCCGGGGTAGGGTTACAGGTCGGTTGTTTCTATCCTGATCGGTTTACAAGATAGGATTTATAGAGATTGCGGAATCTAGCATATCCAAACAGATCATCCTTAATTTCCAAGGATCTTCAAGCAGCCTTACAAGACCGGATAGGATTTTATATGCAAATGGTGTTGGGTTGGCTATGTTGATCCCATCTGTGTCGATTAAGGACCGTACCGTTGTTGGCACTTCTATCGAGATTGAACGCATGCCTCTCACTTAGCTAGATGGATAACTCATTCTAACTATGGAGTCAAGTAGCTCAACTCAGGCTAGGCCCCGTTCTATAAAAGTGCGCAATCTAGATTGTAGTAATGATGTGCTGGGAGCTAGACGTGAGTCCAAGGGTAGGCTAGGCCTAAACATTCTCGCAGTTGGTTGTCCCTGATTGTGCGGCGCTGATCAAACCCACGACATATGCATCTGAGTTATACCAAAGGTGACCTAAGGCTACCATGGCTGGTAGGCCTATGTTTGTGTTAGGAATACTGCCTAGCAGGTTGCAATCGATTCGAATCGTCATCTCTCTAGGATAGTGAGAAACTCGACTAGCTCCAATATCGTAGTAACTGGACTATGGAATTTAATGGTTATGATGAACCTGGAAATGTTACACCGGCTATAGTTATTATTGTTATGCTATATAATTATATATCACATGTTTGGCATAGGTTAGATGCTAATCTAGAGATGAATAGCTATAATTAACTTGGGACCGAATTATAAAATGTATAGCTCAACTAGTGGCTTTTATGCAAAATATTGTCAAGCTAGCTCCACTTATAAAGCCTTACATAATCCTTGGTGTCACTTTATTTTTGGTTTATGACGAGTAAGTCAAGCTGAGTTCTTTTTCATACTCAGGATTTATCCCACCATGTTGCTGGTGAAGTTCTCGTCCTGTTGAAGATGGTGGCTAACCGCCGGTGGGCTCGATGACTCCATATTTATCTCTAGTCTATATGCTATTGTTGGAGGATGTTACTTCAGTGTATTTGAAACTTATGTTATTGTAATTATTTTAAAGCTATGTTATTTTAGCCATCGTATTTGTAAACTTGGCAACATATTATTATTTGTGAACTCAATTCTAATATTATTCCGCTGTAACTTCGTGCATGTGATGTGTATTTGCTTAATCGTGTGATCTTGGTTGTGATGTTGATTTACCGTGGTCCTTCGTGACACTAGGCGGACTACTGGGTTTATATAAGTACAAGTGTGTGCGTACCAACATGTTAAGCGGGGACAGCCGTGCTCGAGTTTGTATAAATTGGGCGGTTCTGTTGTAGCTGGTGGTATCGGAGCAAGATTCAACATTATTTACCATATGTGTATTTAAAACAAAGGTTTTTATTTTTTTCAAAACTAGTTTTTGGCAACTTATAGCTCTCTATATGTAAGGAAAAAGGACTCTAGACCCATTTACTTTGGATTTTGGTGTTTGATGACCAACACAACCAAATTAGACTAATGAATTTGTAAGTGATTGTTTTATAGTTCAATAGAGTGTAAGACGTGACTTGGACAAAGGCAACGTGATAATGTGATGATCAACACCTTAAGCAAGACCCCAAAAGCACAAGAGAAGACTCAAGATATCAAGCAAAGTCCAAATACGAAGATATGAACCAAGCCGAATGCAAGATCAAGAAGATATGAGCTCATAGAGGTGACCGAATGCTGGAAGGTGATCGATCGGATGCTCCGATCAGTGACTCAGCTATAGTAGGCCTTAGTAGCAGTGACTGGACGCTGAACAAGTAAATTGACCGAATGCTGGCGGCAAATCGACTAGATGTGGAACAACAGCGTCCGATCGAGTACAGAGAGGTTCCTGAGCAGTGAAATTGTGATCGGACGCATTCGGTGGCATGTGACCGGACACTGGCAGTGTCCGGACGTGTCCGGTGGCATGTGATCAGACTCTGGCAGCGTCCGATTAGTTGATCGTAGCTCTAACGGTCAGGATGATCGGACGCATCCGGTCAGGACGACAGCAGCGTCCGGTCAGTAGCAGAAAAGCAAGATTTCATCCCCAACGGCTACTTTCTCAGTGAGGCTTATAAATACAACCCCCAACCGGCCAAATGAGGGGGTGTGGAGCTAAGAAAACATATCAAGGGTGTTGATACACCATTTTGGTGATCTCCACTTGCATAGTGCTTAGTGTTTCATTAGGTGATTAGCATAGGTGCTTTACAAAGTGCTTAGGATGATTAGACCACCGCTTATGCGCTTGCTCTAGGTTTAGGCCTAGTGTTTAGTGAGGTTTGCATACCTCTTACCATTCGGTGCTTGCGCGCACCATTATTGTATATCGGAGGAGCTTGTAGTCTTGCAAGATCACACCAACCGTGGTTGTGGTGTGGCCGCTATCGTGTACCAGAGGGAACAAGACCCGCGGTGTTTCGGCCAGAAGCTTGATAGTGAAGACGGCGGGGAGTATCCGGGAGAGGTTTGCCAGAAGGCACATCGGAGACCCACTTGCGCGTGGAGAAGGCCTAAGGCTATCCACGGACTTACCCGACCAGGAGCTTGGCCCTTGCGAGGGGCTCCAACAAGGACTAGGGGGAAGCTTGTGTGCTTCTTGATACCTCGGTAAAAATACCAGAGTCATCGACGGGAGTTTGCATATCTCTACCTTGCTCTTTAGCTTTCGCATTTACATTGATTGTATTACTCCTTTTGCGGTAGAGATAGCAACACACTAGCAAAACCATAGGCGCATATTTAGATAAGTTTATCTTTTGCATAGGTTTTGCTAAGGTTAATAAAAGAGTACATAATTTAGAAGTAGATTTTTAAGTTGCCTAATTCACCCCCCTTCCTCTTAGGCATCATGGTCCCCTACAAGTGGTATCAAAGCCGATTGGCTCAATTTGGACCTTTGTCTTAACCGTCATTGAGCTTACGCTATTTAGAGTGATTGGGATGGATACATCTAGGCCTCCGTAGTTTGATAGCACCAACTTCTCCTATTAAAAAGCTAGAATGACTTGCTATCTTGAGACGGTTGATTTGGGAGTTTGGAGAGTCACTCGTGACGGGATGAAATCCATTAAGAATCCCGATAAACCCACAAAGAGTGAAGAAAAGAAAATACATTTTAATGCTAGAGCTAAGAATTGCTTGTTTGAATCTTTTAGCATAGATGTGTTTAACCAAGTGTTCACTCTAAATATGGCACATGAAATTTGGCTAAAACTCCAAGAGCTACATGACGGCACATCTAATATCCGTGAGCAAAAACATTGTCTAGCTAAATAAAATTATGATTCCTTTACAATGAATGGTGATGAGCTTGTTCATGATATGTATTCTCATTTCAATCTAATTATCAATGAGCTCCATTCAATAGGACTGACAAAGCTAGATGATGCAGATATCGTGAGGAAGATTATCTCTGTGCTACCACAAAAGAAATATGCAAGCATCATCGCCATCCTTCACAACATGGAGGATTTGAGCACCATGACTCTAGCCATAGTCATTGGCAAGATAGTGGCATTTGAAATGTCACACAAGATGGGTCAAGAAGAAGCCTCTTCATCAAGCAAATGCAAAGCTCTCGCATGTAGCGAGAAAAAGAAGATGAAGGGCAAGCAAGTTGAGACAAGCTCAAGCTCAAGCTCCTTAAGTGAAGATGAAGATGAAGATGATGATGATGATGAAGATCAAGTGATGATGATCGATCTTCCTCCTCCACCTCCGACCTTGATGAAGAATCAATCAAACTTATCAACAAGGTGGAGAAGATGATCCAAAGACTCAATGTCAAGGGTGTGCCCATCCAAATTCAAGATATCATCTTCACTAATCAAAGAAATGAGCAAAGAAAGAGAGGATGCTATGGATGCGGTGAGTTAGGGCACTTTGTGGAAGTTTATCCAAACAAGTCCACACCCAAGACAAAGAAGAAGGCATGCAAAAACTAAGCCCTCACATCAATAAGGACATGTGATGATTCTTCAAGTGAAGAAGAAGACTATTACAAGAGGCGAGGGCGTAAGCACTCATCATCAAGCTCTTCTCGTGTGTGCCTTATGGCACTAGGTAACAACAGCTCATCCTCTAGTGAGAGTGAGAGTGATAATAAAATGCCTTCTTATGATGAAATTGTGCAACAAAATCTTAATTATGCTAAAGTTTGCACTAGTCAACAAAAGAAGCTCAAAAAAATAAAATAAAAGCTAGTTAGTTCACAAGAAGCATATAAAACTTTGCTTGAACAATATGAGACATTTGCTAATCTCAATATTGAACTATCTACTAAAATCGAGCAACTTGAGGCTAGTGCAACAACAAATGCATGCACAATCAATGATGAGCAACTTGTAAAGAAAAATGAAAAATTAAAAAGAAAAGTTAGCTAGCTCACAAGATGTTTATAAAAGTTTGCTTGCTAAAATAGAAACCATGTGCAAACATTGTGATGAGCTAACTAATAAAGTTGCTAATCTTGAAGCCGTTAGTACAACCCCTACCAAGGCATGTAAAAAGAAAAGTTCTATCTTTAACATGTCTAAAAAGGATGCCTCTACCTCTTATAATGATTTATGTTTAGACTCATCTTTGTACAATCAAGTTTGTGTTGAGAAAATTGTTATAGATACATGCACACAAGAGGTTGCAAAGAAGAATGAGCAACTCAAGCAAGAAGTAGTTCACCTCACCAAGGACTTGACTCAAGTGAAAGGCAAGGCGAAGTAAGCCCAACTTTATCAAGATAACACCATCAAGGGAGTGAAGAAGCTTGATGAAGGACAAACTGTGGTTTGCTATGTGTGCCACAAGGAAGGTCACAAGTCCTATGAGTGCAAGGTGAAGAATGGGGAAGGAGCAAAGAAGAAAGAGAAAAAGCAAACAGACAAGCTCTCCAACACCTACACCAACAAGGTGGACAAGAAGGCCTCCACACCATACTTGTTAAAGAAGAAGAAAAAAAATGACAAGGTGGTGGCCATCAAGGTGAACAAGCAAGCCAACAATGGGGTCAAACGCTTTTAGGTGCCAAAGGAAATCATTTCCAACATGAAGAGCACCAAGAAGGTTTAGATCCCAAAAGGGAAGTAAGAAGTCCAATGGACTTTAGGGAATTTAGAGACTTGGCAAAGTATGGATGCATTTCATGGGGTGCATCATGATGGACAAAATCATTGCCAAGTGGGTTAGTGAAGACTATGGATCCAAATTCCCCTTCCCATGTTAGGTAACTAGATTCAATTTGCTTCAAGTGGTACTAGATTTAATCTCCTACAAGTGGCATCTTTAAGCATCTAGTTACTCTTCATGCCTAGGTTTGCATTTGCATGCTTATATCTTTTGTCATGCATACACTAGGTATATCTTATGGTAGACTTGCTCGGTTTCATTCTTATTCCTTGGAGCAATCCTACATGGTTTAAAATTGTTTAGGAGCATGGTACATAGCTTGTCTTTCGATTGTTCATCTAATATGTGCCAAAGTCCAACTTATAGATAATTTCTTCCGAATATCACCTTTGAAAATGACTCTCACATTCATGTGATGTCATCTTTCAAGTGGTATTTTTTATTCTAAATCAATGTGCATGTTTTCTACAAGTATTCCATACTTGTGTGCACAAATTTAGGGGGAGGTTACTCTATAAGTTGGATGCTTTGAGACTAACACCTTTTCTAGCTTATCATGTGTGTTGTAGTCTCATTGCAAGGAAAATGGAGTCCTCGGAGCTAAGCATCATACTTCAAATATCCACCACCAATTGCAAGCGGTACAAATCAAATTGGTTTCCACATGTGGTATCTCTAAACCGATATCATCATATTGATTTCATTTTGATATTTATATGCTTTCTCCATGCATTATATAGATTAAATTCCCTTGAGCAACAATTTGCCAATTATGCATATGCTTTGCCTTCTACCATATGTATGCATATATTTAGGGGGGGCTTAATCTTATAATGTGAGAGTCAAATTTTGTGACCTACTCCACTCTACATACAAAGGATCACAAAGTTTGACCCTCTCTTATGCTACTAATGTCTTCCTTTTTGATGTTTGATTCCAAAGGGGGAGAATTTAGAGGACCAAAAGCAAGCATTATTCTATAGAACCAAAACCTAGATCATAATAATTTACAAGTGGTAATGATCTACAAGTGGTAATGGTCCGAGAAAGGGAGGATAGTGGATTATGAATTAGTCTATGTAATGGGAAAATTTGTAGGAGGCAAGGCTTAAATCCATAATGCCACATGGGGATATTTGCAAGGGCAAGATAAGTTTTTATGTGGTGTCCTTTAGTTTTACAAGTAGTATTTTTTAGCATCATATAACCTTGCCCCTTGCATTGCATCCTAGCAAGTAGGTAGTTTTCAAATTTCAAAATTCTATTATTTGCTTGCTTTGGTCGTGTTGTCATCAATCACCAAAAAGGGGGAGATTGTAAGGAAAATGGACCCTAGGCCCATTTACTTTGGATTTTGGTGTTTGATGACCAACACAACAAAATTGGACTAATGAATTTGCAAGTGATTGTTTTATAGTTCAATAGAGTATAAGACATGACTTGGACGAAGGCAACGTGATGATCTGATGATCAACACCTTAAGCAAGACCCTAAAAGCACAAGAGAAGACTCAAGATATCAAGCAAAGTCCAAGCATGAAGATAGGAACTAAGCCGAATGCAAGATCATGAAGATACGAGTTCATAGAGGTGACTGGACGCTGGACCAGACGCTGGAAGGTGATCGACCGGATGCTCCGATCAGTGACTCGGCTACAGTAGGCATTAGCAGCAGCGACTAGACACTGAATAAGTAAATTGACCGGACGCTGGCGGCAAATTGACCAGATGCAGAATAGCAGCGTCTGATCTAGTACAGAGAGGTTCCAGAGCAGCGAAATTACGACTGGACGTGTCCGATGGCATGTGATCGGATGCTGGCAGTGTCCGATCAGTTGATCGCAGCTCTAATGGTTGGGACGACCAGACACATCTGATCAGGATGACAGCAGCATCCGGTCAGTAGTAGAAAAGCAGGATTTCATCCCCAACGGCTACTTTCTCAGTGGGGCTTATAAATACAACCCCTAACCGGCCAAATGAGGGGTGTGGAGCTAAGGAAACATATCAAGGGTGTTGATACACCATTTTGGTGATCTCCACTTGCATAGTGCTTAGTGTTTCATTAGATGATTAGCATAGGTGCTCTACAAAGTGCTTAGGTTGATTAGACCACCGTTTATGCACTTGCTCTAGGTTTAGGCCTAGTGTTTAGTGAGGTTTGCATACCTCTTACCACTCGGTGCTTGCGCGCACCATTGTTGTACACTGGAGGGGCTTGTAGTCTTGTGAGATCACACCAACCGCGGTTGTGGTGTGGCCACCATCGTGTACCAGAGGGAACAAAGCCCGTGGTGTTTCGGCCAGAAGCTTGATAGTGAAGACGGTGGGGAGCATCCGGGAGAGGCTTGCTGGAAGGCACGTCAGAGACCCACTTGCACGTGGGGAAGGCCCGGGGCTATCCACGGAGTTACCCGACCGGGAGCTTGGCCCCTGCGAGGGATTTCTTGCGAGGGGCTCCAATGAGAACTAGGGGGAAGCTTGCATGCTTCTCGATACCTCGGTAAAAATACCGGAGTCGTTGACGGGAGTTTGCATATCTCTACCTTGCTCTTTAGCTTCCGCATTTACATTGATTGTATTACTCCTTTTGCGGTAGAGATAGCAACACACTAGCAAAACCATAGGCGCACATTTAGATAAGTTTATCTTTTGCATATGTTTTGCTAAGGTTAGTAAAAGAGGCCATAATTTAGAAGTAGATTTTTAAGTTGCCTAATTCACCCCACCCCCTCTTAGGCGTCATGGTCCCCTACACTATATATAGGTGTTCAAATCTAGAATTTGAATTTAAAAGTGTGCTAGTGATCATTTTCTTTATGCCCAGTGAAGGATTTTAGGTGGCTTAGTAAGTACTAACTTTGGGGGTTTACTTTCACGTAATTTTTCTTTCATCATCCATACGGCGTGCTATTGTATGGGTGCCATTCACTTGAATGGTAATATATGGATCAATATACCTGTACGCCTAGGTAAGATGATGAGTGGCATAACCACAAGAGGTGAGCTTGCGGTCTAAGGGGAGAGGTAGCTTTGATACTAAAGTATATGTATGTTTCATATATATATATATACATAAAGGTATTTAATTGTGGGTTAGCTTTGATACGACTATATATGCATATTTATATGTATGTATGGGACATATTTACTTTTGAGTAGCTTTGATATGGAAGTGTATATATATAATGGGTATATATACGAAAGTATTTAGCTTGCAACCTAGAGACCAGATTTCCACTTCTGCATATATAAATATGGGGTTGGACTGAAATGAAATTTTTGTGCAGGTACACTAACAGTGAAACATGTAGCCCGACTAGTTACGCTTATATGATGAGAGAATGTATGTATCTCACCATATTGCGGGTGAAGTTCTTGGCCTGCTGAAGATGGTGGCTAACCGCCAGTGGGCTCGGCGACTCCACTTTTTTCTCGTCCATATGCTATTGTTGGAGGATGTTACTTATGCTAGCAGCATATTTGAAACTTATGTTATTGTAACCATTTTAAAGCTATGTTGTTTTAGCTATCATATTTGTAAACTTGGCAACATATTATTATTTGTGAACTCAATTGTAAACATTATTTCTACTACAACTCAGTGTATATGGTGTGTATTTGGTTAATCGTGCGATCTTGGTTGTGATGTTGATTTACCAAGGTCCTTCATGACACTCGGCGGACTACCGGGTTTATATAAGTGCAAGTGTGTGCGTGCCAACATGTTAAGCGGGGGCAGCCATGCTTGAGCTTGTATAAATTGGGTGGTTTTGTCATAGTCATGTAGCAGTAGGCATCGAAGGGCGTGATGAACGACATCTTGATTTGGTCTTCTTCCTTTAACGTGATCTGGTGATAACCAGAGTAGCAATCTAAAAAGCATATAAGCTCATATGCTAGTCGTGGCATCTATGACCTCATCAATGCGAGGTAGGCCAAAGGGGTCTTTAGGGCAGTGTTTGTTGAGATCGGTGTAATCAATGCACATTCTCCATTCTTTTTTCTTTTTTCTTACAAGAACCGGGTTGGCTAACCACTCCGGATGATACATCTCTTTTATAAAACCGGCTGCTAAGAGCTAGGTTATCTCTACCCTAATGGCCTCCTTTTTGTCCTACGTGAATCGTTGAAGCTTTAGCTTGATGGGCTTGGTGGTCGCCGAGACATTCAAGGAGTGCTCAATCAGCTCCCAAGGCACGTCGAACATGTCCATAGGTTTCCACGGTAACACGTCGACATGCTCCCTTAGGAAGCTGATGAGCGCATCTTCCTATTTAGGATCGAGGTCGGCATCCGAGTAGTCTTAGACTGGTTGTTGGGGACGAGGACCACTTCCTTCACCTCCTTGGACTTGGTCGATGCTCGAGCAGCCTTCGTAGTTGGGATCTCTAGGTCTTCCGGGTAAATCTATTGCATAGCCATGAGACAGTCCTGCATGCAGATGGAGATGTTGGTAGCCTCGGCGAGTGTGAAGCTTTCCTTCTCATAGGAGTAGGTGATGTTGAGGTTGGCATGTAGGGAGAGGACCCCCTGCTCCATCGGCATGTTCAGGACTAGGTACGTGTAGTGCGGCATGCCCATAAACTTTGCGAGAGCTGGTCAGCCTAGGATGGCATGGTATGACGTGTTGAAATTGGCAACCAGGAAGTTGACATAGTTGACACAGAAATGTTTGGCGGTGCCAAACTATACCGGCAATGTAATCTATCCCAGAGGTAGGGACACTTTTCTGGGAACAATCCCCTAGAACAGAGAGTTCATGGGGGTGAGATCTTCCTTCTTGAGCCCCAACTCCTTTAGGGACCTGGCGAACAGGATGTTGAGGGCGCTTCCTCCGTCAATGAGGACCTTCTAGAAGCGTATGTCATTGATGATGGATCTAGGACAAGCGGGAAACGCCCTGGATATGGGATGTCTGACCATTGGTCGGCCCTAGAGAAGGTTATCGGGTGCTCCGACCAGTTGAGGTACTTGGGATCAACAATAGAGCTGTTGTATGTAGCGACCAACAAGATGCATCGCACTATAAGCTTTTGCTCTTGCTTGTCCTCCGAGACGGCTCTCCCCCCAAAGATAGTGGCGACGGTCTTGGTGGTGTGCTCTTGTCCCGACATCTGCCTTGACCGTCTTCGGTCTCGTCATTATTACATCATTGCCTTTTCACTGGTTCGCCGTGGAATGCTTTGTTCAGGCCTCTACACTCCCCCATGGTGTGCTTGGCATCCTTGTGGATAGGACATGGGCCATCCTTGAGCTTATAGTAGTCAGCGTCATAGATGCGCTTAGCATGGGCATTGACGATGTTGACAGAGTTGTCAGGCCAGCGGTGGTAGCCTTGTCTGCTTCTTGACCTCTTCAGGCAGTCCTCGCACTGGTGCTCAGGATCATCATGGTGGCATGCACGATCATCATGGCGATGGTCACAATCGCCATAGCGTCTCTCCTCATGGTGATCGTCATCACAGCATGAGTGGCGATAGGGATGGGCAGCCCATTCAGCTTCCCTAGCGTCGGTGTAGCCATATGCAATTTGTATCAGCTCACCGATGGTTGTGGGCCTCTTGCGATACAACCTTTCATGGAGCTGCTCGTGTTGTAGCCCTTTGGTGAATGCAGCGATGGCTTCAACGTCATTGATGTTGGGTGCGGAGCTCCTTGTCTCCGAGAAGCGCCTGATAAAGTTACGCAGGGACTCCTCGGAGGTTTGGTGAAGCTTCTCCAGATTGTACTTGGTGCTAGGCTGCTCACACGTAGCCATGTAGTTCTCGGTAAAGACCCTTTTGAGGTCATCCCAAGATCGGATGGAGTTCTCCCATAGGCTGAGAAGCTAGTTGTTCGCAGACTGGTTGAGCATGATAGGAAAGTAGTTTGCCATGACATCTTCACTTCCGCCCGTAGCTCGCACGGCGATCTTGTAAAGAGTTAGTGAAAGTGCATCTAGTCCTTTAGTGTTATTTGGATGATTGAATGACAACATGATTAAAGGTCTAACCTGTTTGCTAAGTATAGAAAGGTCATAGGTTGTCTCATAGGTATTTAATGAAAGCCAAAATGGCGTATTATTGAAAACAATCTAGTTCAAACATAAGACAACAATGCAAAGATAATTCATGCAAAGCGTATTTATTGTGGGATTTTGATGATTCATATGAAAGCAAGCATGTTGAAAAATATATAATGAGACAAGGGATTGCATATGGATTGGACTCACCGATTGAAGCTTGCTAAGATGAAAGACAAGTATACAAATGAATTTAATGAATGATTTGACACCAAGTGTGACTAGATGGCTTGAGATTGTGAAGATAGCAAGAAAAGGCTTCAATGTACTAAGCAAGGGTGAACGGCAAGCGATGGCTTGGTGATCGAGGAACCTAGATAGGGTGAAGAAGGAAGTATTTGCATTTAGTCAAGGCACCAATCAAATCATGTTAGACATATTGAAGTGAAGAATCAAATCCTAGATGACTTTATAAAGGGATGACTTGATATCTTTGAAGCCAACTCTCATATGTTGAATGGAATCAAGTCAAATGCTCAAGATGGCAATGCTCAAGGATAAAAATCAAAATCAACATGTTGACACCCTCACTTGATGAAGATTGAAGGCTATGGCATTTCGGTTCAAGGAAATTCAACTCAAGTGCTTCAAACTCTATTTTCATTTGATCTTGAGTTAATAGGTATGCAGAACTATTAAGAGGGATGCATCATGTTGATAGATAATCATTCAAAAGTGCTCAAGCCAACCCATGTGAAGTTTGAGTGTTTGAGAGACAAAAGAGCTAACTTGTTTTTTGGTGGTCTGGCAATACCAGACGTGTCTGGTATTTGCCCAGACACAAAAATTTCTTCGTTGTCTCGGCTTGGCTCGTCGGGAGTTTCGATGTGAGTCAGGGGTTCTGGGGGTCAGGAGTTCCAGTGATCGTTGGAAGTTCCGATGCCTCACAGTGACACTGACAAAGTTACCGTCGGGGTTGTACCACCAATACCGATACCGGACGTGTCCGGTATTATCCAACGGTCACATAACGACTAGTTTTTCAAAGGAGCTATAAATACCCCTTAGCCTCCATCTTTGGAGGCTGCTGATTCGGCTGACTTCCAGACATGTTTTTGAGCCTTGAGAACACCCTTCAACTCTCTTTTAGTGAGTGATTGATTCAAACTTGCAAAATCCATCTTGTGGGTTGAGTGAGATTTAAATTTGAGAGCAAGCCACCCTTAAGCACTTGTGCATATTGTTAATCTCATAATTTACATTTGTTACCCTTGGACTCTTTAGTCCTAGATGGCTAGGCATCACCAGAGAGCACCTGAGAGATTGTGGTGTGCCTCAGAAAGTTTGTAATGGTTCGATTCCACCGCCGCAAGGGCAGGAATCAAGCTAGTGGAAGGAGAAAAAGGAGTTAGAAAAGATTCCGGCTATAGTGGCCTTCTTGGTCCTCTAGAGCTGACCTTTGCTAGGTCGCTAGTAGCCCCCTCAACGGAGAGTAGGTCTCGACGGAGGCCAAACTTTGGTAAAACACATCGTGTGTCTCGATCTCTCTTTTCATTGAGTGATTGTGATCTACTTGTGTTGCTTGAGCTTGTGAATAAGTTACTACTAAGTGCTAGCAACTTGGTGTGAAAGGAGAAATCAAAAGGATCAAGTTGGAAGCTAATCGAGCAGAACCCGTGTATACCGGACGTGTCCGGTATTGATACCAAACACGTCCGGTATTTGTGGACTCTGTTGTTTTTATTCAATCTCATTTCTAACCTTTGTGGTGTAGGGTTTTAGCTCCTAGATACCTTACATACACCTTATTCACTCCGTTAGCTAACTCGTCAGGGGTTTATTTCTCTAATTAGGAGTTTCCACCAACACTAATCTTTTCCGCATTTTGAAGGGTTGAATTTTTAGAAATGCCTATTCACCCCCCTCTAGGCGTCATCCTCGGTCCTTTTAGTTAGCCACTAGGCGGGGTTCACCTTGCCATCGTAGGTGTTCACCCCGACGATCTTGAATCCCACACTCCATCGGATGGCTCGAAGCCTCGCTGCAAAAGGTCGAAGTCTGAAGCCAGCGACGGGGGCGACGGGTGGTGCTCGGGGTGCAACAGGTGCTCTGTGCTCTTCATCGAACTATCGCCGACGTTCCATCTCAGCCTCATACTGTGTGGACCTGCCATTCACGATGCGACCCCGTGCGTCGAGATTGGCATTGATGAGATCATGGGCATCGCACGGGGGTTGATTGACCTCCTAATTAGCGTTGTGGTTGCCGCCCCGACCTCCCGGAGGGCGCGCTGGGCATCCATCTTGGCATGAATGTCCTTCGTAGTTGCCCCTGGAACCTCTATAAAGATAGGGGACACTGCCTTGGTGCCGGGAGTTCTCGAGGCCTTGATGT
Source organism: Miscanthus floridulus (assembly GCF_019320115.1). Taxonomy (NCBI): domain Eukaryota; kingdom Viridiplantae; phylum Streptophyta; class Magnoliopsida; order Poales; family Poaceae; genus Miscanthus; species Miscanthus floridulus. Next base: position 124,340,238 of record NC_089584.1, read on the forward strand.
TTACTTCCTCCGTCGTGGCGGGAGCGGCGACTGCGAGCCAACGCGGTCAAAAAAGATGGGTCTGGGTTTCGGAACTCGTTTACCTAAACTAGAGCTGCTACGATATGCGCTCGGACCTTCTTGACCTCTCGAGTTTGAGGAAGTTTCTCGAGCTTGTTAAAAGCAACGGCGAGATTGGCGCCTGGGGTCTGGTGGACCGGCTGGTCGCCCACCATATCTCCTCTAGATTACACCCCCACGTGGTGGGCCATGTCCATCCACGTCGCCCCCATGGGCCGCCTCTATGTCTCGGCAACGTTGATGATCGGCGTTCTTCGTTAGGCGAGTGTTGCGCTCATCGGAGGTTTCACCGTCCCTAGTGGCGCTGTCGTGGCTGACGTGGAAAATCATGCCCCAAACCTCAGAGGAAAAGTAGGGCAGGTCGATGTAGTCTTGGTTGAGCCCTCAGAGTAATCACCGGGGCTCTCCTCCAGGACATCGTGGAGGGAATCATCCATAAGCTGGCGAATGGCCACCATATTGACCATGGGCGTGGGTTGATCGGACTTAGTCGGATCAATCATGTAGAGGTCGGTGACGTAATTGCGCTCGACGTGGTCGGCGAAGAGGTGGTGGATAGCGTTCTGGTACATGGATCCCGCGCCCTCCAGCCCAAAGGGATAGGGCTTCGACGGGTTCTCCATCGAGGCCTCGTAATCGGCCAAGCATAGGCCGCTAGCAGGAAGTGGTCGGCACCACGCCGTGTGCCCCTCTGGAGTGGCACGATCACTAGATCAGAATCTGGCCACCTCGAACGATGTGGCCGAGCAGGTCGCCTGGTTGCAGCGGCTTGGTGATCTTGGAGTGCAGGGAATTCATCGCTCGCTCTAGATTGATCTAAGACCGAATCCACGAGGAGCTGGCATTCCGCTAAGCGGTTTGTGACCCGATCGATGGATGCGATCAGATCATCATTGCTGATGGATCTCCTGACTCAGCGATGGGGCGCCGGGATCAGAGATGTCATTGCAGGTGTTGGCACGATCAGCGCAGGGTGATCCTGCGCAGCCTCCATGATCTCCCGCTGCCGTCGGGGCCGATGAACCAGGTCATGGATCCGACCGTGAAGATCTGGCTCCGCTCGAGAAGGGCCATGAAGCTCGAAAAGTGGACCATCTGGTTTACCATGGTTTCAGCACGCACACCCCCTACTTGGCGCATCACTGTTGACGAAATACGGCCAGCAGTCTACCGAGGGGTACGTAGTAGATGAATCGGTGGAGGTACACGTGAGGAAACCAGATGGTGACACAGAACGCAAGGAACAGTGATTAGACATGTTCATACCATCAACTTGACGTAATACCCTACGTCCTGTATCTTTGTGGATTGTATTATGAGAGATTCAATGAAAACGAGGAGGTCTCTACCCATCTTATATAGCCCGGGGTAGGATTACAGGTCGGTTGTTTCTATCCCGATCGGTTTACAAGATAGGAATTACAGAATCTAGCATATCCGAACAGATAATCCTTGATCGCTAAGGATCTTCACGTAGTCTTACGATGCACATCGACCTATGTCGTGCTTCTCGCGGCGTAGTCTTATGGGCTGACCTCCCCTGGCGACCCTATGGGTATCGGTGGTTATACCCCCACAGAATCTTGCTAAACAGGTACTAACACTACCTCCGTCCCAAAATAAATTAAATTCTAAAATCATCAATATTTTTTTTAAGAAAGAGTAGCACCATCTACTACACTAAATAGATATATTATAAAAATATATTTACTATGCCATTGGGTACATCCACGCGTCACCCATCCCGTACCCGCTAATTATCCGTCACCCATCCCGTACCCGCTAATTATCCATCACAATGGGGGGATTATTTATATATTTACCATCATTATGATGTGAGTGGTATAAAAGTACCATGTCATTGACTCATGTGTCGGTGACACAGTATAAGATGTCATCCATAACAATGGTAAATATGTAAATACCCCTCACAATGGGTATTGTCCAATGGGGAACGGATAAGCCACGGGTAATGGCTGGGATCATGCTGTGCTTCGCGAGATGACACCTGCAGTGGCAGCGGCATGCCTGCATCAATGGTAGCGTTCGTCATCATCTTCTCAATCATTTTGCGGTTCTGCCGCTGCCGCTGCAAGCGCGCACGAGCCCTCGGCATATCAGCAAACGGGCTCACTTGCGGTGTCCTCGCATGACGTTCATCTTGCTTGCCAACAGCGCCGCCATGGCCGGGGTGTTTCTTCCTGTATGCAAGCACGGCAGAAGACGCCATGAGCCCATGACTAGTGCATGCAAGAGGCCATCGTCACCAGACGTTGCGCTCGTGGTCGTCACAGGCGAGCGGCCGAGCGCGGTCTCTGTGGGAGCTTCAACAACAACGTGCTGGCAGCGGGGGCAGTCTGGCCGGTGGCGGCGCGGCGGCGCCACGACCAAGGAAGACATGGACGGCGACCCCTGCTCGCTCGCGCTCGGTCTGGACTGTGAGATCGACCAGAGGTGCGCGCCCATCGGCAGCGTGGAGAGCCGCGGCGTCACGGGGTCCGTGGAAGAGCAGATCTGGAGCGTGGAGGTGGGGCTCGCCATTACGACGGCCCCTGCTAGCGCGGCCGGCGACAAGACGATTTGCAGCGGCGGGTATAACGGGTATACCCTCCCATGGCCAAATTTCTTCTACTCAATTTTTGGTCCGTCTATTTTTTCTGGTTTGTTTCTCTCTAACTGTCGATGAAGAGTTTTTTTTAACTTATATATATAATACGTGCTCATACGACTTACAATAACTTTTATGTAGCATGATACGAAATCCGATTTCAAAACAAACTAAACGAACACAAACGTGACAATATACAAGATGGAAAGTTAGAAAAAAAAAATCATTGGATATGGACATTAATTAACAGACAAAAAGCAAATCAATAAATAAAATGGGAAAGCGCCATGCGGACAGAGTTCCGACCGCCAGAAAGGAAGTCCGACAGGAGCTCTGTCTCACCCATACAAAGACTCAAATCTAAAATGACATAATATCTGTATACGAGATTTATTTTGGGTTATAGCAGAGGTACATCTAAATATAAGTATTCTCTCTCCTGAAGGTTCATTTACAGAAAGGGTTTTCTTTTGGGTCCTGTTGCTGGAGAAGACAAAAAAATAAGTATTAAACTCTTTGCCTGTAGCGCTATCCAAACATGAAATGAGTCTTGTATTTTGAGTGATGTTGTTAGAGATAGTCTTGGCTCATGTACATACCTTTTGTGTTTTCCTTATTATTATTTTTCTTTTTGAATGCACAGTAGATAGACAAGAGAAGCAAATTGAGAATAAATTGACACGATCACCACGAATCCCACCATATGAACCTCCCGTCGTAGTGCTACCCCTCGGTAACACGGTCGCTGGAGCTGGGCCGTCATCGTGTCAGAGCCAGCGGCCTGCTGCAATACCCGCATGAGCGGCCACCCTGCCACGCCACTTGTCCGGCCGAGCTGACCACGCCACGCCGTGCCGCCTGAGCTGCCACCTTGCCCGTGCGCCGTGTATATTAGGTATAGATAAATATATTTAGATCGCTCTGGCTCCGGCTCGGCGGCAGCGGAGCCGCAACAAATGGCGATGGAAGGATGACCGCTTCTACACGGCGGAGGAGGAGCCAAAATCCTTTTTGCCTAAGGAGACGAAGTTGTCCTTGGTGCCTCTTTGCCGCTCTGACTCTGGCTCCGGATTCAGCAGAGCAGCGCAGGCGGAGCCTAGCCAAACGCGCCCTTATTATGTTATTATTATGTATTACTCCATGTGTCCAAAATAAAATGCTAAGCTATAATTGAAGTCAGCAATGAGTTAGTTGTTTATAAAATTGAAGTTACTATATATTTATGTCTAGAAACTTTTGTGTTTTGCAACAAGAAAACTTTAAAATTTTATAAGGGGGGTAAAACATAAATATACATGTACTATTCACTTGTCGTTTTTTCCAATTAATAAATTTATTAGTTTTTTCCGTTGCAATGCACGGGCATGTTTGCTAGTCCATACTTAACTGGATAATCCATACCCTCTCCAAACAACACGGGTACGGGTTTGGGTATGGGCACTGGATATCCAGTGGCAACGTGTATGATAGGACTTGCTAAAATTCCTGAATTTTAGCTTCTTTCAGGCGACGGTTATTGCATATACTTTATACTAAAATTGCAACTTTAATTTACTGCAACTTATATAGCCATAACCATAATATACAATTTTTAGTTCTAAGAATAAAAAACCCGTTAGATAAAACCATAAATCCGACAAAATTTGATCCATGTTGGCACAAAGGCAATTAACAATTTACAATTGTTTCTATAGTCGGACAAGGTCAAAAATTTGATATGTTATGATATAGAGATAAATAACAAATCACAAAGTAACAATTAACTCATATTAGGTGGTTTGTACAAGAGTGTTGCCTGAAATCATGTTAAAATTCAGGCACCTGAAAAAATAGATGAATGAAAAAAAGAAAGATGGTAACATCTTAGGCGCCCATATGGAGATGAGCCAAAGCAGAGACCCAAAGCTTTTTGGGAAGAGCGTGAAACTAGAACTTTCTGCTCGCTAGCCAGATGCTTTTCATCAACATTTCTCCTCCACGTGAGACACATAATCCGGTGTGCCATCACCCTCTTGAGGACATCCTAAGTGATACTAATCTAGTGACATAAAAATTAGTGTTTTTTTATGAATCTATATTGATATCTATAACTATATGTTATCTTATATTTCCAATCTCTACTAGCAATCTATCTCGCCATACAAAATGTCCACGTCAGCATCTATTAGCACATCTACTATCTCACCATGCAAAGTATATGCATTAGTATCCACTAGCACATCCAACTAGGACATACCGTTATGTCTTCATTCAAGTTATTCACATTAGCAAACTATATCACTTACTAGCATATATTTAGTTATCCACATCATAATGCTAAAAATCATTTGCTAACATGTATTACGATGTTTATTCGTTCAAATAGGTAAATATAAGCCGTATAATTTCATCTGCAATTCCCATAGGAACGTGCGGGACGTTCTTCCAGTTTAGTTAATTTTGAAATATTTTGACTTAGAAGATCTCTGAAAATTAATTAATTTTGAAACTTTCTTTTAGCAGAGGGAGTATTTATTTCAGTCGCTTAAAAGCGATTCGTCCAACCAATCAAAATCAGACACGCTTCATCTCATAGCTCCAAAGTCCCCGGGCAACCGGTCGTACGAGGATACAACGTGGTAAGCGATCGGTCCCCCATGTTTCTGCCGTTTGACCCATTCCCCCTTTCGTCCTAGCGCATGCGCGCACGCCCCGAGCGGTCAAGCCTCGCTCTCGCTGCCACGTCCCTGCAGCGTAACGCGCGTGGCAGAGGCACACGCACGAAGCAGAGAGCAGAGAGCGAGCCGCCGCGGAGGGCTTCGTTCCGGTGACCGGCCGGTGAGGAGGGTCTGCGTTCGCCGTGCCATGCGCCAAGATGGACGCCATGCCGATCTCCGATGGGCTGCCGGGCAACGTCACGGAGCAGATGCGGAACGCGACGATGCCCAAGGCGTCCAGCACCGTGGTGTGCTACTCGCCCATGATGATCACCACCAACGGCATCTGGCAGGGGTTCAACCCGCTGGAGTTCTCCCTCCCGCTCTTCATCCTCCAGACGGCCATCATCGTCGTCACCACCCGCTTGCTCGTCCTTGTCCTCAGGCCCTTCCGCCAGCCCCGCGTCATCGCTGAGATCCTCGTACGTACTACCTCTGTGTTCTCCTTCGTGCACGTAATGCGCCCGTAGCGACACGAGCTGCTGTGACCATGAATGCATGCATGTATTCATGTCGGTGCACGCAGGCCGGCGTGCTGCTGGGCCCGTCGGTGATGGGGCAGATAGACACCTGGGCGAACATGGTGTTCCCGATGCGCAGCCTGCTCACGCTGGAGACGGTGGCGCACCTCGGCCTCCTCTATTTCCTCTTCTTGGTCGGCCTGGAGATGGACATCGACGTGATCCGGAGGTCGGGCAAGAAGGCGCTGTTCGTCGCCATAGCGGGGATGGCGCTGCCGTTCTGCATGGGCGTCGCCACGTCCTTCATCTTCCGGCACCAGGTGTCGCGGAACGTGCACCAGACGTCCTTCATCCTCTTCCTTGGCGTCGCGCTCTCCGTCACGGCGTTCCCTGTGCTCGCCCGCATCCTTGCCGAGATCAAGCTGCTCGGCACCGACCTCGGCCGCATCGCCATGTCCGCCGCCATCGTCAACGACATGTGCGCGTGGATCCTGCTCGCGATCGCCATCGCCATCTCGGAGGTAGACAGCGCCGCGCTGTCGTCCCTGTGGGTGCTCCTCTCCGGGGTGCTCTTCGTGCTCTTCTGCCTCTACGTCGTGCGCCCCGGCATGTGGTGGCTCATCCGCCGCACCCCCGAGGGCGAGGGCGTCAGCGACATGCAGGTCTCCCTCATCCTCACCGGCGTCATGCTCGCCGGCGTGTGCACCGACGCCATCGGCATACACTCGGTCTTCGGCGCCTTCGTCTACGGGCTGGTCATCCCGACCGGGCCGCTCGGCGTGGTGCTCATCGAGAAGATCGAGGACTTCGTCACCGGCCTGCTCCTGCCGCTCTTCTTCGCCATCAGCGGCCTGCGCACCAACGTCCAGAAGATAAACGACCCCATCACCGTTGGCCTTCTCGTGCTCGTGTTCGTCATGGCCAGCTTTGCCAAGATCATGGGCACCATCATCATCGCCGCGCTCTACACCATGCCGTTCCGCGAGGGCATCGCGCTCGGCTTCCTCATGAACACCAGGGGGCTCGTGGAAATGATAGTGCTCAACATTGGAAGAGACAAAGAGGTTTAATAATAGTGCCTTATTACTGGTGTCACAACAGTCAGTGCGTTGATTATGATTTACGGTGATGAATGTGATTTATATTTTTGTGCGTTGCAGGTGTTGGATGACGAGTCGTTTGCGGTGATGGTGCTGGTGTCGGTGGCCATGACGACACTGGTGACGCCGGTGGTGACCGGCGTGTACCGGCCGTCGCGGCGCCTCGTGGGCTACAAGCGGCGGAACCTGCAGCGCATCCGGCACGACAGCGAGCTCCGTATGCTGACCTGCGTGCACACCACCCGCAACGTGCCGTCCGTGCTCTCGCTGCTCGAGCTCTCGAACCCGAACAAGCGCTCCCCGATCTTCATCTACGCGCTCCACCTCGTGGAGCTCACGGGACGCGCCTCCAACATGCTCGCCGCCGCCGCGGCCTCCTCCGCATCAAAGCAGAGCCGGAGCGGATCGGGATCCTCCCTCCCCCCCGTGACGGAGCACATCTTCAACGCCTTCGAGAACTACGAGAGGCACACTGGTCAGTGCGCACATCACACGATACAATTTGCACCAGCTCTTAATTATATATAAGCTGACGCTGACGCAGAGCATGCTGGCCGTGTGTGACACAGGAGGCGTGTCCATCCAGACGCTGGCGGCGGTGTCGCCGTACCAAAGCATGCACGAGGACGTGTCCGTGCTTGCCGAGGACAAGCACGTCTCGCTCATCGTGATCCCGTTCCACAAGCAGCAGACGGTGGACGGCGGCATGGAGCCCATCAATCCGCACGTCCGCGGCTTCAACGAGAGCCTCCTCTCCACGTCCCCGTGCTCCGTCGCCATCCTCCTCGACCGCGGGCTCAGCGCCGCGGCGGCGCGGATGGCCACCGAGCACCACGTCGCGCTCTTCTTCTTCGGCGGGCCCGACGACCGCGAGGCGCTCGCGTACGCGTGGAGGATGGTCGAGCACCCCGGCGTCGCCCTCACCATCGTGCGGTTCCTCCCGCCGGACTACAGGTCGCGGTCCGTCTCCGGCTCGACCTACCGCCCATCGTCGGTCGACTCGGACTCTCGCGCCATCACCATCAGCACGGAGGGCAAGAGCGAGCAGGAGCAGGACGAGGACTACCTCAACGAGTTCCGGGCGCGCAACCACGGCAACGACGCCATCTCCTACGCCATGCGGATGGTGGCCAACAGCGAGGAGACGGTGGCGGCCATGCGGGGCATGGACAACAACCTGCACGAGCTGTACATCGTGGGCCGGCGCCCCGGCGAGGTCGGGTCGCCGATGACGGCGGCGCTGGAGGAATGGATGGAGAACCCGGAGCTGGGGCCCATCGGGGACATGCTCGTGTCGTCCGACTTCTCCATGTCGGTGTCGGTGCTGGTGGTGCAGCAGTACGTGGTGGCCGCAGCGCCCGCCCCCGTCCCCGCGCCGGCCGCGAGCAGCGACCCCGTGCGCCACTACTTGAGCAACGCCAACCAGCGGCCGTCGGCGGCGTCCGGGGCATACCGGACGAGCGCGGCGTCGGCAGCCAATAGCAGGTGGTCTGGCTCTAGTGGCACCGTAGGCTTCTGAGGGATCATCATGTACTTCCTAGCTTTTTAAGGCAACTAGAAGGATCCCTGCGGGTATTCGAGAAAAATTAAGATAGATTTGGATGTTAACACTGAAAATTTAGAGTACACATATCTATTATATTGGTAATGCAGGTTCATTTATGAACTTTGTGATGTAAGTAAATGACACGGCGACTATAGGAAATAAGTCAACAACAACACGGTTTAACTATATTGACATATATCAAACGGTAATACAATAGGTATATATTTTTTAGATGAACTTGATTTGCGTATGCCAACAATGGTAGATGTATATATTATGTAACCTGCACAAAATCCACGACAATAGATGATGGATGAATATAACAATAGAACGCAAACGCACTAGACTACCACAGGAGATGATAATATGCGGGGACAGCCACATGGAGTCTCTCTCTCTCTGTATATATATATGCCTTGAACGAAGAGGCATAGAGTAAGCAATTAGACCATGATGAGTAATAATCATTGGTCATTGAAATTGGGTGCTTTTGCCTTTATTTGCACGAATTTCTGGAAGTAGTCATTTAGGGCATCTCCTTGATTCTGCTTGTATTGAAATAGGTCCATGAAAGTCGAGGATTCACTTGTAAACCCCTTGAAATTTGCTAAGATCTTGTCACGAAGGTCTTCCCATGAATAGACGGAACTTGGCCTTAGCATTGAATACCAGGGTAGCGCATCGCCTTTAGCTGCGATGACGAAGGACTTGGCTAGCACCGTTTTATTTCCACCAGCGGAAGCTACTGCTGCCTCAAAGCTCACGATGAATTGTCATGGGTCTGATCTTTCATTAAATTTGGGCAAGGTGATGGGTTTGTAGGAGGGGGGCCAGGGTGAGCTCTAGATGCCTTCGGATAGTGGTGATTTGGAATCGATGGTTCTGTGGGTTTGTGGTGAAGCGTAGGGTGTGTCGAAGGTTGGTTGTGCTATGAAACATGGCGGGGGATTGGGTTGGCTTTGGTTTGCTGAGTGGAGTTGGATGGACGTGTTGAAGTTGGATTGCGAAGGCTGCATACTTTGTATTTCGGCCTGTAAGACGGCTAGTTGTTGTCTGATCTTCGCTGCCTGAGCTGATGCTTGGCTGCCCGTTGATTTGCGGCGAAGGCTGCTGCGACCCTATCTCTTTCTTATTGCATGCTCTATAACTGGGCCAGTAGCTGTTGAAGCTCTTGTTCAGGAGTGGGACTTGGAGCTTGCTGCTCCTCGAATGCCGGAGGCTGGTCTTCGACCACGGGTTCTTCTCTATGTTGATCTTCTGGGGCTATAGCGTAAGTGCGGCGGGCACTACGCCTGGGTCGTCCTCTCGTTGAGGGCTCTGAGGGAACCCTACCGGAGGCTGCTCTCTTTCTTGCCATCGTGGGTCTTGCTTGGCGGCCCCACGGTGGGCGCCAATGTTGGAAGACATTGGTTTCCAACAAGTGGGGTTAGAAGGAGATAGCCGAAGCCTTCGCCTGGACAGGTGCCTCGGGCGAAGGCGTGTCAGGTGGAAAGTGGGTCCAGACCAAACTAGGGTTTCATAAATGCATTCAACTACCTTTCTCCTTGTACAAAGTTTGTGTTCCTCTTTTTATAGGGCACTGCATGCTAAGGCTACTCTTTTATAATTTTACACCTTGACGGTTACAGTACATCATCGGAATATTCCTATACTAATACAAACTGCTAAGGGTAATTTGGGTGCCTTCTTCGTTGCCTGCATCCGGGCGCCTTCACCCCGGTTGTCGGAGCCTCCGCACAAGGCGTCGGAGCCTCCGCCTCGGACCGCGTTCGGGTGCCTTCGCCGCATTCTCTGGTCCTTCGTCCTGATCGGCTGATCGAGCGGAGGCTTTCATCTTCTTTTTCTGCACATCACTCATAAAATTCGTTAATCGTTAGCTTTCATTGTTGTTGCGGTCCCTGGCCTCCGTGACTCATAACCGTATCCCAACGGTTATAGATTTAGGTATTTAATCGTTTTGATTCAGGAGGTTGTTTTTATTGTTTGTGTAGTGTATGTATACTGTTGTATTCTATTTTCGATCGGGCAGGTTTATATGGTCAGTGCCATGGGTTCATGTCTGCTTTGTGTGCACTGTGCACTGCCATGTGACTGAACGTGACAAAACTCAAAAGGGAAGCTAACTTTTCTCCGTTTTGAAAGTGATCTTCTCTTATATAAAAAACTCGATAAGCTTCGATCGTAAGCTCATGATTTGATACACTCAAAAATTGATCGGATAGAGATGTGCTCGTACCATTTTGTTTCAGGGAGGAAAAAAATGAGCGATTTAAACACCTGTTGGTGAAACGAGGCCAGGCCGATCAAATGGCCTTCTCCATTGGCGGCCCGTCATCTAATGGGCTATTTTGTTAGGGCTAGGGCCCTTGGAGCCCAACGTCCTTTGCCCATGCCGTTCCTCTCTCTCTCTCTCCGCCTCCAGAAGCCTTCTCTGAGTTTTGTCCGGCTGTGATGCTTAACAGAGGAGTTTTTTTCCCCCTTTCATTATTAGCAAAACCTAGTATCAAAAAATAATATTAGCAAAACCTGAGGAGTTACACTGTTTGATACATTTTTTGTAATCTACTACATGCATTCTTAATGGTCTTACAGTGTTGTTGTGCTTCACGAGCTTTATGTTAATCCTTTATGTCTCGTTTGAATGTTATCGTATTATCTCAATCCACATGTGTTAATCTCACCCCAATCTACCCCAACACATGTGGATTGATGCGAATACGACTACATACAAACAAGGCCTTAATCTGGTCATAGTTTTCTTTGAAAAGGTTTTCCCGCTTTATTTGAAACAAAAAGAAAAAAGTACACAGAAGTGTCACCTTTCTATACAAAGTGTTCGAGGCGCGTCCACGGACATTGCTTAAGTCCAGGCTCTGAAAAACTTGCACCGCTATATGATCAGAATGTAACACTTCTAAAGAAACTAAACTCTCAGACACTTGCATTTTCTGAGGCAGAGCTCTATGTCGTTCCAGACTTTCAGTCCCATTGAGCATCCCGGAGCTTCTATATCCATCTTCCACTTGATTGTCGTTCTCGGTGGTTCACTTGCCTTCTTCCATTTGTCTCTCAGTATGCTCCAAATTTTCTCAATCTTGTTGCTTGTACTGTGGGCATCATCTTCTTAGCATCAGCACCATCCTCACGTCTTGCTAGCAGTCGCCCTGAAGACAAAGTGCATTTCACAGTTTCCAAATACTCCATAAGATTGTGGAACAAACATTATTAGTAAAAGAAATACTTTTCCACATAGCGGGATCTGTACCATCATTGTTGTAATGCGGGATCTGTGCAAAAAAAGTGATGAACATAATCGCTTTCGTTGCAAAGTAAGCAAGTCATATCTTCATCGAATCTCTTTTTAGCTAAGCTGTCCCTAGTATGAAGCTTACCGTTGGTCAAAAGCCACAGGAAAATTTACAAGGGGGGTACAAACTTTCCAAATGGCAGGGGTATAATTGGAAGGATCCCTTTAAAATAGATCATCGATCGAGTAGATTGGACAGAGTAAAGTTGCTTTGATTTATATTCCTTGATCAAGCATTGCAATCATCGTTGAACAAAACAGATTCAGTTATAGCAGGTCAGAAAGTTCTCTTGAAGGATATACGGGGAGGCCAAAATTGTACTGCTAAGCTTGTGCTTCCAAACCAATAATATTCCAAGAATCTAATCTTTGTACCATTTCTATCCTCCATTTAAAATCCATCTTTTGACAAATTTAGCTGCCCAAAGCACCCGTTTTGAAAAGGGAAACTCCACAAGATCCAGTAACATGATACAGAAACCGACTTTTATCTGTCCATTTCGAAGGGCAGCAAATAAAACCACGCTGGCAATCCTAGTGCTTTAGCACTTTTGTTATCGAGCCACACAAGATTAACCCCTATATCACGCTCGCACGTTCCTGGGAATATAGCATTATAAAAACTGACAACAAAAGATCTCACAAACAACACAGTACAAAGCAAAAGTGCTACTTGTCAACTGCAGCTACTGCAGACTGCAGTTCAGAAAAAGGAAAACAATCCCCCCACAAGAGATGCTCTGCTCCTGCCTCCTATCCATCTGTGCGGCGTCACAACTGCAAACTTTCTTGGATCGCAAACCCCTGTCGCATCATTGCCCAGCTCCCCACATGGCCTGTCGAGCTGATCAGCTGATGACCCAGCTGGGGCCAGCAGCAGCAGCAGCAGCCGCGTGTGTGATGCGCAGGGCAGCAACGTGGCCAAGCGCCCTTCGATCACGGACATGCGTGCCAGTAGCATAGCATCACCGATCAGCTGGGGGCACTGTAGCTGCTTCAGTCCTGCGACTACATGGCGATCCTCGCGGCACGGAAGCTACAGTCCCCACTCGCCCCCATTCAAAACGAGGCGGGAACGGGGGAGCAACGCAATGTGCGACCGCTCAGCCAGCGGCGGATGGTCCGTCCTCCGTCCATGCACGCCGCGCTCGGTTCGGTCGCGGAGAGCGACGGTGTCGGGAGCCAGCCGCTGGGGACACGCTGCCTGCCTGGTTGTCAGCGCGGATTGGAGGGCCGGAGGAGCCGGGAGGCAGCTAGCGCTCGCGGGGGGATTGGTCATTGGTGGGCGCTTGATTAGGGCCTCTCAGCTCGCTCGCCCGGCTTGCCACTGCCAGTGCCAGTCTGCCAGACAGAAGGACAGCATGATTAGTGGTGGCGATGATGATGCGATTAAGCCGCTGTGCGTATTAATCCCCGTGTCTCCTCCCAGTCCCCCATATGTCAGCTTCGAGCGATGGGTGGATCCGTGACCTATAATGCGCGGGCGAGAGAGCGACCTCGTGGAGTCTTGCAGCCTCCCCGCCATCATGGTGTCGGCTAGAGTACATGGCTTTGGCTAGCTTGGGCCTTCACTTCATGCATACATATGCCCTGCCCGGGAGGGCGTCTCCTACGCCGCGTTCGTCCTCACTCCTGAGCTTGCAAAAGCTACTAGCTTAGTGGGGCGATGAACGTACTCAGACAAGAGTGATCATAAAAAGGCGGTAGCTAGGCATCTTTCCAACAAGAGGTTAAAAGCCGTAAAGAGTGGACTGGTGTGCTACCGATACTCGAGCAAGGGGTCTACATGCAACGATAATGGCCAGCACGGGGACTTGACTTCGTGCTTAAAAAAAACCAAGCTTGCATTGGTGGGTAGATGTGTCTCCTTAAGTTAAAGCAAACATTTGTTTTAAAGGAGGACGATCTTCGTTAGGGCCAGTGTTGGTATAACGTAGAATCTCCTACAATACAATTAAGAAGACTAAAAGTAAGACTATTTTTTAATGCGACTTTTTTTTTTTGGTCGCTCCTCTCTTCCGGCCTTGCGATACCCCGCGCGATAGAAAAATAAATTGTCATCCCTGCGATCCCCGTCTGCTTTGAAATAAACAAATCGATCACCTGAGGCCACATGCATGGAAGGAAACAATAATCATGCATGAAAGAAAACAATTGGTAAAGATCAAGCAAGACTCCTCCCTTCCGGCCATACGATACCCCGCGCGATAGAAAAAGAAATTGTCATCCCTGCGATCCCCGCCTGCTTTGAAGAAAACAAATCAATCACATGAGGCCACATGCATGGAAGGAAACAATAATCATGAATGGAAGGAAACAATTGGCAAAGATCAAGCAAGACGACTCAATGAGGTTGACTCTTAATTTTAGTGTTTTCAGCATGCAGACCTGAAATTAAAAAGTGACTGCTCCTTGAGAACGTCAGTGGTGCCAAATAAAAGATGTACATGTTATACATGGTGAGACTGGTGAACCTTCTGCAATTTTCTAAACGAATATTCCCATCATTCGTATATATGTCCATTCCCCTGCGTTTTTTCGTACTCCAATTAGCATATAATATGAAAGTATTGTTGTGTTCATCACGACTTCTAGTTGACTACTCTCATTAGCATATACTTTTTCTGCCCTAAAATATAAGTCGTTATGGGATGTGTGCAGGTCAAACTTTCTCAACTTTGACTAGGTTTATAAAAAAATACATGCAACATTTATATCTCCAAATAAGTTTATTATGAAAATATATTCAATGGTCTATGTAATGATACTAATTATGTATTATAAATATTAATATTCTTTTATATATAATTGGTCGAAGTTAAAAAAAAATTGACTTCTCGGAAAGCGAGAATGAATTCTATTTTGGGACAGAGGGAGTATATGAAAGCAGTGTTGAAAATATTTTAACAATCAAGTTCGTCTCTGTCTGATTGGTAAGCTTAGACATCATAATGGCATTAAAAATTTTGACTCTCATGGACACCCTCATGGATCAGTGCAAAGCATATCAATCCTACAGCATACACAAATGGCAACCTTAAAGTTATGATATTTTCAAAGGGTGGACAATAAAGACCATCTTAGACGTTCTAGCATTAGAGTATATACGTGCAGACACATAGGCATGGTGGTGCAAGTGAGCAGCCAGCAGGAGTCAAGAGTTAGGGGGTGTTTGGATCCCAGGACTAAACTTTAATCCCTGTTACATTAAATTTTTAGATATCAATTAGGAGGACTAAACATAAGTTACTTATAAAACTAATTACATAAGTTGTGGCTAATTCGCTTGTCAGCGCCGTGTACATGATGGTATAGAGATGTTGTGGAACTTATTCGTGGATTTGTTGGCGCACGGAAGAAAGGGATATCGAAAATCTCTTCCTGCCGGTATAAAAAATAATCTTAGCCGCATCACGGAAAGATCTACATAGTAGAGTTTGTGAGCCTGCGACGCCATGCTCTCTGTGACTGTGTAAATTTCACGAACTTAGCTTTTTGGATTAAATGTCACTTTAACGTCGGTCATATACTTTTACAGTATTGTTATCTTATCATGCGATCCGTGTGTTTTTGTACAAAAGTTTAGCTGTCCCGTAGCAACACACGGGCACGAACCTATTTACATATATACTCGAACCTGTGTGTACATGATTATATAGAGATGATGTATAATTTATTCATGGATTTATTGGCTCATGAAAGAAATGGATATCGTAGAATTCTTTCTGCCGATATAAAATATTATCTTAGTCGTATCACGAAAAAGTCTATACAGTAGAGTTTGTGAGCCTGCGACGTCGCGCTCTCCGTGACTGTGTTAATTTCACGAACTTTGTTTTTTGAATTAAATGTCACTTTGACGTCGGTATTTAATTTAACAGTATTGTTATCTTATCGTGCGATCCGTGTGTTTTTAGTATAAAAGATTTAGTTGTCCCGTAGCAATGCACGAGCACACTACCTAGTACGAAATCTAAAAGGTGGTGAATGGTTTTTAAGGAGAAAATGATGAATATTCCATGGGGCTACAGTAACTATTTTGAAACCACGTCGTATTTCAAATTTTCAGCTCGCACAGCATAGTACTACTTCGAAAACACAACCCCTGTTGAGATGATGTGTAGGAAGTAAGATTATTCTGGATCGTTCAAAAGAAAAGAAAAGAAAATGGAGGCTCAATTTGAACATTACTCTAATAAATCAGGCAAACTAGATTATGTAAACAATCAGGTAGTATAACGGCGTCTCTGGAAGTGACACTGAAGAAATGGAGATAAATGTTTGTGAAAACTATACCAAGAAAGTTTGTATAGAGCATCTCCAAATTAAAAGTCCCTTAAAATTTATTTGGTAAACCAAATAATTGTTTGTACGATCAATAATCGTCTACCAGAAAAAAAAAATATCCAGATAGCCGTTTGGTATTCCAACTCTCTCTTGCATTAGCCTTGATATGTTGAAATACATGATAGTTAGAGCATAATCATTGGTTTACCAAGTAAATTTTGAGAAGCCTTTTTTCGCACACACATCTTATTACATCATGCACTCCTTATAATCGGACGGATTAGGCCTGAAAACGAGGACAAAATCATTGTGCTTGCTGTGGGCTCGAACAAGTCTCTGCCAACACTGTTGCTCTTCTCAATTGTCGAGCATCCTAGCTACCAACAGAGGAAGACCAGCTAAGCCTGATTGCTCAACCGTTCTATGGGTGGATAGCACATCAATAGACGTCGCGTACCTACTTGTGTTGGCTATAATAATTTGGTAGTCCTCTTCTCTCTTAAAAAAACGCTCCAACGCACAATTATAAAAAAAACAATTTTAGTAATCATGTAGCACTTGACAGTTGTGAAAATTTAATTTTAGTAACCCTTTAGCACTTAGTAAGGGTACTCCCAATATAAGGGATGTCCACTTCACCCACACAGAACAAGCTAATAGATAACTCCTACAACAGTCTAGTTATTTACACGTTCTCTACGAAGGATGATAGGGCGAATAAGTTAGAATAGTTTTATTCAACCCCCCTCCCCCTCTCTCTCTCATCGACTCCCATGTGCACAACACCGATCTCTTCACCCTCCGTTACATGTGTCTCTGTTTCTCATTCGCCAACCAACAACTGACCAATCGTCACCACTGCGTCTACTATACACCTTTAAGCCATGACATTGCCCGCTTCCCCATGCCAGCACAACCCTCTATCTCTTGCTCCTAGCCTAGGTCTGATCACCATCCTCCCTATCCTATCTCTCGATGTATTGCTGCGCATCAATCAAATCCAGAGGTGACGATGTTGCCTTGAAGGTGATGTGTTTGTTGGCTTGTCCCACCAACAACACATCCCTTTTGTCCTCTTCGCTTCTGTTCTACCCGTGTGCATCGCCATTCACCAACCATGCATAGCGTATCTTGAAGCACAAGGACAATGAACCAGATGCCTTTGCTGCTAGACGATGTCATAGCGAAGAGTGAAGGGCCCGCCCCCGTCCTCCCCGACTGATGCATCCTAGTACAACAAGTTGTTGTCTGCTCCCTGAGTGTACATCAGCGTCGAGTGTCGATTGCTCCCTTGTGCGCTCCTCGCTCTCCCTGCTCTACTTCCCAGCATTGACAGATATGAGTTGTGCCCTCCTCCCCTACTAATGGTTGAGATGTGTCGTTCCCTGCACCATGTGACCTCGAGCTCTGACTGCGGAGCAGAAGTACGGAAAAGAGAGAAACAAACAAGTAGCCAATCACATGGATACGGTCTACACAACTTGAAAAGTCACGCTATCGAGACCCTGGCTAGGTCTATCGATAACCTTTTTCTCTCCTATTACTCCTAATTCGTCGTAGGATAAGGCAAAATTTTTTATTTAATTTTTATGTACAACACTTTGCTCGTCCTATGACTAAAGACAAGATGGTGTCCATCACAATCTTGATTGAGAAGGGATGCTCTATGAAGAAGGAAGACAGAGAGGCAGGTTCACTGCTATAGCAGTGTCGTCCACCTTGGACATTTGAACGCCAAGCTACATCCAAGAAGTCGACACCCAAGTTGGGAGCTCTCCTAGAGGAAGAATCCACTCCTAGTTTGCAATTGTTAGCTTTAGTTGTACGTCCCCTAAAGTTAATTTTGTCAGCTTCACCAGTAGTTGAAGTTTGTTACCTATTAGTTCCAACTTAGTTTGTATAGAGTCAAAATTCGAGTTTTTAGGGGCAGCTTCACTAGTATGTCCAGTCATTTAGTTGTGTAGGTGTGTCAGTGGTCGTGTTAATTGTGCCAATCTTATTAGTAGAGTTGTTAGTTGGGTTGTGTTCAACCTAGTTGGGCTCAATTGAGCGAGTAGTTAGTCATGTAGTAGAGTTGTTAGTGGAGTTGAGTGGCTAGGTTTTTTTCTGCTAAAAAAATATAGCAAAGCTTTTGCTATCTTTTCGAAAAAAAATTCTTCACCTCATATGAAGTTGACGTATATAGAGTTGACATATGCCTCGTTGTGGGTGTCCTAAGACGCTACGGTATATGAACATAGAAAGAAATGAACTACCACTTCATTTCAAAATAGGCTCATCCTAGGCACATAATAATATAAAGTAGTGTCATGTAGAAAAAAGGATCAAATGCAAAATACGATATCCCAATCGTGAGGCCAACAATGAAGGACGGTACAATACAAAACATAAGAACTCCAAGTTCATCCGCTGCATACACGTCAGATCCATCTGGGTCTTGCTATCCTTGTAGAAAAATCTTAACATTAGGGTCAATAATTAATAGTTCCATATACCACGGGGAATGAAATTACATGGTTGGCATTTAACATAGAGCAATTATAAATTATAATGATACCATCATCGCGTCAAAGGAAAGAGAAATAATCACGCTTATATCATCTAGCAGGGAGTAATCAGTCGCGGTATGTGAACCACATGCTCTGGTGGAGCTAGAGCCAGCAGGTGTAGAGGAAGATATCCTAGAATACTGTCTGAAGAAATATAATTGCGGAAATCTAGTCCCGCTCTGGACGTGGTCTTGTTGACTGAAAACAATAATTTAATTTCTGAGTTTAATTTGCACTATATGCATGATCAAACAAACAGTCGTCCTCCGGCCATCCTCCAATCACCTCAGCTCCAACTGTAGTTAGTGGCGCTGGACGTGTTCTGATCACGTAAGCTTAGCGTTTGTTTGCACCTTCTACCAACCTAATGACAAAAAGGGTATCTAATAATTTTTAAGACAATGAAGCCTAACCAAGCTACTTAAGCCAACCAATGGCGTACGTGCAGGTGGATCTATCCGAACTTAGCTGAAAACATTCTTTATTACTAGTTCCCACGTAGTAATATTTGTAGGCTAGCTGCACCCGCGACGACGACGTCTCGAATGCAGCCGAAGAAATGGTCGATACTCCTCATCCTTAAACCTTAATCATACCACTCAATGAACATTTGCAATAAAATTTAGCCGACCTAGGTTACTATACTGCGTAGCAGGGGACCAGCTTCTACCCGCCCAAAGCTTGGCCTGCCGCCGCGTGTCGTCCAGGTCCAGCCCGCCGGCCCTATCCCGTCCAATCAATTTCTTTAATTAGCCATTTCTACTACGGCGCAACCGCAATCTGCCGGGCATAATGAATACTTTGCGTCCAAGTCGAGCCGGTAACGCGTCCACGTTCCGCGCGTAATCGCATGCATTATCTCCCGAGGTAAACTGCAAACCACCGGAAAAACAACTCCTCATGAGCTCATCCACATAATCCACCACATTTAGCACGCCGGAAACGTTTCGCGTTGGCTAGCTAGGTACAAATTTCGGTTTGTTCCGAGCTCGATCCAACTGTTTCGAATTGATATGCTCGCGTCCGACGTCCACAGGGAAAAAACTATATAATCTTTTTGATGTCTCGTCGTTTTAAAACTGCACTGTTGCTCGTGGCCTACCGAGATTATACATGGATCTGCAACAGGACGCGGAACACATGCATGCGTTGCACCGGCCGGCTCTGCTTTGGCTAAAGCGCGCTACCACATAATTCGGCCGGAGTCCGTTATGAGCTACGCTTCACCGGCATCCCATGTCGTCACCGTGCCCCACACACGTTAGGGGCAACATGGCTTTGTTTGTTCGCTTGCCCCTGTATATATACAGACCTCTCCCACCGGCCACCTCCCCTACCAGCCTCAAAGCGAGCAGCCAACAAGACCTAGCTGCCTACTAGCTAGCTAGCTAAGCCTGACTGCTACTCAGCAACCACCTGGGAGTCGAGCTCGCTAGCTCCAGCGCCGATCCCTAGCTCCGTCCTGATCGATCCAGCAGCCACCGATCGACGACGCATGGCGAAGGTCCACCCCAACGTGCTGCCGTCGTCGCCGGCTGAGAGAGCCGCCGCCGCAGCGGCTGGGCCGCCGTCTGCGGGCAGCGTCAGCGAGGAGGAGGCGACGTCGCTGACGGTGTGGCGCAAGTCGCTGCTGTTCAACTGCAGGGGGTACACGGTGTTCGACGCCAGGGGCGACCTCGCCTACCGCGTCGACAGCTACGACGCCGAGGCCGAGGTCGTGCTCATGGACCCCGCCGGCCGCCCGGCCTTCACGCTGCGCCGCAAGCGCCTCAGCCTGTCCGGCGAGCAGTGGCTCATCTACACGGGCGAGGAGACGCGGCGGCCCGTCTACGCCGTCAAGCGCGGCGGCGGCAAGTCGATGGCGCGCGTCACGCCGTGCGCCGGGGCCGTGGCCTCGTACGAGGTGGAGGGGTCCTACGCGCGCCGCCGCTGCGTGGTGTACGACGCCGAGCGCCGGGCCGTCGCGGAGGTGCAGCCCAAGGAGGCGGTCGGCACGGATGTGTTCCGCCTGCTGGTGCAGCCGGGGGTCAACGTGTCGCTCGCCATGGCCGTGGTGGTGGCGCTCGACCAGTTGTTTGGGAGGCCGTCGCTCCTCAGGAGCTGGTCCTACTCGCCATAGATTTATGTGTTCTTTGTTCAATTCAATCTAGATAGATTTTTGCCCCTGGACTTGGGGTTGTACGTGAATGAATTATCACTGGAGATGCCGATAATTCGATCTGCCTGGCATCGTGGCTCGTGGGCATGGGAGCAATTTCTGTTCTTGCGCGCTTGCCCCCAAACACCCTGGTCGGGCCAATTGAGTTTTTTTTATTCTCTCTCCCTTCTCTCTGAGTGCGTCCAATGAAATCCCTCTCGATTCTCTTTGGTTGGCACCGATCCAACAAAAGCCATGAATCCTGTAAAGAGGGATGGAGATGTAAATACCTCGAGAAACTGAAAAAAAAGAGGAGTACTAGATAATTTGTTTTTGTTATTATATACTACTACTATCCGATTTCTGAACATGAAATATTGTCATTTGTGTACTTCTACTAATGTATTCTTTGATCCTCGCGTGATTTGCGTCTTGGTCCACTCGAGTGCTATTTTTCGCACGTCTGACTTGTCTCCGTCAACCGCGACTCAAAATACAAGATCTATTTATCATTTGGGTACAAGCAAAGAGTTCATTATCTATTTTTTTTTTGTCTTCTCCAACAACAAGACCCAAAAGACAACAATTTCTGTAAATGGATCTTCAGGAGAGATGATACTCAGATTTGGGTTATGCATCTCCTAGCACCTAAAATGGGTCTTTCACATAGGTACTCTGTTGGAGGTTATAGATATTGTGTTGAAGACACATTTTGGGTTTGGGTTTGACAATGGGTGTCCTGTTGGAGAGAACTGTCGAAGCCAAAGGCAACACTGACAGCTTCCTGCGTCGTCTTCTACTCTGGCAATAAACACGGGCACGACGAATCTCATGCTTGGAGCGACGATTTTGTTCGCTTTTGCATGTGGGTTGGCCAGAGAGGACAATCGAGTCGCTCACGGCACACCTGGTCCTGCAGGCCTAGACTTCCGGTGGAAGTTCAGAGCTGCAAGAGGCAGGCACACTACTACAGATAGGCTTTATAGGGGCGGCTCATGGGTATTTGTAGGGGTGGTTTGGCCAGCCGTCCCTACCAAAGCGTGGCTACAAATCGTTAATTTATAGGGACGGTTTTCAGACCGTCCCTACAAATCAATTTGTAGGGGCCGCCTCTATAAAATCGATTTATAGGGGCGGCTGTAGTACCAGCCGCCCCTATAATACCTGTTTGTAGGGGCGGTTCAGTATAGAACCGCCCCTACAATATATTTTTCCGCTAAAAAAAATTCAAATTCGACCAGAACATATATATATGCATGTATAATTCAAATATGATCAGAACATATACAATTCAAATCTGACCACAAGCACAAGAGTATTATATAAACTACAATTACAAGTCCAATTCATAAGAATATATAAAATTCATTATTAAATAGACATAATTCACAAGTCTAATTCGTTCCACTTCTCCCTCCCCTCTCTCTAGCACACGGTGTATTGGGTGAACGGGGCTATAGCGCTCGGCGTAGGTGTCCCACAAGGTAAGACCAATGTCAATTTCATACATATTGTTATCAACGGCCTAGAGCTGGCCTTTCAGTCTTACGAAGGTGTTGGTACTGAGGATTTCTACCTAAGTCAGAATCTCGGTCATGGTAGATGTCTTTGACGTGTATAATCTGGTCCAATATGAAGTTGCAAAAGTCGCCGACGAGCTCCAAGAGTTGGTCATCCTTTTATGGGTCTCTTTTCATTTCTTTCTCTTCTTTCCACTACAAGAGAACAAGTTTCGGTTTAGTATTTCATACCATGTGTAAAGTTTTTATATTACGAGTGAAGAGGTTTAAACTTACCCTTAAGGGGTGTCTCCTATAGGCACCGGTGTTACTCATCATAGAATATACATAGTATCCACAATGTACACTCCCAGGCTTCTACTTAGGGCACTGTGTGTTTTGTATATGGAAATGTTAAGTAATGCTTTTGATAGCCATATAATGGAGTACTGAAGTAAGTTACACTTACCGCACATAGTGTTTTTATAGCCAGCCTTTCCTTCCTTACTGGATCATGCCTTCAGTGATGTTTATTGACATAGAACCTAAATGCCCTATTCGAATTATTTTAGCAAATATAACTTGTTAGTATCCAAAAGTAAACGTTACAAGTATGTATACAAACATATAAGCTAATGAGGATTGTCGATATGTATATGTCTTGATAATCGATATGAAGTCTTTGTATGTCATCGGGTCCCTATCTATTGAATCAAAGACCCATGCCATGCTCCTCCCGACATCGACGTCTATACAAATCTAGTGGTTCCTGCATGGATTTAATGATAGAACTAGATAAGCTCTTTTGCATCGAATAAAATATATCGAACAAAGCTTTAAGTATAGAATTGAACTTACTCGAAGTTGTATGGTAGCCATATAGTAGAGTGTTGTTGGAGATTTTTAAAAGCCAGGGCAATGTATGCCGAAACCTTAAGGTATTCTTGCCTTAGTTTCTTCGCATGGATGCCCTCTTTCTCCCGAAGGGTCTTTCCAGCAGCTAGATCTTTGTCATCCAGTTTCCACTGTCTAGGGTAATTAAAATTTGTTTGTGCTATAGTTTGAGGGTCTATATACCTGACTTTCACACTTGGCATTGTTTTACAATGTGCACTTGCATTCTACAAATCACGATGTGGGTTAGTTACAATAAAATCCAAAGATTACATTCATATCATATCGGGAGGACAAGGACTTATAGGCACCACGTGCGAATTAGATTCATTTCCATTGCTCCGAGGTGAAAGCATGTCTGCATGTCATTAAAGTCAAAGATAATTTTCCCGGCTAGGCTTCCAAATATGCCGGTGGGGAAGCATGCTTGTACGAGGTCTATGCTCGTTAGGAGAACACGCAAGTACTAATTATGGAACCTTCTCATTCTAAGTGGTAGGCGCTGGATGTCCTGGTTTGGTAGGAAGGGCTTGCCTCTTTCATATGTTTTCAGGCAATCCTTTGACCATTTGATGGCATCAACATTTAGATATTGCTTTGCTGTTTGGTAGAGTTTGCTAGTGATGACCTCCTCAGAAGCCCGTGATAGGACTTTTTAACTTGGTTCTCAAGCTTGAACTGGTCATGGGAATACCACTTGTGCACCGATGAGACGTCTTTCATCAGAACATAAATTGGTCTTATGGTGATTGGATGCTTCTTTCGAAGTTCTCATTCAGACATGTCCTCATTTTCTTGTGCATCACCTTCTTCAGGAGGCACTCGTTGTTCATGTATCGGATGTGCTTGTTGAGAAGACAGTGGCATCTCATCATGCACTTGCTCGGTATGAGCTGGAGAAGGTTGTGGCTTATTAGGCACATGCTCGCTAGGAGGTGGGGAAGAATGTGGAATCTTAGGAATGTGGTGGTCACGAGACGGTGAAAATATCTCCCCATCCTCAACAACTCGCTCTAAATTTGAGAGAGAAGGAGGCGGTGAAGAAGCAGACAATATAATGTCCCATTTGTGCCAGAGGATGAACTGCCCCATTACGTCTCCGAGTAACACCAGCCCCTCGGGAGTTGCGTAGTCTATCCTCTACTGCATGAACTTGGGCTTCACGGTATGCACCTTGACCCTAGTGTAGTCCGGTGGTATTTTATTATTGTGGTGTAAGCCACTGGGAGGATGTGCCACACCCATTGCCACCTCCATCATAATGTTTTCTCGGTCGCTGAGAAACACCAAGGTGCAACTAGTTGGTTCCCGTATGCGATCGACAAGGGTTGTGGCTGTAGTGGAACCTTGGCTGCTAGGAACTTTCAGAGGGCTACCAACTAATGTCAGTTCTCCCAGTGGCGTCATTAATATTTGTGGCTCTATAGATAGTCCTTGCTCCTACAGCGCCTTCGCAACTAGAGCCTTCACTTGGAGCTCAAAATTAGCCTCCCGGTCTATGCCATGTTTCTTGTACATGTGCCAGTCCTCTTTAAATCCGTGCTTCCAGGTCGTCCTTTTCCTTAGCCCCCTGGTGCGGCCTGTGTGCTCGTTGTTTCCCAAGCCAAGGCTAAGCTCGTCCCTCTCTCTGGAAGGATTGAATGAGCCCTTCTCCTTGTCTTCAGCATATTTTAGTATCCTTGATACCGCCTCTTGGGTCTTTGACTTATCAAACTTAATATTACCACCGGATGATTCTATACTCCTCGCATATATCCAATTCTTTGAGTGTACCTTTAAATTCTTCACATCGATATTCCCAGCAGTTGTGGCCTCTTCGTCCATCTTTCTAAACTGCTCTTCCTTGGCATAGTAGCCACCGAGGCCTAGATGATGGTGGTGTTTGTTCCTCTTCGCCAGCTCGGTGTTACGGGCACTGAGCTCCAATGCCTCCAGTGAAGTCTACTGAGCCATGAGCTCCTCCCATTGACTAGGAGTTATGTTGTTGAACTCATTGAAAGGAGTTAACCCCTTTTGGATATACTTCTTGTTGAGCTCTGACCTCTAACATCGGAATGACTCTCCCATGATCTTGAAAGCATTTTTTACCAGTTCTTGCTTACCCTCCGAAAATCTAAAATTGAGCTTTAGCTGCTTATCCCATAGTTCATCCTTTTTCTTCTCTAGAACCTCTTTCTAGTTAGGGATTGCTGGGTTCAATTTATCTCTTACTAGGGCCTCGATCGCATTACAGAATCGTCCTCTGAATTCCTTCAGCTCAAGGATCTCCTCTGCTGGCCCGACCTCCGTTATCACATAGCATGCCTTATCTAGATATTGGTTTGTTTTTCTATCCCCTCATTTCCACTTTGGCTTGGTAGTTGTGTTCATGGTTGTGTCTTGAGGTTGTGGAGCAGAGGCCTCAATGTCCGTCTCTATGGCTGTTGCCTTTGCTCTTCTTTCCTCTACTCCGTCTTGTCCGGTGAGATATCACAGACATCGACGTCGTCTTTTCTGAGTTTTAGGAGGGACCTGTATATATGACAGGTCAAAGTGTTAGCAGAGGTAACACAGCAAAAGCTTTAGCAAAATTTACAAGCTAAGGCTTTATCCCTACCTCCTCGTTTGGGTCAAAATCTTTGTCCAAATCTTCCTCCGTTGGCCTCCTTCTGGCTTCACGTGGGAAAGGATCCTCGGGACTTACATATCCCTATTCTAAGTCATCATCATCATCCTCTTCTTCTTTGCCTTCAGCAGTCTCTCCTGCTCTTCCTTCTGCTCCCCCATCCTCCTTGTCACACTGCTCCTGAGTAAGCATCACTTCTAGATCCTTTTCTAACTCGTTATTGAATTGCTTCTGAGTAAGCTAGTCCTCTAGTGCTTGCTCCTCATAGATTGGCTGCTCATTATGCTCGGGGCATCGGGTTGCACTGTCTGGTGTCCGTGACATTATTTCGCACTTTGTTCTAATAGATGCAAGAAAGTGTGCTTTAGGTATGTGAGAAGGTATAAGAGATCAAAAAGGTCTATAAACCAAAGTAGTCTTATAAAACAATAATATATCAAAAAATGAGCTGTAGCAGTAATAGAGGCCTCAGAAACATGTCACTCATCATTTGATCACAAACTTGGAGCATCAAGGCATCATAACATAGAATAGAGGAGAAGGTAATGTAGGGGTGGCTGGTAATGATGCCAAGTTCCTCATAAGTTCTTGATCATCAACTCATATTCCATATAATGTATGGACTTAGACAATTTCATCATCGGCAAAACAAAGGAGAGGAGAGGAGAGGGGAGATTTGGCAAAAACAGCAACAGCTGCTTAACAAACATAGAGAGAAAAAGGTATAAAAAAGTAGATGCTGCTTTCCAAACATAGAGGATAGGAAAGGTGGCAAAAAACAACAGCTACTTATAAGTAGGGGGCCATTCGATCATCATGCCAATTTTGGTCCTATTGCTCAACGCCACCGCTATTTTTGTATTCATGACATCCTTTGCAACATGTAATCCTTGCCAGTGTAAAATTTCATGGCAGATCAACACTTCTGCGAAAATAGGATTTTTTTTTCAAAAATAGTACAACAGGGGAAGCCCCCACCCATAGTTTGTTCACAATATTAGTACGTTGTGCCCATTTCAATTCCCCCAGTCGTTGGCTTAGCTTAATAGCTACCAAGAGAGGCAAGCAGCAGGACTAGAAAAGAGCAGCCTTGTCCTATAAATAAGGATGGCAAGCAGCAGGACTAGAATTCAGATGCAAAATGCCAGGGACCAGAAAAATGTCACTTAATAGCTACCAAGAGAGGTAAGGAATCATTTCACTATGATCTTATCAGAATCGCTGTCATCAAGCCCAGGAGAAGCAATAATCTGCTATCCAAAAAAATAGTAGCATACAAGCATTGAACGGCAATGAGGCAACTTGAGAGGAAACTGATAATTTGATGAATAATGCAAAGAATCTATCCAAAATAATTTTTAGTATTATCAATTCATCACCTCTACACTAGTTGGGACAGTAAGGCTACCAGAATTTGTAACTAAACTAAATAAGTACCTAGTACTAATTAAGCAGCAAATTATTGAACGTCTAGCAGCAGAGATGCAAAAATGAAAATAACACCTACATCATCAAGCCCCAATTTATCGTCTACTCAGGAGCTCTGCAGTAGAGGCATGGTAAGAAAAGGCACAAAGCAGCAAACAAAGCTTGGAAGCAAGTACAGTGGATTAAGTATATGAATTGAGAACTCTGTAGTTAAGAAGGTTTCGATTCAGCTAGTCAGATATGTAATATTTGTTCTATTGAAATATATCTTTAGCAAACTGGAGCAGCATTTCCACCAAGCAAACTTAGAAGATTAAGAACAACCTATGCTGACATGTGATAATCACACATCAATTTATAAGAAGCCATATCATTTTAGCCAACTAAAAGATCAAGAACTACAGGTTTATCTGTGAAATCACATATTCAAGATTATGGTTGTGCTTGGGGTTCATAGATTCAAGACAATGCACTTCGGTTAAAGAAGAGACATTGATCCAAAAAAAGTTAAAGAAGAGACCAATCAGTCTAGTACTAGCAGGAGACATGGCAAATTGCTAGGATAGTAGGCTGCTGTCCCCTCAGACTACAATGGCTTCTACTAGTTAGTAAATCGTTGCTGTTTGATGAAATCAACACACTGCAATGGCTTCAGAAATAAAGAACTGATGAAATGGCTTCAGAATTTGCTGGACTGATTAGTTTGGTCAATAATTTGCTAGGGTGATCAGTTATAGTGATGGGTTATTAGCGGGTAAACATGGAGCAAATTAATAAAGCAAAGCATCTAGGTGTTGCATTGTTTGTTTAACAACAGCATCTGGTGGACAGAAAAGAGGGATATGAGATGTCAGCAAGGGGGATAGGGACAAGTTAGGTCACCGTATCCCAGCATCATCAGCAGGCAATAATTTATTCCTCTTACTAACACAAAAGAAAATAAAGATGTAATCTGACATGCCATCACTCTAAAGCTTGACTAGTGTATGCAGCTGATAGAGTAGCCCCATGCCCCCATACACACTCTAGCTTTGTGGTGAACTGACTTCACAATACTAGAAACGGTACAGCTATATGGTAACTCACTAGCTTTGTGGATGCTTTATCAATTAAAGCTCTGGATTACCAAATCTATACTAAACACAGAAAAGTCACCAATTTTGTTCTAGAAGCTCATCTCATTTTGGAAATTTTCCTATCAAATTATTGTAAATAACACATAGTAATAGCTGCAATAGACCAGGGAACATCTTTCATCAGTCATTAATATGGGATTGAAGACTAGAGCACTAGGAGATTTGCTCACACTAACTACTAGCGCGGCAGCCTGTAAGATCAAGAACCAGACCAACTCATTTTCACAAAGGTAAAAACATTTCACAAAGGTAAAAACAAAAGATAATTTGTGGATGATGAGCACCTTGTAGCTAACATAGTAACCAATGAAGCATTTTACCACTAGTTCAATGAAGCATTTCTCAAGCCAAAAAAGGGTGGTGGTGGTGGTGGAGCAAGAATGGAGGAGAAGGGGATGGAGCCTACCTGTAGGGACGCCGGGGCGCACCGGCACCGGGGCCACCGACGGAGGGAGAGTGCACGGGCACTAGGGCACCAGGGCCGCCTGGAGGAGGGAGCGTGGACACCAGAGCGCATGGGTACCAGAGCCGCCAGGGGAGAGAGCTAGGACACTAGGGTGCACTAGCACCAGGGCCGCTGGCGGAGGGAGCGCGGACATCGGAGCGCATGGTGGTGGAAACCCTAACCGTCGGGGGAACGGCGGCGTGTAGGGCAGGAGATGGACTGGGGGTTGGAGGCGGATCGAGGGAGGTAGGGCACGGTGGAGGTAGGGCACGGAGACGGGCGGAGGTAGGGCACAGAGGCGTTGCCCACAGCTAGGGTTCCGCAGTGGGTCCTAGTGGCGGACAGAGCCAAGGAAGCTCGAAGGAGGACTGCCAGAGCGCATGGTCGGTCACGCATGGGCCGACAGAGGTGAGAGGAAGCGGCGCTATGGCACAGAGACGGTGGCAACGGCGACGGGTTCGGTAGCCTGACGGCGTCTGCAAGGAAGAAGAGCGCCCTGACTTAGAAAATTTTTGGCCTTCCGCGGGCTCTGGTTTATATACTGTAGGGCATTTGTAGGGGCGGCTCCTGAGTTAGCCGCCTCTACAAATCGATTTGTAGGGGCGGTTCTTGAGTTAGCCGCCCCTACAAATATTTTTCAATTTATTTTAACTACTAATTCTGTAATTCATTCATATATAAAGAACACAACGTAAATTTATATATTAGTTTTTTTATTATTCTATATATATAAATATATATATATAAACAATTTTATTATATATATAGATATAATTCTATATTTTCTTCTTTACAAAAATAATATTTTAAAATTTGAATTTCAAAACAACTAATAGAATTTTAGGACACTAAATGACCTCAAATAAAAAATTTCTAAACATCTAAGTTGTAGAACTCATCAAGATGTACAACTTATATTTTGGTCATCTTTTCATTTGACAAAATTTGAACAGTTCAAATTTTAAATTTTCATAAATGACAACTTCAAACAAGATTTTGAAACCTTAAATGATTTTAAATAAGAAAGTCATGAACATAAAAGTTGTTGAACACATTACTATCTATAACTTTTATTTTGACCATCTTTTCATTTGACTAAATTTAAACAGTTCAAATTTTGAATTTTAATAAATGGCAACTTCAAATAAGATTTTAAAACCTTAAATGATTTCAACTAAAAATGTCATGAACATAAAAGTTGTTGAACTCATCACTATCTACAACCTTTATTTTGATCATTTCTTTAATTAACAAAGTGTTAGTAAATATTGTTCACAAATCCACATATAACTCATAGTTTCATAAACTATATAAGAGACATGTATTTGTGAACAATGTTTGCTATCACTTTGTCAGATGAAAAAATAACCAAAATAAAAGTTTTAGATCTTTATGAGTTATACAACTTTGGTATTCATCACTTTTTTAGCTAAAATTATTTGGTGTTTCAAAATCTTGTTAGAACTTGTTATTTTTTTAAATTTAAAAATTTGAATTGCTCAAACTTTGTCAAATGAAAAGAATGATCAAATCAACACAGTAACTTGATAGGGCATGATTTGAGAAAAATTTAGGAAAAAATTATCACATTTGGAGTTAGTATGAGGAAGAAAGACTACTTATAAATTTTACCCAGAGAATAAAAAGAAAAATCATAAGTATTCATGATGAACAAGTGTGATTTCTCTTTTTAATCTGTGGCTGAAACTTATAACTAGTTTTTCTCCCTCATACTAACTCTAAATGTGATAGGTTTTTTTCTTAAAATTTTCGAAAATCATGCTCTATCATTTTAGTCTGGTCATCTATCTTTGTCACTAATTTTGGACAATTCAAATTTTAAATTTTAAAAAAATGACAACTTCAAACCTGATTTTCAACCACTAAATGATTTCAGCTGTAAAGGTGATGAATATAAAAGTTGTATAACTCGTCAAGATCTTCAACTTTTATTTTGGTCATTTCTTTATTTCATAAAGTGTTAAGTGATTTCATAAAGTTTTAGTAGTAATAGAGTGGATGTTGAAATAGATTTATCCGGATATTGCCTAGGGTAGTCTCACACACATGCATAAAATATAGTCTCACACACATACATAAATATATAGTCTCACACACATACATAAATATATAGTCTCACACGCATGTATAAATGAAGTATTACAAACACACACTTACACAAACACTCCACGTTCAACAACTAGCGAGCCCGCTGTAACGATTTTTCCCTTGACACCTTTTTGATCCTATGATAATATGTCTTTGGACAGGTTCTTTTCCACAATACTGATCTTCTTAGGAAAGTCTGTGAATAGCGGCATCTCATCATAGTTATTGTAAGCTTCAACATCGTCCACGCCATCAACTTCGATAATGTGCTATTTCTCGAAGACAACCACGTGCTTTGTCTTCTTCTTCGAGAGGAGGTTACTTTGTGGGTCAGGCATATAGAAAACTTGTGCGATATATGAAGCAAGCACCCAAGGGTCATCTTTTTAGCCTAGATTCTCGAGGTCTAGGACTCTCACTCCAATCTCATTCAGTTGGTGTTGTTTGATCTAGCGACATCAAAATAGGGCCACCATTATATCCCTTCTATAGTCGAGTTCCCATATCTCTTCAATGATGCCAAGTATTGGATCTTTCACCCCACTCCATCGAGAGCTTCTATTCAAATGTCGTTGTTTTGGTTCATATATTTACTATCCTTTAGTACGTATACCCATTGATGTTATAAGCTTTTTAAGATGTCACTTATCTCGATGGCCCCTCTGTCAACCTGCTGATGGTAATAGAGTCTATGGTTTCTCCAGGCGGTATGTTTTTGTCCTTCAACCATGTAGTTAGTTGTTGCTTGTGCTGTTTCATGACCCAATCATCTGAACGACCATTTCTCTCCGACATAATGATAGCCAAGTGTTTATCAATGTACGGTTACATCAGTTGTGTACTCTACAAGACACTGTAATACGCCCGACTCACCTCTTTGTAATCATGGTCGATAAACACTTTTCCACCACTGGTGCCCTTTCCAACCAGCCTACCCTTGTGACGAGAATCGGGTTTACCAATCCCTTTCTATACTTTTAGGTACTCTTGACAGCACTCAACGACTTCTTCAATATAATAACCCTCTATCATGGAGCCCTCTGGATATGCTCGATTATACACATATCGGCTTAGAACCGACATGAACCGCTCGTAGGACCACATTTATTGTAAGTAGCAAGAGCCCAGCGCCTGTATCTGATGAACCATGTGAATCATGAGATGTGGCATTATATCAAAAAAAGCAGGAGGTAAACACATCTCTAGTTGATTTTATGTCTCCACCACAAATTCATGTAGGTCACTCAGCTCTTGCTTGCCAATCGTCTTCTGTGAGATCTTCGAAAAGAAGTAGCACATACGGGTGATGGCCATTTTTAAGAACTCTAGCTTTATAGCCCTGATTGTAATAGGTAGAAACATTGTCAGCATCACATGATAATCGTGAGCCTTACAGTGTGTTATTGATAAGTCCTTCATCAACACTAGCTTCTTCACATTCGCTGAAAACCTAGTCGGGACTTTGACCCTCCTCAGGAAAGTGCATATAGCTCTGTTCTCTTCTGGTGTTAGGTTGAAGCACGCTGCGGGCAAAGTGTATTTTCCATTAGCCTCAGGTACTGGGTGAAGCCGTGGCATCACGTTTAGCTACACCAAGTCTTTTCGTGATTTTAGACCATCCTTTGACTTGCCTGTATCCATCAAGGTAGCAATGAGACTCTCAAAGATATTGTTCTGCACGTGCATAGCATCAATGGCATGGGGAATCTCCAAGCCTGGCCAATAAGGCAAATACTGAAAGAAGATCGATTGTTTCTTGAAAGGTACGCCATCGACAAGAGGTGTGCTTCTATCTCTGTTCGTCCCATCTGGATTCTTCTTTCCAAAGACGACGCGTATGTTTTTCACCATTCTATACACGTGTTCTCCGTTATGACATCTCTCCAGAGGGGGTTCAATCTCTAGGGTATTGTCATAAAATCTAAAGAACAATTTGTTGCGGTACTTGTGACTTGTCTTTAAGAAGCGTCGGTTCCTTAGATAAACTATCTTCTTGGATGCATCCAGGAACACCCATGTAGTACCATCCAAGCATCTCGTCTTCCCTTTGATCTGTATAGACAAAGCAAATAACGTGGGGTAATCATTGGTAGTAACAAATATTATTCCTCTACATATGAAGTCCTCCTTTCAGAATGCATCGTACATCGGCTCCCCATGCCTCCATAGCCTCTCTATTTCTTGCATCAAAGGCTCGAGGAACACGTCTATATCAATGCCTGGTTGTTTAGAGCTAGAAATAAAAATAGTGAGGAGAAGGTACTTTCTCTTCTAACACAACTATGTTGGGATGTTGTACATGGTTAAGATCACTGGCCAAGTGCTGTGGTCGCTCATCCTCTCATTGAAGGGATTTATTCCATCGGTGCTTAAGCCAAACCGTACATTCCTTGGATCATCGCTGAATTCTTTGTGCTTCTCATCGATCCTTTGCGCTTCTCATCGATCCTTTGCCACTGACTACAATCAGTCGGGTGTGTGATTTTATCATCATCCACCTTGCACTCATCATCCCACCATGTCATGAGTGCGACTTCTTTAGGGTTTAGAAAGATGCGTCTTAAGCGGTCGATCACTGCCAGGTACCACATTATCAAGACAGGAATTCTTCTCTGCTTTCAATCGTTGCCTAATGGAGTGTCCTCTGGGGGCTAAGATTCTTGTACCACTTTTTTTGTACCCTTCTTATTCCTCTTTTTCTCCATGGAGGCTTCGTCCCCACCGTAAAGGTCATTATTTTTGTACCGGCTGGCCCCACACCGGAGACATTTATCTAGTGACTTGAACGTTTCGCCACGAAAAAGGATACAGTGGTCGGGGCATGCATGGATTTTTTCAACCCCATTGTTAATGGACTTATGACCTTCTTCGCTTGGTATGTGTTGGCAAAAACTGAGTTTGATTGTGGCAACACCCATGACAGGAGACGCAATAGATCATTAAAACTACACTCTAACCAGCCATACTTAGCCTTTAGGATGAGTAGCTCAAGCACAAAATATAGTAATGTCCAATGTGTCGGACAACCCTTTTCAACACCATACACAGTCTTCTTCGATGCTTTTATCACCCTTTCTAAATTTTCTAGACCTTTCGAGCTTTTTAGTAAAATCTCTGGTCCAAGGGCTCGAATCATGTCCTCCAAATTATCTTCATTCCCGACACGTGCTCCGCCATTATTATTTGCGCCACCTTTGGTGTTATCATCCTAACCACCAGCATCACCACCTTGTTCATTGTCAAACTCGGGATCCATTCGTACATCAAGCTCTGCTGAATATTGGGACAAGGATTCTAGGGTTTTGTCGTCGTATTCCTCCTCATCCTCGTCGTTAACAATAATTGTTTCACCATGATAAATTCACACTGTGTAGTCCTTAATAAATCCTCGCATAATCAAATGTGATCTGATGATAGTCACATCTGTCCATGCCATACGATTCTTACAATCTTTACCGGGATAAATAATTGTATCATTATTCTCTGACAACGTCGTTGCTTGCTTCTCTGTGGCTTCAAAAAATTTATCCACCTCTTCACGGAAACTTGCCTTGAACCTTAACGAACCATACATCCAAGAGTTCATGTACTTCATCTTTTACAACAACAACAAAACAAACATTAAATGACTACTTATATATATAAATGAATCAAATTAATAATTACTTAAGAATAATTGTATATACTTCAGATATATATGAATATAAATCAAATATAATTACATAAAGCATACAAACACACCATGGTAGAGGAAAATTAATTAATGGCCCATTTATCCATAAATAATTAAAATACATATTTGTTGATTACAATAAACAATTTCAAAGACAACAATTAGCAATAATTATATTTTACCCAATATTTTTATGCAAACCCTAGTCCAATTTCATCAAACATAAATTTATAAAAATGAAATTAATAAAAAAATCAAACCCTAGATCTAGATCTACATGCACATGAAGCATCCATAAAACTAACTAATTATTCACTAAAATCAAGAAACATTGACCAAATAAGGGTATGATCTTGTTCCCCTACCTAATTTACCCTAGTACATACAAAACTTGGGTCTAATTTGATTCATAAGTAGCTCAAGCACCATAGAAGAGAGAGAAAAACAAAACTCTAATTACTCACTAACCAACTATTAAAACTTCAAAAAAAATGTGAAATAATATTTTCTTACCTTCTATAACCTCTCCACCAAAGGATTTGAGACCAAAATCTTCTTCCCCTTAGTAGACCAATTTTTGGGAGGTGCCCAAGGTGTTCCTCCTTTTTTCACGGGTTAGAGTGAGTGACCCGAGGAGAAAGAAGGGGCTGCAGTTTTTTATACATGGATTATTTGTAGGGGCGGCTGGTGATTGAGCCGTCCCTACAAATCACAGGTATTTATACGTGGGGCATTTGTAGGGGTGGCTGGTGATTGAGCCGTCCCTACAAATAGCAACACCGGGGGTGGCTGGTGAGTGAGCCGCCCTTACAAATCGACACATTTGTAGGGGCGGTTCGTATCACCAGCCGTCCCTACTGTTCCATTTATAGGGGCGGCTGGTCTCGTGGGTCTCGAACACATCGGGGCGGCTTCATCACCCGTCGCCTCTAAAAAAAAATTATCCCATTGCCTAAAACCGTTTTTTTTAGTAGTGGCAGGTTGGTGTCTCGATCGCTGCTTTCCAGATACCAGGGTGGTCATTCAGTCCAGCTCCCTGATAGAGCCGAGCGCCGAAAGCTACACAGATACGCATTCTGTGTCTATCTGATCGTCGGTTTTTTTGTGTTTACATGTAGTTTGTGCAGTGAATCTTCTCACGGTTCTTGCATAATATAGCACAGTGTCCACGGGGCAGGTTAGCTTGAGCAAGGAAAGTGTTCAACAGATTTACACGGATTTGGATAGGCTATGGCATATGGTATATCAATGTTCTTATCTCTCGATTACGCTGTCGTACATTTGCGAATCACAGTACGCTCACATGCATGCTCACATATATACACGTACAATCACTCATATGAACGTATGCGCACACGTGCACAGTAATAACTTTAGTCTGATTCATCAGTTGTGGTATTTGTGGAAACCGGATGTTTTTATATTATCTAAAAAAATGATAATTTTCGATATTAACAAAGTTAGCATGTACCTGCATCAAGTCGATGGATTAAATCAAAATGAGCATGCACCATATAAGAATCTAACAAGCTAAGATAGGCTCAGTTCACGCTACGCTAGTCTTGCACACAGTTGTGTAAGACTCGAGAAATCTCGTGAACACAACAAAGCAAGGCTGCTTCTTATCAGAGACCATTCGGGCAGAGTACTCTTTATCATCCTGCGGTGTAAATAAAAAGTGTGCAACAGTTGAAGAGGCAAAAGCTAAAGCCTGTTATGAAGGCATCAAGCAAGCAGCGGAATGGATAAAAAGGACAACTATAATTGAGTCGGATATTCAAATATTGCGAAGAAGATTAAACATGCTACGAGGATGCTTCCTGTTGTGAGGTTTAGTAAAATTAGGAGAGAGTGCAATAGAGTAGCTCACAAATTAGCTCAATTAGCAAGACGTACTTTGCATAGTGTGGTCTGGAGAGAAAAGTTTCCTTTTTGTATTAGTGAGCTATGGAACTAGAATGTAATTACTCTATTGATGAATGAATGCACTCTTTCTCTCAAAAAAAATAAAGCAAGGCTGCTTTTTCTTTATTTATCAATATAATCGGTAGCTCATCTGCTCGGTTCGTTTAAAAAAAAACAAAGCAAGGCTGCAAGGTCTTCAGCAAGCTGGGCTGGTGGTGCCTGGTATCGATCCGACAATGAAATCCCACATTCCCACTCGTGCGCGATTGTGAATTGGGCCACATAATAGATCGGGATGCGAGTTGTCGCTTGCACATTTCAGAACACAGCAACTGTAGGCCCAACAAACTATTCTTTCAGGGAAGCCCAAGTAATCTTGTGTGCCCAGAAAGCATTAGCAAGCCATGCCGAAGACGAAGGCCCAAAAGCTTAGAGAGTTGTAGGAGTATACTTTCCGAGCTCATTCGATTTCGATTTCGATTTCGATTTCAAACAACCGAAAGACTCCCTGGAAGCTTCGAGAATAAACGACCACGACCCCAAGTCACCATTCACCAAAACATGGTGTGGCCCGTCAGCACACGCCGTCGTGTCATCCTGTGTGCGTCACACGGTCACACCAGGGACGAGCAGGAGCAGCCCTGCCCAACTACCACGGGCACCTGGACGGTTGCTGGTTTGCGCAGCCCCGGGGTCACCGGACCCGGTTCAGAGCTCCTGCTAGCCCCACGAGATTGACCGTCGGCGGCCGAGCGACTGGAAAATTTTTCTGCCGACCGGAGACTGTCTTCCACCGTAGCATGTCTTTCAAACATGGTATGGACTATGGACAGTTCATCTTTCGAGTTTCAACTCTTCAACGTGGGAACCCTGTACCCAGACCCAGATGATCGAGAGAATTCCTTGATTTCCACGGCTCAGTCATAGGTGTTCTGCTGTTCCATGGGAATCCATGCTAAGTTATGTTTGGTTTGGTTCCACAAAATGTTTTTGCTTTTAAAAAGAACAGAAAACAAACCAATAGATAAAAGTTGAAACTATTAATTTTATCCAGAAGCATTTGCTTTGACGTACTATAATTTTTGAAGTACATTGAACCCTACTGTCGACTTTCAGCTTTCTGCCTTTTCAAATAGGTGAAAATTGAGAGTTGTTCCATAGCTTTTTCAGGGAAGATAGAGACATAGAGTATGTTTCATCCAAACAGCTAATAACTCTTTTCACAATATATAATTTATAACAACTTTTCAGAGCTAACAGATGAACCAAATAGAGCCTAAGTATCTCCGCCATATCCTTATATTGTATCTCCTAATATTACATCTTCTAGAAACTAATCTAGAAGAATACCCTTAAAATCAATTTAAGAGAGTATCACTATAGCAAATTATTAAAAAAAAACTTCTTCTGTATTTCTATAGGAATATGGAAGAGATGTTGTCTCCTTTATAGATATATAGAAGATGAGATAAGACATCTATTGTATCATTTCCATCTTCTAAAATACTACTTCTAAAGTATAGAAGATTAGAGATAAGATATATGATAAAAATACTCTTACATCTTCTAAAGTAATATTTTTGAAGTATAGGAAATTAGTTAAGATATCTAATGGAGATACTCTTAGGCCTTAGTGCCGGGTATTAGTATTAGGGATACCTGGAAGAAGGAAGTTGATGGCCGCGAACGCTAACTCGCCCGATGGTCAAGAGCGTATTTCGGTCTCGCCCAACCTTGAAGGTACGGGCTCCGTCTCGCCCGACCCTGAGGGCGCGGGCTCCGTCTCGCCCGACCCATAGGGCGTGAACTTCGCCTCGCCAGACCCCACGAAGGGGGATTCCGCCTCGCCCGATGGGGGTCCGTACCACCCCAACCACTATGAGTCTAATAGTACGAATCCAGTGTCAAACTTCTAACGCCAGAAAGGGAGTAGGCGCGTGTTGACGTGACCCGGGGCCACGACGGGCCATACCTAAGGACTCACATCGCCAATAGTGTCGGTATGACTTCCGACAGGGTATCTGCTAACCATGTTGTCCGCCGGGACGGAATGGAGCGCCACGACCGGCTGACGACGCTAGTGTATAGTGCTAGTGATGAATAGGGTCGCAACATGGAGCCGTCCCTATCATCATCTAGAGGACCAGCGGGACCTGCGTAAAGGAGATGAAGGGCGCCGCGACCCCGGGGGCCTTCTTCCTCCTCGCTTCTCTCTCTCTCTCGTTTAACCTACGCCTTCCCCTTCATCTATACAAGGAAAAGTAGAACGCTCCACGAAGGGCAACGCTGAAGGGCTGAACGAGCTCAACGAGACTCAACTCCGTTGGACCCTTTCACCAGAGACTTAGGACCTACTCTCTCTCTCGCCCGTTTGTAACCCTTACTACAAACAAGTGCCGGTAACACGAGCAGCAGCAGACTGGATGTAGGGATATTTTGTCCGAACCAATATAAATTCTTGTGTCCTCCGAGTACACCATCCGGGCTAGACACGCAAATCACAAATTTACTAGTCGGTGATTCGAAACACCGATAGTTGGCGTGCTAGGTAGGGGCCTTTTGCACGTCTCGTTGTCCACAGCAGGCCACGGATGGCTAGCCATGGTGTCAGTTGGGTCCTGGGCGTGTACGTGCACTTCGGGAGCCTAGATTTCTTCATCACCGTGGAGGGAGAGCTGGCGTAGGCTCCCACCCCCGTCCAACTTTTTTGCTCCACCAGCCTCGACACAACCGTCGAGGCCCTCAAAGAGCTACAGCTGCATGCCCGAAGACCCGTGCCCCGGAAGAGACTAGCTCCTCGGCTTCGATTACGGGAGGCTGGAGCGCCAGCTCGACGCCTTCCTAGGACCCCGACCATCCCGAGAGGACCTGCGCTGCCTCACCTTCTCGTTCGCCAACGTCATGACACAGCTGCCAAAGGGGAACCGCTCTCCCCAGAATACCTCAATCGGAGCGCCCCAACAGCATTCCCGTTCAATCTACGCAACGCCACAAGGACCATTGGTCACCTATGGCACAGCACATGCACCCATCCCCCACGGATGACGAATTCATGGGTATGACGGACTATGTCGCGGAATCCTTCCACGACCTTCTTGTGGGAGATTCAGAGACGATCTTTGACTCTAACTCTAGTAGGGGAAGCCACCACCCCTTGTGAGAATGCTTCATGGCAGGCACCCACGAGGGACATGTCAAAAGCATCCACGAGGGAGGGGCTACTCCTACGTATGACCTCGATGATGAGGTCGAGGGAGATGCAGAGGCCTTGCCTCGCCTATGGGTGGAGCAGCTGAGGGCACGACACAAGGAGATCGAGGATGCACGACTCTAGCTAGAGTAGGAGCATGTGGAGCTTGAGCATGAGATCGAACGCCATGGAGATGGTGGCCGTGCACATGCCATCGTCTGCGACGTAAACCAAAGGATCATCGAGGACAACGAAGGCCTCCCGCACTTCGCCAGGGCAAGCCAGAACGTAGCTACCATGGTGGCCTTTCTCCGAGGGCTCTTGAAGCCCACGACATCCGAAGACCATCAGGCCCATCACGAGATCCGCACGCTGCTCGAGCGCGCAGCGGAGCAGCAGGCGAAAAACTCATTGTCTCGGTGACACAAGCTCAATGCCAGTCAGCGCGTGTCTTTGGGACGACATGGCCAGGACGTATCCATCCACCAGGCGTCGCGCGACAAGGGGGGGCTTGCCATGGTCCTAGTGCATGAGCGTCTTGGCCCCAACCGTGATGCACGTAACACCGTGGACACCTGTAGCCACGGATAGGGGGACAAGAGAGAGGAGGTCGGCCACGGCTACCACCCTCATCGTGGTAGACGCTACGATAGTGGTGAGGACTGGAGCTCGAGCCCCGATCTACTAGGGCCCTAGGATTTTGGCCAGCACATCCTCAATGTGGCTTTCTCGCTGTGGTATCGACCACCGACCAACATCCTGAAAATACTCTAGGGAAATGAACCCTGGCCTATGGCTTGAAGATTACCGGCTTGCTTATCAAGCTGGCAGTGCAAAGAGTGATTACTTCATTATCCACAACCTCCCCTTGTTCCTGGCCGATTCAACACGAACATGGTGGGAGCACCTTTCGCCCAACCAAATTCAAAGCTGGGCGGATCTAAAGGAGATCTTTGTGGGAAATTTTCAAGGCACCTACACATGCCCTGGGAACCCCTAGGATCTGAAGAATTATCAACAAAAGTCCAGGGAAACTCTCCACAAGTACATCTGATGCTTCTCTAGGCAAAGCAACGAGTTGCATGACGTCGCCAACACCGACATCATCAGAGCCTTCCTGTCCAGGACCACGTACAAGTCTCTGGTCCACAAGCTAGGACGCAAGGGCCCTCAGACCACCAAGGAGCTCCTCAACATCATGAACAGCCATGCCTCAGGCGAGGAGGCGGTCAGAGCAATTTTTGACCACCCAAGGGCAAAGCTAAGCGGGACGAGGACGCCGACGAGGGTGCCTCCAACCGCCCGAACAAGAAGAAGAACAAGCAGTGACATAGGGGCTCGCTCGTGGCCACTACCTAGTGGAAAGGTGACTGAGCGCCCGCCAAGGGTGCTCTCGACCACTTCAAGAAGCTACTCGAGGGGCTGTGCCTGAACCACGCCTTCCCAGTCAATCACCTATAAAGGACTATGCCCTCTTAAAGTGTTTCCTATCCGATGGCTCCAAAAAGGGGGACCAGAGGAAGAAGCATGAGCTGGCGGCAGACAACGCTAAGGGGAAGGATGGTGGCTTTTTGACGCCAGATGTTGCCTCATGATCTTCGATGGGGAGGCAACTTATGACTCCAAGCACTGCCGAAAGCTCGCGTGTTGTGAGGTCTACACGGCTGAGCCAACCACACCATCTTTCCTCCGGTGGTCGGAGTCCGCCATCACCTTTGTCCGATCTGACCACCTAGAGAGCGTTCCACAGCCGAGAAGGTACTCGCTCGTGGTCGACCCGATCATCGGCACAAAGCGACTCACTAAGGTGTTGATGGATGAAGGTAGTGGCCTCAACATCATTATCGTCTCTAAGGAGCTCACGGTCATCAAGGAGGGGACCGTCGAGGAAGCACCCGACTCCAAGCGATCAACTAGATCTTTTGAGCCCATAGAGGGTATCAAGGAGGTCCTCATAGACCCTAGCAGCTCTGAGGACAAAGTGGTGCGCATCGGCACCACACTTTCTTCCAAATAGGAAAGTGCGCTAGTCGACTTCCTCAGCTCCAATAGAGATATCTTCGCATGAAACCCCTCAGACATGCCAGGCATTCTGAGGAAAGTCACCAAGCGTGCCTTGAAGATCAGGCCAGGCTCCAAGTCGATAAAGCAGCACCTGCGTTGCTTCAATGAGGAGAAGCATAGGGCCATCGGTGAGGAGATCACGAAGCTTTTGGTGACCAAATTCATCAAGGAAGTGTATCATCCTGAGTGGTTAGCCAATCCCATCCTTATAGAAAAAAAGAATGGGAAATAGAGACTGTGTGTTGACTACACGAGTCTTAACATGGTGTGTCCAAAGGATCCATTTCCTTTGCCACGTATAGATCAAGTAGTTGACTCGATCTTGGGGTGCAAAACCCTCTACCTCCTTGATGCATACTCTAAGTACCATCAAATCATGATGAAAGAATTCAACCAGTTCATGACTTCTTTCATCACCCCATTCGAATTGTTCTGCTATGTCATGATGTCGTTCAGTCTGAAAAATGTAGGGTCTACATACCGGTGTTGTATGCTCAAGTGTTTCGGGGACCTCATCGGACAAACCGTTGAGGCTTACTTAGATGACATCATGGTCAAGTCCAAATAGGTTGACCAGCTCACAGCAGACCTAGAGCAAACCTTCATGAAACTCTAGGCAAATGGCATCAAACTCAACCCTGAGGAATGTGTTTTCAGGGTCCTGAGGGGTATGTTGCTTGCGTTCATCATCTTTGAGCACGGCATCGAGGTCAACCTAGAGAAGATCTTAGCCATCACGAGGATGGACCTAATTCAGAATCTA
The DNA here is from genome assembly GCF_019320115.1 of Miscanthus floridulus. Taxonomy (NCBI): domain Eukaryota; kingdom Viridiplantae; phylum Streptophyta; class Magnoliopsida; order Poales; family Poaceae; genus Miscanthus; species Miscanthus floridulus. Next base: position 124,382,700 of record NC_089584.1, read on the forward strand.
AAGGGAGTACAGTAAGTTATGGGGTGCCTCATCGTGCTTAGCTATTTTATCTTGAGCCTTGGTGAACAAGGCCTCCCCCTATACCAGCTTCTGAAGAAAACCAACCGATTTGCGTGGACGCCCAAGGCTTAGGAGGCACTTGACAAGGTTAAGGAAATCATGATGAAAGCCTCAATTTTGGTTCCACCGATCGATGGGGAACCACTCCTGCTTTATATTGTGGCCACCACGCAGGTGGTCAGTGCCACCCTAGTGGTAGAACAAGAAGAAGAGGGACACGCCCTCAAGGTGTAGTGTTTCGTATACTTCATTAGCAAAGTCTTGTCCGATTCCAAGACTCACTACCCCCAAATTCAGAAGCTCTTGTATGCCATCTTGATCGCTAGGAGGAAGTTGCGTCACTACTTTGAGTCATACCTGGTGATGATCATGACATCCTTCCCTCTTGGCAAAGTCATCCAAAACCGAGATGCCATAGGAAGAATCACAAAGTGGGCACTCGAGCTGATGGGTCAGGGCATTTCGTATGCCCCTTGGATGGCCATCAATTTCCAAGCGCTGGCCAATTTTGTTGCAGAATGGACCGAGATCTAGATGCTGCCAGTAGCCATCGACCAAGAGTACTAGATGATGTACTTTGATAGATCGCTAACGAAGAAAGACTCCAACATAGGACTGGTCTTTGTTTCCCCCCTTGGAGTGCGCATGAGGTACATGGTTCGCATCCACTTCCCCGCCTCTAACAATGTGGATGAATATGAGACGCTCATCAATAGCCTACGCGTCACCGTCGAGTTAGGCATCCAATGACTCAATGTCCGAGGCGACTCACAGCTAGCCATTTGAAAGTGCAATCAAGTCCTAATTGTGGATTTTGGTGATAATGACCACTTAATTAGAGAACTAATGAGATTTATCGAGATGACAAGTAGGGAATTTATATTCGAGGATGCTACACAAAACGGAGGAGCCCCCAATTATAAATGTAGATGACTTCAAACTCAAAGGAGGTTTAAATTCTTTTATATTTTAAATTTGAGTATAGGAAAAGCCGTACTATAAAGGGAGACACAATGCTTAAGCTAATATATGCTACCAAGTGCTCAAACATACACATGCATCCTTAGGTTCACAGCCATGATAGTCTATACTTCACTCTTATTGTTGCTGTCTTACGTGGTGCAGCACAGCCGCACTTGAAGAGAGGCACTATCATAGTATGGCACTACCACACTTGAGCCATGGCACTGCCACGCCTTAAGTGACCATTGGGGGTTGGGGGTATTTATACCCTTCCCCTTTCTGCCCAATGGCTCTCTGCCTCTTCTTCCTCACTCTAGCTTGTCCAAAATAGAAATGAGTCTCTCTCTCTCTCCCTCCATTATTGACCTTGAGCTCTCAAGCAAATCCATTGATTTCCCCATCAATCCTTGAGAGAAAAGGGTCTAAAACTCGATTAGAGAGCAGCTCCATTGATTCCCCAACTCAAAAGAGCACTTGGTTCATGTTTTGACTAGCGGTTATGTTTGTTACTCTTGGAGCTTGGCACCTAGCCAGCTAGAGCATCGCCTATGGAGCTTGCCAACTTATGTGGTAGCCCCAAGAGGTTTGTAACCATCTCTTGAAGCTAGTATACTCACGCCTCATCTCAAGAGTTAAGTCTCTTGACTTGAAAATGAGAAAGGGTTGGAAAGCCCTAAGCCTTAGTGGCTAACCTCAACCATGTGGAGGTAGGCAAGCTTTGGTGGCGAGCCAAATCATGGGATAAATCATTGTGTCACTTGTGCTTGATTTATATTACTTGTATTTTATATTGTTGGTTGAGGTGATTTCTAGGGTTTCTAGTCGATCTACTTATGTGTGGTGTTCCTATAACTTCTAGCTCTTAATCTGTGACTATCATACCTCTAGTAGGCTGAGAAATTTCTCCAATCGAAGTTTTTGTTCACTGATTTTGAACTATGACTTAAAGTTGTCTACAGGTGTGGTAGTGCCAATGTTCTGGTCTAGTAGTGCCATAGTTCGGTAGTGCCACCCTCCAGAGCTGTAGTGCCGCAGGGTGAATTTGATAAAAGTTTGAGTGTTTATTTTGATAGGCCTATTCACCCCTCTCTAGGCCAACCAGAGATCCTACACCATCGATCAAGTCATGAAGGAGTCAAGCTGCCACAAAACCAAGATGGCAAAGTACTGCCAAGAAGTCCGCTAGCTGGAGGACAAGTTTGATGGCCTCGAACTCAACCACATCCTAAGGTGGCTCAATGAGGTGGTCGACATGCTAGCGAAAATGGCGTCTAGCCAAGAGCTGGTGCTGACGGGCGTCTTCGCCAGTGATCAATACAAGCCCTCGGTTCGATACGAGGAGTGGGAATAGATCGGTGATGGGCTGCCTGCCCTGGGCTCTGGGGCTGACCCACCATCGGCTCCTTCCGACCCTAAAGTCATGGAGCTTGACAAAGATACAGTGGCAAAGCCTGACCCTCTAGCTAACTAAAGGACACCTTACCTCAATTACCTCCTTCGCAAGGTGCTCCTGACAGACAAAATAGAGGCCTAGCGGCTCGCACGCTGTGCCAAGTCCTTCGTCATTATTGAGGGAGAGCTCTACAAGCGAAGCCACACCAAGATCCTACAGCGTTGCATCCCCATCGAATAAGGGAGGCTACTGCTGAAGGACATCCATGGTGGGGTCTACGAACATCATGTCGCACCCAGAACCTTGGTCAAAAACGCGTTCTGATATGGCTTCTATTGGCCAACTACGGTGGCCGATGCCAAGAAAATTGCACGCACCTACGAAGGGTGTCAGTACTACGCTTGTCAAACCCACCTGTCGGCCCAAGCACTCTAGATGATCCTTATCACATGGTCGTTCATGGTCTAGGGGCTTGATCTGGTTGGACCCCTCAAAAGAGCACCTAGGGGCTACACGCACTTGCTTGTTGCCATGGATAAGTTCACAAAATGAATAGAGGCTCGACTGATCTCTATGATCAAATCCGAGCAAGCCATGCAATTTTTCCTCAACGTCGTCCACCACTTTGGAGTCCTGAACTCCATCATCATAGACAATGGCACATAGTTCACCAAGAAAAAATTCCTCTGATTCTGTGATGACTACCACATCTGCGTCGATTGGGTCACCGTGGCGCACCCCCGCATGAATGGGTTGAGCACGCAAATAGCATGGTCTTACAAGGCCTTAAGCCTAGGATCTTCAACCAGCTGAACAAATTCGATAGATGATGGGTTGCGGAGCTTCCTGTGGTACTCTAGAGCTTGAGGATGACCCCTAGTCAGGTGACTGACCACACACCTTTCTTCATGGTTTACGGTTTTGAGACGGTCCTCCCAACCGACCTCGACTATGGAACGCCGAGGGTTAGGGCATACATGAGCGGGGAGCCAAGGCGTCCCTCTCGGACGCCATGGATCAGCTCGATGAAGTATGCGAGGTTGCCCTCCTCCGCTTGGTCAAGTACCAACAAGCGTTGCGCTGCTACCACGACCATTGGGTGCGGGGTTAGGCCTTCAACATCAGGGGACTTGGTGCTCTGCCTCGTCCAGAGCAACAAAACCCACCATGACATCTCTCCATCGTGGGAGGGACCATACGTCATCGTAGAGGTGCTCCGACCGAGACCCTACAAGCTCAAGACCATTGATGGCAAACTCTTCATCAATGCCTAGAACATCGAACAACTACATCGCTTTTACCCCTAGCCTATGCATTTACTTGCAGAAATTAAGAATGATGTTTCAGAAATGCGAAAACATTTTTTCTTATCGGTTTCACTATTTGTCTCCTCGGTCTTTAGGGACACCCGACCCCAGCAACCGTAAGGGGTCGGGCCTCACTCGGGGGCTGATAGGAGTATATCTACCTAAAAGCATTCTCTACATCCGATCCTCTCTTACGTTAAGATCTAGAAATAGGGGCTGCGGAAACAAACGCTAAGTAAAACTGGTTGGACCGCAAGAAACCTATGCCCCAGTGGCTACGACGTATTTGCTCACCAGCGTGATTAGAGTTTTTTTGCTAGCACTCTGAGCTTTATAGCCTTAACTATGGAAAGGGTCAGAACACATTAACATTTTTATACATAAAAAGGGAGAAGAACCAAAAGTCTGTTTGACCATAACAAAAGTCAAAAACTTGTCTACTTATTACAAGTTCATCGCCTGGCCTATCTAACTAACTAACCTCTTAGGGGGATGACCTCATCCTCGATCTTGACAAATAGGTTCTGTGCCAGGGGGCCACTGACTCCTCGATCTTCTCTAGCTCGGCCTCAGAGTAACCGGGCGTGAAGTCCTGACTCATCGTCGCCAGATCGATGTTCTCATAGTGAGAACGAGCGATTGCAAACGACTAATGAACACCAAAGCTGTAACACCCCTGGTGTTACGAGCTTGCTTAGCACCGAGATTTAGGTCTGAGAAGGATTAGCCTAATAAGTTTTTGGGTTTTAAAAATTTATAACGCACGTGAGGCGAAAAATAATATCTAGGAACAAGGATCAAACATAACTTGTATTTAGTACTTAAATAAAAATTTAAGTACAAGTTTAGTAGATGGAAATGCAACTTTAACTTTTGGAAAATAAATGTTGTTAACTAGTATTTTGGGAGCTCAAAAATCAAATTTGACGTTAAGATAAGCTCTTTTCGTTAAGTTGGCAAACAGTTGAACTATTGTTAAAATACCATTTTAGGCAAATTATATTCAGCAAAATAGTTAAATGGTGCTTAAATATTTTGCTCCTATGGGTCAATATAAGGTATGGACTATTGCATGAAGTATTTGTTGGTTGAAGTTAACCAGGTTTAGATCTATTAAAAATTGCGACAAAAGAGTTAATGGGTACTTAGCCTCAATTGAAATCCTTAACTTTCCTAAGTATGGAAAAGTAGTAAGACAATGCTATCTCGACATTTAAATTCTAGCTAAAATGTTTAAACCCTTGTTGCATGTTTTGGTATTGTTGAGTGCATCAAAATGAGTGCTTGAGCATGGCATAGGTCGAAATTATGTTGGATGTCACGTTGTACGCTCAAAAATTGCCCTAACTTCACTAGAACGTGCTATGAACCCTGATTCGGTGCTCGGTTCGCGAACTGGTGTTCAGCGCAATGAGCTCCTCTTGGCACCTCTCTATCTCCCTCGATGCTCCCTCTCTAGCCATGCTTGTTGCTCAGACGAGAAGCACTTAGTGGCTACTAGAATCTTGAACTCTTGTTTTAATCTCAACTGGGCTCTAAGCGGTTGGTTTTGATGCTTTAAAATTCATGCTTCGCACATGGTTCGGTCGTTCGGGCCTAGGGATGCGGTCACTGCTTCCGATGTCATGCCATCATGGGCTACCTACACCGTTGCTGAGCACTGCTACCATGCTCTATGCTGTGCGTTGGCTGGCGTAATCTGTGGCTGTTGTCATTGTCCCGCTGACCAGCCGAGTAGCGTCGTCTGCCTGTCGGGCCAAGCGTGTGCGCAGTCGTGCTCCATCGTGAGCGGGACGCTACTGATGTGGTGCTGTCTAAGTGCACCTATAGGGCTGCATCTTGTCCTCTTGTTGTTTTGGTTACTGCAGTGCTCGCCCTTAGCCTTACAACCCACCTACCGAACCCGAGCTTGACGTCGTACGTAGTTATTTCATCACAATGCCATGCTGCTGCGTGCGCATGGCCACACACGGGCACACCTCTTAGCTCCATCTAGTGCTAATCGACACGCTGCCTATCCTTTGCTTGAGCGGTCATATCCCCGCGCTGCCATGTCTCGTCGGGTTGTGGCCAAGCCATCTCTACCAGGGCCGCTTCCCACGATGTGACGGTGGCAGTGCACCACTCTCCCTCTCCCTTTCTTAATCACCAGTCCGAGGCTTCCCAGTCTAATTCCTTACACTAGTGGGTAGCTTAGCAAGTTAGCTAGGGTTGCATTCTCATCGAGCCTAGTTATGGTCTGTCAATGATCAATTTCAGTTTCTCCTCGCCACCGGTCATGTGCGCTACCATGACTAGAGGGTTGGGGGTAAGGCAGGTAGGAGTGGTAGCAGTTTAATTGCTCATAACCCTGAGCTCGCCTTGACTCCCTCTATCCGGTGCTCGCACTATTTTGGCTAGGGTGCTCATCGTCAGTGGGGTGACACGATGGTGTCCATCGTAGAGCGTCGCCGCCTCGCTCGATCGCACGTGGCCAAACCATCGCAGCACTTCCCTTCTTCAATCGTTAGTAGGGCTTACACCACGGTGAGCCACTAATCCTTATCTACCACTTCTACTCTGCCAAGCATACATAGGTTCATCGGAATAGTTATGCCGCCGCCGTGGATAGCCACTCGTCGCTGCAGCCTGTGACAGTGTGCCTCCGACTCCATAACCACCACCCATCCTTGTGCGTTTAGCTGTAGATGGTGGTCGGCCCCTTAATGCCGTCGTAGCGAGCCTAGTTTGCCCGACATAACCACCATTGCCATTGGTGTGCCGCGCCGCCGTGCGCGGGTACACCGAGGACCGCCCCATTACAAAGGCAGCACATTCCAAGGACTTTAATACAAAGCATGAGTCTGTAGTCATAGTATTTCGTTGCTCCATGTGATTATTCAAAAACCCGAGCCCTCTTTTGCAAAACATGAGCGCGCGCGACCCTAGCCTTGGGCCGTGCTGGGGTTCCTAAAATCATAATCTATCTGCTAGTATATTTTATTCACATAGTTTTATAATATTCTTAGGAGTTATATAATTAAATTAAGATACTTAATATTATCAAAATATAAATTTGTAGGAATTATTGTGATAAATTGGTGATAGTGTTGGCTCTGAAACTTTCACAGTAAATTTCTAACATTATTAGGTGTTTACTGTAATTTTTGTAGCTCCATAATAATTAGTTTGCTAATGTAACTAAATGAAGCCTAGTTTGAAAATATATGTTTAAGCAATAAAATGCTGAAACACCTTAGGATTTTAAGACTAGAACATTTTCTAGGAAACAACACCTTATTCGACAATGTGGACATGTAGGCTAGTACGTTAGTCGTTAAAGCTAGCTCATTAGCTTGTGGAGCGTAATCGTATTTAGAGTTGTAGTTGCTGTTAATTATTTACATTTCTGCATTGCATCCACGTATATCATAATATGAACAACGATGGATCATAGAGTGGACCGAGGTAGCAGAAAAGATGGTGCCTTGATGATTGTGTCACCATGATGGAATGCTAACTTTTGATTATATCTTACCTAGGCAAGCCCCGGTGTATAACCCCTATTATTCTGCACTTTATCCTATGCTTGTGTATTAAGTTTTAAGGAGTTGAATGAAAACCACTTGCATATATATATCATTATCCTATGAGTCCTACTAGTATGTCAAGATCATGAAGATTGCTATGCTATAGGACCCGATAGAAGTCGAGTGATTACCTATCACTCACGAGAGATAGGAAAGATATTATTGTTATTATTATATTACTATCACATAGAATATATATGAATGATAATTGGAGATCGGGCAGAATGATACTTTGGATCTAGACTTGGTTAGGCATTCAAGCGAGGCTCAGATTGCACTTGTTCCGCTTGTGTCGATTGAGGACCGTCCATTGTTATGAATAGTAGTAAGGTCATAGACTTACTATCCTAAGCACATACTTACTTATGGGAGCGAGAAGACTCGTTGCTCTCTTGTTATGGGTTCTGGCTCTTTCTAGACCGACTGATTGGAGGCAAGGATGGTGGAGGTCTACGCACCATCCTAAGTTCGGGACTTAGGAGTGGGGGCTTGGAGTCCAAATTTGGATAAGGACCTGGACCCCTTGACAGGAGAGTGGTGGGTTGGTCTTGCTTGTGCCTGGGGTACAAGCGAGGCGTGTGTTTTGGGGTACCCAGCTGTGATATATCGGTTCGTGAATCGCCGTGTGACACGGTATGACTTGGCTATGGTCTAGTACCATAGTAAGAACTAGAACTCGAAAGGTGATAAAATGATTTTGATTGCTTACCACTTGATTGAAAGTAGCATAGGTGCTTACATAGAATGATTAATTAAAGAATTAATGATGACTGCTAATAAAATTGAATATAAGGACACACGTTTAGTAATGCTTCCTAAGATGCAATAACCCACAAGCTAAATAAGCCTTCTATATCCTTGGAGTCTTTTATTTTTCTCCTATCGGGTAAGTCTTGTTGAGTATAATCGAGTACTCAGGGTTTTATTCCCCCTGTTATAGGTGATCAGAGGATACTTAGAGCTGACTCTTATGTGGGGAAACCTCCTAGTGGGCTCAGCTGGGATTCCTTTCGTGCTACGACCGTAGTGTTTATTTATAACCCTCATGAAAGGTTTTTATAAGAAAAGATGTAAAAATCTGTTAGTATCTCTTGTATATAAATGTTCGCTATGTTAATACTCCACCATGTCATTAAATTAATCATGCTTTCTCTGTAACTCTAATAACATTGCTATATTCTACTGTTATAATAAATTGAGGTAATATTCTGGTACTGTAATAAAGCGATGTAAGAAATGACTTAAGAATGTTGTAAGCTTTATTCTCTCATTTATGATTCTGATGGAAAATGTAGATTTTTCGAGTTCTCCCTTGGGGTGTGCTCGACAGGACTACATAGTTTAGTGTCCTCTCTTGAGCACTTAGTGTCTGATGAAAGACAAGTACTCTTAGGTGGCATTGGATTAGGTGGTTCTACCACAAAAGCGAAGCACGTCCCTCATGATCTCGTGTGCCCGATTCATAATTAGGACGACACGGACCATGAGCGAGCGTATCTCCTGCTTCGAGGCTAGCTCAAGGTCATCATAGACCAGTTGGATGGCGACGCGTAGGGTATCATGTGAATCACTCTCCTTCAGGAGGGAGGCCTTCACCTCGCTGAGCTCCTTCTCTAGGTCACGACTCTTCATCACCTCTGACCCAAGCTTGTCGTCGAGACCTGTCCAAGTCACATACTAACCATGTCAAAAGGCCTACCATGGATTCTAGGGAGAAAGACAACAAGGGAAACTAGAGGCTTACCGTCCATGTTTGCCCAAAGCTTGCGTACTTCATCATGCTACCGGGTCACCTCGGCCTCTAGACATAGGACCTCTTCTAGGCGCTGATCGACCTCCATGGTGAGCCTAGTGGACATGCCCTTGGCCACAACCTTCAGGTCCCTCTACCCCTCAAGCTCACCCTCGAGGATGTCGATTCGCTGCTAGATGTCAGCATGCTCCTGGCGAGCCATGACACACTTCATGCGAAGCCTCTTTATGGCCTAGAGCAAATCGTCCTACTTCTTCTATAGCCGCTTGGCCTCCATGGTGTCTGTGCGCACCCTCTCGATCAGGGCCATGAGCTTCTCCCTAGCCTCGTGGGCATCATCACGAGCATCCTTCTCCCTAACTCAGAGGTCAGCTAGCTCTCAGGCGGTGAGGGCAAGCTTAGCCACCTCTAGACGGGCGGCATCGAGCTGTGCGGCTAGCCCTCACTCTGCCGTGTCTCTTCGGTGAGGCAGTCCCAAACGTCCTTCTCGCGATGAAGGAATTAGGACTTCTCTTGGCTGTAGACCATAAGGGACTATAGAGAGGACAAGACTTAAAGGTGCAAAAAGGGAAAATGAGAGTTGGAAACATGGTCATATCATGCCTGGTAAACCGAGGTGACAACTTCACGCAATGAGTTCAGCATAGTGGTCAAGGCACAAACCGCGGTCCCAACCTTCATGTGGACGCTCCCCCATTCCCTCTCCTCTATGACATCATCAAGGGCAAAAAGCATTACCCCTAGGTCTCGCTAGTCTATCCACTAGATCTAGGATCCTCCCCATGCATGTGGGGCGCTAGCCACCCAAACCAGAGACCAGGATGGCTCCGCGTCGATCCCAAGTGGCGCTGACCCCTCTTATGGCAGCAACTCCTCTGGAGCAGCCCCTCTGGTGGTAGAGGGGGTGGGTGACATAGACGTAGAGGCTTGCCCCATCACCACATCCGCTAAGGACACCTCGAGTGCATCCTCTTTTGTCTGCCCCATCGCAGACACGCCACCTGCACAGATGACTGCTCTAGTTGTGCCATCTTCGACAGTGATGTCGTGGCCATACCCAGCCATGCCACATCCACCACGAAAGCCTCGGGTGCATCCTCCTCCATCTACCCCACCATAGAGGCAGCCACCTATGTGGATGACAGCTCCGGCTGCACCATTTTTGCCTGTGACATCGCGGCCACACCTGGCCATGCTACATTCACCACGGGCGCCCCGAATGTGCCCTCCTCTGTCTGCTCCCCCATGGACACAACCACCGGCTGCGCCCCCCCATCAACACCATGACTGCCCTGGCACCACTCCCGCTCACCTCCAATGTAACGCCAAGTGGCTCCTAACGCGTCTACCAGAGGGCGAGGCTCTTCTTCGGTGTAAGCCTCAAGAGAGTCCTACGTTCTCCAATGCTACAAAGGACATGATGGTCAGTTTATGGCAAAAATTCATCAGAATGAAAGGACAAAAAAACTATTAACTCACCTCGATGCCACCGGACAATAACAATTTGGGGTCGGTCCACCCAACTCTAGATGTGCCTTGTTGGTGTGTTGCCTATTTGAGCCCTCCCTCTGCTGGGAGGGTCTGGTTGAAGCAGAGCGATAGATTACCACCGGCTCTAGGAGCGCCGAGGAAGGCCCAGACGTAATGGGGTGGCTTGATTCCACCGGCTCCAGGGATGCGTCCTCCCCCTTCTACCCCGGGGCATGCCACAGGAAAGGCCCCACCTACGCTAGAGATGGGTCATCGTCCCCTCCTCCTAGCTAAGCCCATTGGACGGGTGACCTAGAGCCACCACCACCTCCTCCTTCTTCTTCCTCCTCTGAACCTTGTCGCCGCCTTCCTCAGTTTAGCTTCACCCACTCATTCGCATGCCGCTTCGCCTTCTTATCATCCTTCTCCTTCTTCCTCTTCTCATATGTGGTGTGGTTCACCGCCCTCATGGCCGCATGATCTGGCAGCAGAGCAATGGAGGCCTAAAAGCCTAACCCTACCCGGTCGCATCGTGGGATGTCCTAGGATTAGGAACACGGTGTCGGACTCCTTCGAAGCCTCCTTGATGCGCTGCACGACCTCACTATCATGGAGCAGCCCCTGGGCGAGCATCATCCCATTGAGCTGTGCGTTGTGAGTCATCTCGTATAGCGGGAAGGCACGCGCCATCAACGGCGCCACCCACCACATGTGATACACCCCGATGACACCGACCCCGCAAAGGCCATGGCTCTTTAGGAATGTGATGTTATCAAGGACATCACGCATCCTCTTCTTTTCCTTCTTGGGAGGTCCTTATGACCACACCTGCGGCGCCTCTTCGATAAGGCATCTGGTGAAGTCTGGTAAGGGGCGGCGGCGGCGTTGTTCACGTAGAACCACTGCACATGTCGCCCCTTGTTGGACCTCGATGGCTAGCAGGGCATGTACCACTGCACATGCCGCCCCAAGCAGGAGTTCAAAGGTTGTCCCATCGACAGGTTCACAACTGCTCTAGGACACCTTTAGAGTGAGGGGTGATAAGGGATGGGCCCGCTAGCAGCCGGTACCTAGGCGCACGAGCGCCACAGGCATCCCAGCCCACGTTCGGGTCTTGGCCAGAGCACGATCCATGGTTTTTCTTTAAAGAAAGGCAACGAGCCCTTGGGACTGGTCAAATGGATCCAAGAACTATATGGATTGGTTGCCAAGAATCTAGAGTCGATCACTAGCTGACCCATGCCGGACTCCTACAAACAGAAAGCTAGGGCCCTACTAGAACTAGCTCATTAATAGCTCACCAAGCACCATGATTCATCCATCGAGGAAAATATGGCGTGGCTTAGCCCCTCTGTTTTATCGAAAAAATGCTTTAGGGAGGATGACCACAAGATGAGCTGACCCCTCGACCAGACCCTTGCTACGCGCGAAGGCTCATGGGAAGTTGGACTCATAAGGAGACCGAATACGCAGTTGAATGACAATGTCGGATTGATCGGATCCTAAGAAGGGATCAGAATCAAGAGATATCTTTTCTGACCCCCCGAATCCCACAGCTGTATGCTCCCGAAGAGTCTAAACACGATAGGTAGGAATCATGACCCTACCAAGACACCCCGCGACCCACAAAGGGAGATCAAGACCCTTAGAATCCTTCCGTCTAAAAAAGCCTTCGAAGGAGTATCCTACTCCTCCATAGGATCAGGGGCTACTATCGGGTATCAATATTAGGGATATCTAGAAGAAGAAAGTTGATAGCCACGAACACTAACTCGCTCGATGGTCAAGAGCATATTTTGATCTCACCCGACCCTAAAGATACGGGCTCTATCTCGCTCGACCCTGAGGGTGCGGGCTCCATGTCGCCTGACCCTGAGGGTGTGGGCTCCATTACGCCTGACCCTGAGGGTGCGGGCTCTGTCTTACCCGACCCCTTAGGCATGGACTTTGCCTTGTGAAAGGACCTAGGATGTCGCCTAGAGGGGGGGTGAATAGGCGTTTCTGAAAATTAACACCTTTAAATGCGGAAATGATTAGTAAAGGGAGTTTCCAAAATGGAAACTCCAAATAAAGAGTAGTACCACCCCTCATAAGTTAGCCACAGAGTATACAAGGTATAAATAATGTATCTAGAAGCTATAACCCTGCAATATAAAGTTAGAACTAAAAATAAATATTTTCAGCACAGAGCTCTAATACGGACGTGTCCAGTATGAATACCGGACGTGTCCGGTATGCACGGTTTCTGCAGAATAGACCCGAACTTGCTCCTTTTGATTTCTATCTTCAAACCAAACTGCAGGTACCTACTAGAGATATCAATATACACAGAGAATCTATACAAGAGCTGAAGCAATACAAATATCAAATGAAATGCAAATTGACACACGATATTTGTTTTACCAAAGTTTGGACTCGTTCGAGTCCTACTCTTCGTTGAGGGGGCTACGGGCGACCCAGCAAAGGTCAACCCTAGAGGGTACCATGAAGGTCACTCTAGCTAGAGTCTTTTCCAACTCCTTTTTCTCCTTCCACTAAATGATTCTAAGGCAGCGAAATCGACCGTTACAAACTTTCCGTGGCACACCACAATCTCTCGGGTGCTCTCCGATGATACCTAATCGTCTAGGACCGAAGAGTCCAAGAGTAACAAATGCGAATCACGAGATTGACAATATGCACAAGTGCTCAAGTGGTGGCTTGCTCTCTTTTTCAAATTCTCTCTTAACCCACAAATGGATTTTGTAATTTGTATCATACACTCACTAAGAGAGGGTTTAGGAGAGTTGGCAAGGCTAAAAAACGTATGTGTATGTCAGCAAAATCAGCAGCCTCCAAAGGTGGAGGCTTGGGGGTATTTATAGCCCCCTTGAAAAACTAGTCGTTTTACAGCAGTTGCAATACCGGACACGTCCGATATGCATACCGGACACGTCCGATATGACTTACACTGCACCAACAGTAACTAAGCTATAGTGAAGTTATGAGGCGTCGAAACTCCTGACCCTCAGCAAATTTGAAAAACATGTAACTGAGTTAAAGTTAGTGAGGTGTCGGAACTCCTGACGTATGTCGGAACTCCCGACCGATGGAACTCCTGACTCACGTTAGAACTCCCGACCCTCAAGGCTTTTGAAAACTAGCCGTTGGCTTCTGGTCAGGCATACCGGACACGTCCGATATGACCAGGACAGTGAACTCTCCAAGTCAGTTAAAGTGCAAGACGTCAGAACTCCTGACCCTTGTCTGGACTCCTGACCGTCGGAACTTCCGATGAACCAACCCGAGAACAACAATTTTACCACTGTTGGAAAAATACCGGACACATTCGGTATCAGTATTGCCAGAACAACAAAAATAAAGTTAGCTCTTTTGTCGCTCAAATACTTAAAACTCACATGGGTTGGCTTAAGCACTTATAAAACATTATCTATCAACATGATGCATCCCTCTTAGTAGTACGGCATACCTATTAAACTCAAGATAAAAGGAAAAATGAATTTATACCACTTGAGTTGATCTATTTTGAATTGATGCTGTCTCTTTCAATCTTCATCAAGTAAGGGTGCTAACATATTGATATTGATCTTTTCACTTGAGCATAGCCATCTTGAGCATATGACTTGATTCCATTCATCAAATTTGAATAATCCCAAATGTATCAAGTCACTTCCATCAAACACTCCAATAGTGATTTGATCCTCCACATAAACATGAACATCATAGCTTGATTAGTACCTCAACTAAATGCAAGTACTTCCTTCTTCACCCTAGCTAGGTTCTTCGGCCACCAAGCCATCGCTTGCCCTTCACCCTTGCTTAGTACCTCGAAGCCTTTCCTTGCTATCTTCACCATCTCAAGCCATCAAGTCATATCTTATGTTGAATCATCCATTCATGTATTGTTATCTTTTTTATTTCAATTTAGCAAGCTTCAAATATGAGACCAATCCATATGCAATCTCTTATGTCTCATTAATTAATTCTTACAAGCTTGCTTTCACATAAAACATGGAAATTTCACAATAAATAAGCCTTTGCATGAATTCTATTTGCATTGTTGTCTTATGTTTGAACTAGATTGTTTACACAACAACACATCATTTTGGCTTTCATTAAGTACCTGTGAGATAACCTATTACCTATCCACACTTAGCAAATGGGTTAGTCCTTTAATCATGTTATCATTCAATCATCCAAAACCCACTAAAGGGCTAGATGCACTTTCACCTTGCTAGACCCCTCGAATGGGGATTATGCCTCGCTTGACAGGGGTCAATACCGCCCATAACCACTATGGGTCTAAGAGTATGAACCTAGGGTCAAACTTCTGACACTAAAAAGGGAGTAGGCGTGTCTTGACGTGACCTATGGCTATGATGGGCCATAGCTAAGGACTCACGTCACTAATAGTGTTGGTACGACTTCCGATGGAGGTATCTGCTAACCATGTCGCCCGCCAAGACAGAATGGAGCGCCACGACCGGCTGATGATGCCCGCGTATAGCGCTAGTGATGAACAGGGTCGTGATGTGGAGGCATCCCTATCATCATCTATAGGACTGGTGGGACCCGCATAAAGGAGATGAAGGACACCGCGACCCTAGAGGCCTTCTACCTCCTTGCTTTTCTCTCTCTCTCTCTCTCGTGTAACATGTGCCTTCCCCTTCATGTATAAAAGGGCAAGCAGGACGCTCCATGAAGGGCAATGCTGAAGGACTGAATGAGCTCAACGAGACTCAACTCCGTTCGACCCTTTTCACCAGAGACTTGGGACCTGCTCTCTCTCTCGCCCGTTTGTAACCCCTAGTATAAACTAGTGCCGGTAATATGAGCAATAGTAGACTGGATGTAGGGATATTCTGCCCAAATCAATATAGATTCTTGTATCCTCCGAGCACACCATCTGGGCCAGACACATAAATCACAAATTTACTAGTCGGTGATTCGAAACACCGACACTTAGCCTAGCAATGGACGTACTCTACACTCACACCTATACAAAGTAAGGACATCTAGTAGTTTTTCAATACTACCACTCATCCTAGTGAAACTATCACACTAGGGAGATGAATGTTTTTGTTATCCAACATGCCCCCAATAACGCTCTCTCTCTCTTTGTGGTTAGCAATATCTTTCTTGTCTCCCATCAAATAAGAAGGAAGTTGTATCTCCCCCAATAAGTTGGGTCCACCCTAACTGTCATCCTTCTTGCCCCTCCTCCCCCTCGCTCCTCTCTACCTCCATTGTCGCCGAGCACTGCCAGAGGTCAAGTTCCTCGACATGAGCATCACCCTAATGTCCTACGTGCATTCCTCGACACAAAAGCGTTGAGTTTGTGGTCCACATCAGTGTCAAGTTTGCGGTCGGCATCTTGGCAATGCTGAGCTCGATATTAGTAAGGAAAGGCAATGATGAAAGCATGGCGCCAGCAGCATATGGTGATGTACCTCTATGCAAGGGATGTCAATGGCACAACCATGGCCTTATGATGATACAAGCATGGTTGCAACAGCACGACCCAAGTACACTACACTATTTGGCCCATGATGCTAGATCTACAATCATAGGGTTAGGGTCGACGCCACACCGAAGTACACGATCGTCGCCATCTCTGAGGATGGCACCGAGCATGTCACCGTAAGGATGCCCACAGCTGGGGATGAGGCTACCTCCCACCCCGTGCGCCTCGCCTTTGTCAAACTTGTCGCGCTGTGCGCATGTAAACAAGGCCATCAAGTCCTCTTGGCCACCTCATGCACCATGGCCGAGGATGAGGCCATCCTTCACACGCGCCTTGCCGAGTGGGGCGGATCGAACACTGACATCTAGGATCATGGTGGTGGTGGTGGATAGGAGCGTCATGAACCTGTGAGAGAGAAGAGCCAAAGAGGAGAGAAGAATCAGAAAGAAAAGAAAATAAATAAATTGATAGTTGATAAATGAGTCTCGTATATTAGGAGAGGTTATTAGTGCTATGTAAAAATATCTCTATCTAATAATTAATTTTAAATGTGGTATTGGGTCACCCCTATTTGCCACAGAGGATGTTTAGGGCTGCTCCACTCTATGTTTGCAGCTCCACTCTATGTTTTTAGCCAAACTGGTTTAGCTCAACGCAACTTTGCTTGAGGAAAAAAGGTGGAGCCATGAGAGCACCTAAAGATATGCCCCACAAACTCTAAGTTTTTTTTTGGAGCCACTCTACGGTGGAGTTTATAGAGCAGAGTTTGTGGACCAGATTTGTTTCGGAGAGCTAGAGATGTTCTAAATACCACATCTTGCGGCTTGAATGTAGTATCTGCAACAAATATTCTACCCTTGTCCACCTTCGTTAGCTAGGGTGAAAATTAGAATTTTGTTGCTGCGGTAAGTGGGTTTCGCTAAAATGTCATGAAAGTTACGGACTTTACCAGAATGGCTCCGTTCGGCTTGCTGAATCTTGGCTAAAATTGGCTGAAAAACACTGTTCTGGCTGAATTGTTGTGAGAGGAAAATACTGTTTTGGCTGAAAAAAATAAGCCGAATATGGGGTAAACCGAACGGGGCCGATGCCTCTATGAAATGGGTACTTCGCATGATTTTGCTATTTTAGACAACTTTAAATTTTTCAGCCCAACTTTTCACATGCTGTGACCGTTTTCAAAGTTGGGCTGAATAATTTTTAAAGTTGTCTAAAATTAGAAAAATGACACAATAGCGTAAACACTCGTTTTATAGAGGTATTTCGACGAACCCTACTAAATGCATTCGAGCGAAACCCACTTGCGGCAAAAATCCAAGTTTCTCGTGGCTGGGTCTGACGCTTTCACGCACGGCCCCTTCCAAAAGTCCAAATTTCTCTCGGCTGGGTCTGACGCTTTCACGCACGGCCCCTTCGAAAAGTCCAATTTTCTCGTGGCTGGTCGTGACGCTTTCACGCAGCCCCGTCGAAAAGTCCAAAGCTCACGTTAAAGTCTAAAATCCGTGGTGGCCTGGTGGGCCGCCGTGAGGGGGACTATGCTTGTTCCGTTGCACAGCGCTGATCACCAATAGGCCCCACATGGGCCGGGCAATAGCCGCCACCATCGCTACCGTCCAATACCAGGGGCAGAATAAACTGGCGGATCTCCGCCGTCTGGATCCACAAACCCGGCGGAGCCATTCCTCATTCGAACCAAGGCCCGTCTTTTCCTTCCAATATATAAAATAATATTATAAAATAAAATAAAATATCTCACCTTTTCTACGCACCTCGGCCGTCCGATGACTCCATTTGTTCCCGCGGAGCACCTATCCTGCCGTCCACTTGTTAAACTGCCTGAGTTTAAGTCGAAACACCATCCTTAAATATAGCAATTATATTTTTTTTATTCGCACCCCACGTCGCCGTCGCCTGTCCTTATTAATACCGCCGCGGCGTCGCACCTCCCTTTGTTCCATCGCCCCATTGCTCGCCAAGAGTTCTTGTCAGGCAAGGCAAAAGCAGAAGCAAAAAGGTAAGAACAGTCTCAGATTCCTCCCTCATTCGCATGTCTTTCGATTTCTGGATGCGGCAGATCGACTGCCATCATCCTTCGCGTCTGATTTGCTTCTCTTCTCGTATTTGTAACAAGAGATCTGATCTAAACCTGATTTTAAACGACTGTGCTGGTCGTCCAGTCTCAATCCGCCATGCGAATTAACTGAATAGGGTATTTTTCATTACGTGTTCAGATCTAATTGATTATAGCGACGCCGTGTGGCGGATTCTGAAGCCAGGCGCAGATCTGTATGGTTCTGCTGCGGATTTGCTGCTCGTCTAACATGTTGCTGACTGCTGTGTGTTATTTGGTAGGTCTCGTTGGCTATGGCGAGCTCTGGGTTCTCGTGGACGCTTCCGGACCACCCGAAGCTCCCCAAGGGGAAGCCGGTGGCTGTCGTCGTGCTGGACGGATGGGGCGAGGCCAACCCCGACCAGTACAACTGCATCCATGTCGCTCAGACTCCTGTCATGGACTCGCTAAAGAATGTGCGTATGCTTTCCTTGACACCTGCCCTTCTGTTTTACCCTGTATCGCAAAGTCATTTTGGGATTGCGTAGATACTCTTTTTTTTTGGTGCGTGTGTATTAGATACCTTGGTTCTGATTGTTGCTAAGTATGCACTGGTCACATTCTTATCGGGAGCCTAATTCTTAGCTCCAGTTCACTGATGACGGATCTGATTTGAATTAATACCGGTAGGTAGTGGCTTTTAGATTTTTTATTTATGTAATCTTGATTAAGGTTAAGTTCTACAGATTAAGGTTAAGTTCTACAGATTAAGGTTAAATGCTTTTTCCAGTACTCACTGTTAATCTGTTATGCATACGGGGCTCTGGGTGAAGCAGTGAATGCTGAGTTTTTCTCTTTCATGTAGTAGGACTGTCTGAAAATGGTTATGCCCAGAGGTTTCTAATGCTTTGAAAGTGTATCCATTCAATTGCTTGTTTGACCATTGTCTCATACTTGGTGTTAATGAAAAATAACATGGTGTTGCACGTAACCTCTGCTTCTTTCTCTTGGATGAAAGATTGTTCTGTCAGCATAATTTGATTTGCAGGTATACTGTCTTCATGCTTTTACTCACCCTTTTGTGAAATATGTATATTAGGGTGCTCCTGAGAAATGGACACTAGTGAAGGCTCATGGAACAGCTGTGGGTCTCCCATCTGATGATGACATGGGCAACAGTGAAGTTGGTCACAATGCACTTGGTGCTGGTCGGATTTTTGCCCAAGGGTATGTTAGATATTTATTTATTTTTGGAAATGTTTATTTTGTTGTAACTAATGCGCTGTGGCTTCAATATTGCACTTGAACATGATGCCCACAACTATGTTTTTCTATACATGCCAAACCTCCACGTGAGATAGGCATTTAGTCGCCAACAAATAATTTTGTCCATATAATATTCAAAATCTTTGAAGCTTGGGACAGTACTAAAGTATTTGCTTCATGACAAGAATAGAGCCTGTAACTCTGTATTCTTGTTGTCATCAGTTATTAGTTTCATTGATTTGTTTCTCACTACTGCAGTGTACTTTTTGGCTCAACATTTGAATTCATATGCAATCAAGAACTTGATCTTAGTGTGCTATTTTGGCTGTCATGTTAGTCTTAAATAGAACATTTAGTCCTTAATAGTTCATACTAGATGTTCTCTGATCTGAGTGCTGCATTCTTTCTGCCTATAGTGCTAAGCTTGTTGATAGTGCTCTTGCCTCCGGAAAGATTTATAATGGAGATGGATTCAACTACATCAAAGAATCTTTTGAAAGTGGTACTCTTCACCTTATTGGGTTGTTGAGTGATGGTGGTGTCCACTCTCGTCTTGACCAACTGCAGGTTTGCTAATAATCTTTCTTCAATTTATCTTACTTAAGTTACAAGTTTACCACAAGATTTCCTTTTTTTTTTTTTGCTATATCCAGTTACTTCTGAAAGGTGCCAGTGAGAGGGGAGCAAAAAAAATCCGTGTGCACATCCTTACCGATGGGCGTGATGTTTTGGATGGCAGCAGTGTTGGTTTCGTGGAGACCCTAGAGAATGATCTTTCGGAGCTTCGAGGGAAGGGTATTGATGCACAAATTGCATCTGGTGGTGGAAGGATGTATGTTACCATGGACCGTTATGAGGTGAATGTTTTTTGTCGTATTCAAGCATCAGTGTTCATTGTCTAACACCTTGGCTTACAGTTTTGTTTTGTTTAATACCTTCCAGAATGACTGGGATGTGGTTAAACGTGGCTGGGATGCCCAGGTGCTTGGAGAAGCACCCTACAAATTCAAAAGTGCACTTGAGGCTGTGAAAACACTGAGAGCACAGCCCAAGGCTAATGATCAGTACTTGCCCCCATTTGTGATTGTTGATGACAGTGGCAATGCTGTTGGGCCTGTATTAGATGGTGATGCAGTTGTCACTCTCAACTTCCGGGCCGATCGCATGGTTATGCTTGCGAAAGCACTAGAGTATGCAGATTTTGACAAATTTGACCGTGTTCGTGTCCCCAAAATTCGATATGCTGGGATGCTTCAGTATGATGGTGAGTTGAAGCTTCCAAGCCGTTACCTTGTTTCCCCACCAGAGATAGATAGAACATCTGGGGAGTACTTGGTGAAGAATGGCATCCACACTTTTGCTTGCAGGCAAGTACTATACTATCTAATGTTTCAGCCTCTCTCTTGATACTTCTTTTGTTTACTTCAATATCATAAACCACTTAGTTTTTTCTGAGTCACCTAAACATTATCAAGTGTACTTTGTACAATCTTGTACATACCTGTAAGGGGCACTTGCCTTCTGGAAAGATGTTGCTGTGAGTTATATCCATTACCTTATGCTGCAGTTGTACTAGTAATTTGACATGTGTAGAAACGAGTTTTTTTTCTAGGGTAATCTTCTAGCTGCCGAGGAGGCTCAGTATGCTGACATTGTGCTAACTTCGGCTGATATTTGGTTGCATTGTTCTATGCATGATTTGTGTGCTAATACTGTATGGCCTGCATAATGTTATTTTTGGATTGACTCATTGCTGTATCATCTTTGTCCTTGCAATGGCATGTTCTACATTTTGCCTCTTCTTAGAAGAGGCAAAATGTAGAACATGCTGTATCATCTTTTTTTTTTCTTTTTATTTATGCGGCAACATTGAAGGGCGGGCCTGGTGCAAGCGGTTGAGTCTTACCGCCTGTAACCGGAAGGTCCCGCGTTCGAGTCGCGGTCTCCTCGCATTGCATAGGCGAGGGTAAGGCTTGCCACTGACACCCTTCCCTAGACCCCGCACAGAGCGGAAGCTCTCTGCACTGGGTACGCCCTTATTTATGTGGCAACATTGGTTTGTGTGTGACAGTGAGACGGTGAAATTCGGCCATGTCACATTTTTCTGGAACGGGAACCGTTCAGGATACTTTGATGAAACTAAGGAAGAGTATGTAGAAGTTCCTAGTGACAGTGGTATTACATTCAATGTTGCACCCAAGATGAAGGCGCTTGAAATTGCCGAGAAAGCCAGGGACGCTCTCCTAAGTGGAAAGTTTGACCAGGTAAATAGTTCTGAAATTTCTATTAGATGAGTCTTTTGGTTTCCCTGTTGCTTAGCATATTGTTGTTACAGGTACGTGTCAACCTGCCAAATGGTGACATGGTTGGTCACACTGGTGATATTGAGGCCACCGTTGTTGCTTGCAAGGCAGCTGATGAAGCTGTTAAGGTGAGAGAATCAATAAAAGTTCGCTTACATGTTGTGTGTTGTCTTCATAATCTGCATTGAAAGTTCGCTTATACATCAACAAAAGTTCGCTTACAGTAGCAGATATTATAGGCCTTTGCCTATTTTAACCAAATGCTCTTCTGAACAGATTATTTTGGATGCTGTCGAGCAAGTTGGTGGTATTTACCTTGTGACTGCCGATCATGGCAATGCAGAGGATATGGTGAAAAGAAACAAAGCTGGCAAGCCGTTGCTCGACAAGAATGGTGGTATCCAGATTCTAACCTCGCATACCCTTCAGCCGGTGAGTGCAATGCCTTTTGACCCCATGTCTTTGGTTGTCTCCCAGTAAAAGCATACCCATGTTGATTGCTTTGGATGTTAATACCTCTGTAAAACTTGCAGGTCCCGGTTGCCATTGGAGGCCCTGGTCTTCACCCCGGAGTGAAATTCCGGAACGACATTGAAACCCCTGGGCTGGCCAACGTAGCCGCAACTGTGATGAACCTGCATGGATTTCAGGCCCCTGCTGACTACGAGCAAACCCTGATTGAAGTGGCTGACAACTAAATACTGGCCATCTATGTCCAATTTTGGTTCTATAGTTGAGAATGGATGGCCTTGTCATTCAATAATTTCTGTTTGCAAGCACGTTGCTCAAACTCACCAAAACATTGAGACGCCTTTTGACTTGCATTAAGATGCTCTATACCGTCGACAATTGTATCCTGTGCTGGCTTTTTGGCAGTTTGGTAGCTATCTTTACTTAGCTATATACTGTATCTGAGGCCGCAAACTTTGTGTCAGTCTAAAATTGCTCGTGGTTATATGCTGTTTGTGTGTCATCACTAGTGATTACCTTTTGGCCTCACGCATTGACGCATCAGGTGTGTTCACCTGCTGAGAATGGACTCGTGGTACTACGATGATAGCTTTTGTGGGAAGATGGTACAGTAATAATGAGATGGCAAGTCAGCTTCAGATAACAACTCGCTATCGAGCGAGCTACATAATAATTAAGAAATAATAAATAATAGTTCGAGCTACATAATAATTAAGAAATAAATATAGTGCGAGTAAGGCATTTCGATCGAGCGAGCAGACTAGGGCATTTGATGAAATCCATGGTTCAAAATCTGTACTGAATTATAAGACATTATGAATTGCTGAATTTATGCATGCATGTTTGGCTTTTAAAACTTGCTTATCTTTTAACATCATCTTGCCATGACTTGCATAGTCGGTAACCGAAATCAATGCGGTAGTGCGTCTAAAAAAATGACATACGGGGTCGGGGAGGGGGCGCGCGAAGGGAGTCGGCGACGGTCTGTGGCCGAGCGGCCCCAGGCGCGAGCGGCGGCGGGATGCGCGCGGCGTCCGGAGGTGGAAGAGCATACACGAGGTCGCGTGCGGTTGGATAAGGTATAGGAAAAGGGAAAGAAAAAGAAAAAAAAAAGGTAGTAAGGACGTTTTACCCTTAGCCCATCAGGCCCATAGGGTGGGCCTAGTCATTGGGCCAGGTAAGGTCCACCCCTGTGCCTGAATTGTTATAAATGCGATGCTATCCTATGGCTATCGTAATGGTAAACCACGAGAGCACTCTCTTTTTTTGTCCAAAAACTCGTCATTATTTTATTCAATACCACAAAATGCTTTCGTCTGTCCTCTGCCGCAAAATATTCATACCACTTTTAGTTTTTTCGGAATCAAATCAAATGGCGGATGAACAGCCCTCCACGCGCAGTGGAGACGAGCAGCGACCCAAGCAAAAGCAAGACGAGAGCAACGTCCAAGGCGGAAGACGGCTGTGGCCTGAGGCAGTAGTGACAGAACAGCCTGGGAGCCAGTAGTGACCGACCCAAGCAGGGCATGCTAGTGCTCCGTTGAAAGGCCGCTCAAATGAAAGTGCCCCTTGGACACCTCAAGTGGTAAGCTGCAGTCATGCTCATGCGCCGTGCGCATGCATGCAGACCGCACCGTCCGGTCATCCTCAGTCCTCACCAAACCATGTTGAGAAAGAGCCCGATCTCCATCATTTTTATCAACAAAATGTGTTACTGTATAATATAGCAGGTCAGACGAACACACATCGTTTCTTGACTTTCAAAGTGCTACAATCCATGACCATGAGGCCTTGGACGCCGTGTCGCTCGTGGAAGCCAAGCCAAACAAATTTCTGGAAACCTGAGCAGCCTCTGAAGAACCCTGTAGAAGCCAGGCCCAATGACCTCCTGTGATCATCTCACATGAAACTCGGCCCTTTTCTTTTCGGTTAGGACGAAAAAGTTAATGCTGTATACCTACCTGTTACCTGTCCGTCTTCCTGAAGTCTGTAGACTGCATTACTCATCACTTCCCTCTTGTCTGAAACAGAGCCGCGTGCATGCATGCTTCATAGTCCATGCATTCATCATTTATGCTCGTTATTACCTGCAAAAGTCAGACGATTTCTTGCTAAAAAAAAGGTCAGACGATTTCACTGGTATTACTCTATGCGCACTGGGAGTAAATCTGTGCGATGCTTTCATCAGCAGGTGAGTGACGTTGACAATGACAAAGGAAATTCGCAATATCAAATCGGAGGTGGCCGGCACGCGTACGTCGTCGCCGCCTCTGCCCGCCCGTGGAAGCAAACCGACGTGACTCGCTGCTTTCCTGGGCGCTTTCGTGCGGCGACGGCGACGCCTTCCTTGGCCGCACGCACGCGGACGCTTGCCTTGTCCGCACCGGCCAGTGCCGCAATGAGTCACCCTTCTCGGGGGGGAATCTGGAGTGCTTTTCCACTCGGCTGCTGTTGTTTGCTCTGCCCCCCTGTCCCTTGACAGCAACGGCCGCATAGGCCCCGTTCGGCTTACCCCATATTTAGTTTATTCGACTTATTTTTTTAGCTGAAACAGTATTTTTTTCTCATAACAATTTAGTCAGAACAGGGTTTTTTAGTCAGTTTCAGCCAAGATTCAGACCAGCGAACGGGGCCATAGTCACGTTCACTTGAACTTATCAGCTAGAATCTACAGTATTTTTCTCTCTTACAACAAATCCGCCTCCGGACTCGCTTCCGCCCTCCCCGGTTGAGAACCTCACGTGAGCACCCCCATGGAAGCGGCAGCGGCGCCGCACAGCAACCTGAGCAAGGGGACCCGCGGGTACGAAAGGAGACCCGATGAGCGGGCGGAGGAGCGCGGCTTCTCGTTTGCGTCGCCTGTTGAAAAAGGAAAGTTTTTGGGTCCGTGACCCTTTCACTGTGTGGTACTTAAACCCTCGAATGCCTTTTGTTTTTAGGTCCGGCTAGTTGAAGACCGTCACGTCGTCATAAAACTCTGCACAATCGTTCTTCGGCACGTACGTAGGTAGGTAGAGCAATGAAAGGTGTGCAACTGATAGGATTCAGGACCGCTCCATGCCAGTGAACGAATTCAAGTAGGATGGTGACTGGAGAGAGTTTTACAGTACCTGGTAATACTCACCGAGATGGACAGACTATGAGCTTAATTGCTGTACGCTGGTAGACGGGAATTAATAGTGGCTGCCAATGTTGCCGAAAATGACGAGTCATTGTCATCATCAGCCATCCCGATCAGGCTTTACTGTTAATATATGGGAATCCGGATTTGGCCCGGAAGGCTTTATTCAATTTGTGAAGTCTGAACGAATGAAAGAAAAGAAAGAAACATCGTGGTGGCTGCGCCATCTGATGGAGACACATGCGCCTACCATCATTCCACGCGTAACAAGGGTTTGAGCCTTGTTTGGTCCTTCCCCTAAAGTTTATGAATATTTAGATATATACATAGAGTATTAAATATAGATTAAAAAAATAACTAACTGTATAGTTTACGACTAATTTACGAGATAAATCTTTTAAACCTAATTAATTCATAATTTGATAATATTGTGCTACAGTAATACATGTGCTAATGATATGTTAATTAGACTTAATAAATTCACCAGGCGAATTACTGACGGATTCTGTAATTTATTTTTTTATTAGTATCCGAACACCCCATACAACACCTCATGTAACATCCGAAGTGACATCCCAAGACTTTACATATTGGATTTAAACAAAGCCTAATGACTCGCAGCCTGTTCGGTTGGCTGGTTTGTATCGTTGCTGATTCGTGAAGAAGTACCGCTGACTAGTTTTTGTGAGAGAAAAATATTATTCTGACTGAAAATTTACGATCATTTATGACGAGCCACAGCCAAACGAACATGCTGTGGGTGTACTCCATAGGCTCCAGCAACAGCAACAGCAACGTCAAACAGCAAACAATCCGATCTCCACCGAGTCGATCCACTTCCCTGAGTTAATAGCTTCTTGGAATTAATGTCAAAGCATCGCTTATTCGCTTAACCGATTCTCCACTCTAGCCGCCCGAGAGCTGCTCTTCCAATCACTCGTACATGGCAAAGGGAACTTGAGTTCTTGTTACATGAAAGCTACGACTCGCACGCAGGTTCAGAGGCCTGCGGTCGAAGTCGAAGCCTAGCTCTTTGCATGGCTGGTCGAACAGTGGAGATGCCCCACATCGACGTCCAAGCCAGGATGATGGTGCCGGAGGAAGCATCCCGGGAAAAGGCTCTCTTTTTTTAGCCTGGACTTATCGATCGAGATTAATCACATCAGAATCGCATCGAAGTGTTCCCGTGGAATAAGCTACTTTTTTTTTTGGTGAATTCACACCGTCTGAAAATATCTACTAGCTACTGATAAATATAAGTTCATCTGTGTTCGCCCCAAGTCAAAATTTAGACTGTCAAATTCTATAAAAAAAACTATTGTCTTAACAAAATAGTTATACCCCTATGTCCAAAAAATAAATAACTTTCTAATGTTTAAAGTTTGTCCCAAAAAAATAACTTTCTCCGTAAAACATGGGCGAGTCTCTGAATGCAGAAGCTAATCACGGGTGCATGAAACGATACCAAATCCAGGACATATCTTTCGGGAAAGAAAAGAAGATGATGATACATGCATCTTTTGCCAATGTTTTTAATCTATTTGAAAATTTTAGAATTTTTTTTTTATTTTGAGACATAGGGGGTATGTAAAAAAAATAGCATACATAATAAACCTAGCAATGTCAATTTTGTATTGTAAATTTATGTTAGATTTTAGATTTTAATAGTTGGATAAATTTGATTTAGGACAAATAGATGAAATTATATTTCCTATAAAAGAATAAAAATAGAATAGAATACTTTGCTGACTCTCGCTTTCTCGCGACAACCGCTTCACTTTAACTGCCCACATCTTTGTCATGACAAGGTCCGGACAAATCACATCTCGATGGGAAACTCTAAAAATTTGCACTTTGAGGTTTGATGTAAACAGGAGTGAAGCTTTGAGGGAGTTTTTTTTTCTAGCCGTCTTGAGCTTGTTGATTCAAGCCTGCAAAAACGAAATTTTGAGATTAACAAATCATCACGTGTCTCGAATGTCGCTAGACGTGTCACTTATCATTAAAAAATATTATTAAATTCTAAAATAAATTCAGATAAATACGATCATGTCAAATTGGATTTAAACATGCGTAGGCCAGTTCCACCATACGTTGAGCTAAACTCAATTTGCTACAAAGAATTTAGCATGCTGAATGTAAATATCTTTTAATATTGTTATTGATTTCCCAAATATTGATGACATATTCTAAGACAATGTCAAGGACTTCTATCAAACTGTAACATGCCTCGTGTAGAAAAAAATATATTTTGTAAAAACTAAAAAGTTTAAATGTATGGCGACGAAGGTTGCCGTGATCCAAACAGTTCCCAACCATCCCTTCCATCTCTAGGTTGCATCAGCGACTTTGCATACTTTTCAACACCACAGCCGATGCTTCTGACATGGTCTAGAGAAAAGGAAAATTAGCTGCGAAAAGCAAAGGGAGTAATCGCCTAATAGATAAAGGGGTGTAGGCCGCTAAAGTTTAGTCCCTCCAAAATAATTTAGTCTCATTTAGTCATTCCAGAGCTGATAGAGAGGACTAAAGTCCTTTTAGTATCATTTAATCAAGTGTTTGGATAAAAAGTGACTAAATGGGACTAAGGATATGTTTGGTTTTCCCTGCTAAAGTTTAGCTACTAAAATCAATGACTAAACTTAGTCACCCCTGTTTGGTTCCAGTGACTAAATGTGACTAAATGTCATTAGAGCAGTTAAACAAAGACCAAACTACTCCTAATGAATGCCCAAATCAGGGTAAGGGCTAGCAATAATGAGGGGCATCCCTTTCTCATTAGGCACTTTAGCCTACTTTTAGCTACTCTTGAGTGACTAATGTGATTAAACTACTTTAGTCCTTTGACAGTTTAGTAGCTAAACTGACTAAGGGGAACCAAACAGGCTAGATTTAGATTGTGGGGGGTACGACCCCGGATACCCACGGCAGACCATATGGGCTGCGTCCCTAGGGGCGGCCCCGCCCATAAGACGAAGCCTTGCGGGCACGACGCTGCTCGGCGCCTCCCACAAGACACCGGGAAGATATCTTGAAGATATTACGAGATCTGTTAGGATATGTATGATCCCAAGATTCCTGTAATCAGTTATTACTTTCCGGTTATCTCTCTGTCACACCCGGTTTCATAAAACAAAACCGAATGCACATCACATGTATGCCAGGATCTGTTTATTCATACATGCGACGACAAAATGATACATTGCAACGTTTATTACAAAAGCGATTACATATAATAAAAATGACCAGAGGGTCTAAACATAAAATTACATCAGAGTTCCAGCAGAGCAGGGTCTCCATCCCTTCAGGCAGCTGACCGGGGGTACACCAGCCTAGCATCGACACCGTCTTCAGGAAACACCATCTTCTAGTCCGAACCGCTGGGTGGGTAGCAAAGGGGACAAAGAGAAGGGTGAGCACATCGAAATGTACTCCACAAGTGTAGGAAAGTATGACATGCGGCCAACACAAGGAAAGGTTGACAGGGTTTAACATAAGCCCTTAAGCAACACACCTATTACCTTAAACCTTAAGCACCTATTTAACTAGGTGAGATCTTCCTTCACCTCGAAGAACCACTGTAACCAACACTCGAATCCCATCCGAGCACCGCACCTAGATCCCATCCAAGCAAACCAACACTTGGATTCCATCCAAGCCTCCCAACTGAACTAGAGCCATCTAATCAAGAAGAAGTCCAGGCCGCTCTTGACCATGAGCACGACTGATATATCAGTTTTACACTTTACAGAGGTTGCACACTTTCACCACGAGTCATGTTTCCCCATCACACTTCACACTACCTAGGTGCTCAGCGGGGTCACACTACAAGGCCTTTACAAAGTCCCTCCAAGTCTGTTTTACACCTTCACTAAGGTTTCTAACCACTAACAGTGGGTACCAACACCACTGCAGAAAGCCCCCCTCTTGTGCCACACAAACCGACCCGATGTAGCATAACTTGGAGGAAACTAATTACTTGGTCAGGGCCAGAGCCATATAGCCCTTGAGGTTGCGCTGTTAAGCCGGCTTACTTGTCCATGAACCGGTCCTTAGAATCCAAGCAGAAACGAGCACAATCCATTCCACCAATTCCAACAATCCACTAGAAAACATTTACCCAAAATCTGACACACACCTCCACCAAAACCAACCATCCTACCGGATTCCTATTCACCATGTTGCTATAAACATTACCAACCCAAGTTGCATAAATCATTAATCAATATTAAATGATAATCTTTCCAACCCAAGACTGCAAGCTAAGCAAGACAACTACCCAACCAATCCAGGTTACAAGGATGATAACATCAAGTTCTAGTAAACCCTAACATAGGATTCAAATTATGACTCAGCATGCAACTAATGGTCTAACTAAACTAACTCAAATCAAAACAAAAGTAGGAGCAAGTATGATCAAGGACACTTGCCTTTGAACTGGTTAGGATCTGAGGTGTCGAATTCCTGGTCCTGGAAGTTCACGATGTCGGCACCTTCTGCGCACAAACAACAAGCATGGGCCCACAACAACAATTAAATAACAGTACACCATAGCACATTAAAAGTTTATACAACCTATACTAAACAGTAGTACTCGTCTCTACGATCGCGTGGATATAAAGAACGCGAAAAACGGAGTTGAAATGAAGAAGTTACGGCCTCCCGAAGACCAGGGACTAATATGCAGAGAAATCAGGGACTAATCCGCAAAACCAGAAAATATTTATTTGCAATCAGATCCTTCTTCTTCCTTGGGTCAGGTACTGTAGCTATGCTCGTGCTACAGTGTCGACAGAAAACTGGGCGGCCGGGAGACCAGCAGAAGGGGCGCGCGGTCAGCCGAGGGGCTGGGCGGCCGGCTGGGAGGGCTTGCGGCCGGACGAAGGGCTGGCTTGGCCGGCCAGAGAGCGGTGGCGGCGGCCAGTAGGAACACAGAAACAGAGAAAAGCGTCATGGTGATACTCGCCGGAGAATAAAGATGAGATGGGAAACGGGTCAAACGGTGATGGATTCGTGCAAAAGGATATACCACGGCGTAGAGAACAAAGAGATCTACCTCTAGGTGGTGGTGGTTGTCGCCGGAATGCGACGGTTTGCCCGAAAAAGCTCGCCGGAAGTTTGCCAGAAACCTAGCCTCTTCCGAACTTCGGCGTCCGATTTAGGAGGCTACGGGTGGCGGCTGCGGAAAAGGGTTGTACTTCTGGAACCCTTGCGTCGAGAGGAACACCGGTATATATATAGTCCTAGGGTTTGGAAAAGTTTCAGAATTTCTTAATTTCGGGATTTATTTCCTGTTTAAAAATAATTCCAGGAAATTCCTGAAATCATATTTAAGCCACGAAAAATCACAGAAATTAAAGAAAATTCTGAGAAAATTTCCAGAGGTAGCTATGAACATGATGGATCAAAATATGGAGTTTTGAGCTCATAAAAAGGTTATTGGAAGGTTTCAATAAAAAGATTAAGCTGTGGGGAAAATGAATTTAATTCTCAGAAAAGCGAGAAAAATTCCTGGGAGAGAAAGAAACGTCGCTCTATCATATTTCAAAACCATTTGCACTCATAAACACCAAATGCAACCGGTATGAATGCAACACCCTTCACATTATACTATAAAGGTTATTTAAAATTCAACATTTTTCACATTATAAATTGCAAAAACCCTAATTAAATCTTGGAAACTTTAGAAAAATGATAAAAGCATTAATTGTATTCAGTGAAAACTATTCACAACCCAAAATGGAATTTTTGGTGTGTGACACTCTCAGATCTAACCGACTTGTAATCCTGCTCCTCGGACTATATAAGGCGGGCAGGGACCCTCTCCAAACTCACGCAATATCATACGATAGCTAATACAAACCAATAGACCACATGAGTAGGGGATTACGTCATACTGATGACCTGAATCTGTCTAACTCGTGTGTCTCTGTTGCCTTCTTGTTCTTGATCTCACGCTCCTCTGCCGATCAATCTATCTTCGTAGAATACCCCTCGGAGGACTGTCAACGATATTCTGTCGATAGTTGGTGCGCTAGGTAGGGGTTTGCGTGTTGTTTCCTTGTCGAACAAGATGGCTTTTTCCACAGGCTCTTCGTCCCTCCTGTAGTCTGGCCAGATCTTCATGGTCGGATCGATCTCATGGATCATCAACGCTGACAGAGTCGAAGAGCTCCTCGAGCCGGTGCAAATCGATTCTGCACCGATCACCCCCGCACCTACGACTGCAGATCCGATCTCGGAACCACCTCCGAGGTCGCCTCCATCAACAACTCACCGCCTACTTCCTCGCTACCAGAGGAGGCAGATCAACAATGATGATCTAATCGCATCAATCGATCTGGTTGGTCAGAAGCTCGTCGATTGCCTCTCCATCGCCGAATCAGCTCTGGACACTCTGGTCTAGCACTGACCACCCTCCAATCCAAATCTACCAGAGGCTACTTGAAAAACTCCAGGAGTTGCGGCTCTACCCTTCGGGCTCACCAACGTCGCCGCCACCTACTAAGATGCCCTAAGGGGCAAATTTGCCGACTAGGTGGGAGACATCCATCCTCTCGTCGACCAGCCTCCGCCGGCTGTCAACATGCTCCACGTCGACCAACACTCCAGAGCGTCCCTCCAGACCATCCTGGAGGAGAATTCGGGCTCCGAGTCCTAGGGCTCTACGGAGACCCTCGCTGAAACCTCCACCGAGCAACTTCCTCTCCCTCCGTTTCATGGCGGTGCAACTTCTTCAACATCAGCGTTGACAGCCCCCCGCCGAACGGTGAAATCGAGGAGGAACACGCCGCTCGTGAGAACCGGAACGTCAACCACGCACAACACCGAGCAAACGAGATTACCCTTGCGATGGCTGAGCAGCAGCTTGACTCGCAAGGAAGGCCGCTCTAGTGCAACCTCGATGATGAGTTTCTCCGTGTTGATGGCCATGACATCTACAAGACTCTAAGCGCCAACCTGGCTGTGTCCACCAATGAGCTCGCCTGGCTCTAGCAGACACCGGAGGTCGCTAGGGTCGCTGCAATGCTCAAAGCGGTGCATTGCCAGGTCAATGAGATCCGCTAGGATCAGAGACCTTCCTACTCCACAACCTTGATTTGCCGATCAGTCACCACAAGATCCGATCATCACCCAAGTCGCTTCACCGACCAGCGCCGCGACGACAGGCAACCCCTACAGGGCGGAGCTAGGGGCAAACGCATTAAACATCACCGCCAACCCGACTAGGAGGTCGACCAAGACATCTGAGTGCACCTCAACAATCTCCAAGTTACATGACGACGTATCGATGAACGCCGCTTCGGTCGCCATGAAGACGAAGTACATCGCCACCAAGAGTACGAGCAAGAGTATGGTAACCTAGACTCAGCTCTTGAGCCACTCGCTGATGGCAACACTACAGACAACGGCGCCGACAACCCCGTGGGCCCCCTCACATTCACAAGGGCGCTCTGAACACTTCAGTGGCCCTATGGTTTCAAAATCACTAGGGTCGAGCCCTATGAAGGAAGGATGAATCCAACACAGTGGCTACAAGCTTACACCACCGCTGTCCGCGTCGCCGGAGGAGACACTAGTGTCATGGCGAACTATCTTCCCATCATGTTCACACCAGCCGCCATGAGCTAGTTTACAAGCCTTGCCCCGAACTCCATCAGATCCTAGGAGGAGCTAAAAAAATCTTGACCGACAATTACATGGCTATGTGTACTCGGCCGAGCACCAAGCATGATCTAAACCGCATCAACCAGAAGCCGTCCGAGCTCCTTCATAGCTACATCCGATGCTTTTCCATAGCTACATCATGGAAGCTGAGGTCATCATCGCCTTCATCCGAGGACTCCACCACCGTGAGCTTCGCTCCAAGTTCAACCGCAAGCCGCCTACTGGGATTGGCGAGATGATCATGATCGTCAACCAGTACACCGATGCTAAGGAAGCTGAGGTGCGCTTCAATGAGGATGCGGGCACTCATCGCCCAACATGCTGCTACAATGACCGCCCCAATGACTGATGCCACAATGACCGCCGCTACGACGACCACAGTTACCATCATGACAGCGGTCGTGATCGGCCTGAAGGACCCAAGTCTGGCCAAAATCACCGCCGCCGGCCAGACCACATCGTCACTACCGTCAATGAACCTCAGGCCAAGCACAACTACGATGAGCAATATAAGAAGATCCTCAATAGCTCATGCCCTCTCCACAAGAATGCCAAGCATAAGATAAAGAACTACCTTGGCTTGGCTAAGGAGTTTCAGGACAAAAAACTAGACGATGACACCAACGACGAAGCCGGAGGCCACCGACCACCTAGGGGCAATAACAATGCCTTCTAGGACCACAACAAGGTGTTCGCCACCATCTTCGAGGGCCTTGCCTCCACCGAGAGCAGAAGGGAATAGAAGCTCGCCGCATGATGGGTGCTCGCCGTCACTACGGAAGATGCCACTGCCAACCCTAGCTATTGCCCATGGTCCGAGGTTCCCATCACCTTCAGCAGGGCCAACCAATGGGTGGACATTCCCTACATAGAGCGTTTCCCCCTCGTCCTCGACGCAACCGTCCAGAAGGTGCTTTTTAGAAAAGTGCTCGTCGATGGTGGGAGCGCTCTGAATCTCCTCTTCACTAGAGCCCTAAAGGAGCTAGGCCTCGGGTTAGCAGATCTCACACCCTCTGACTCCTCCTTTTGGGGTGTGGTATCTGGCAAGGCCTCCAAACCGCTTGGAGAGATCACCCTATCAGTACAGTTGAAAGCTCTAGTTTGTTTTTGTTAATTGATGAAACCCTAAGTGCTAACCTAGTTTATCAAAGTGATTATGAGATAGGTAGCACTACTCCAAGTGATGAAGCAATGACGAAGATCATGACAATGGTGATGGCATAGTGATGATCAAGTGCTTGAACTTGGAAAAGAAGAAAGAGAAAAACAAAAAGCTTAAGGCAAAGGTATAAAATGTAGGAGCCATTTTGTTTTAGTGATCAAGACACTTAGTGAGTGTGATCACATTTAGGATAGATAGCTATACTATTAAGAGGAGTGAAACTCGTATCGAAATGCGGTTATGAAAGTGCCACTAGATGATCTAACTCATTGCATATGCATTTAGGATCTAGTGGAGTGCTAACATCCTTGAAAACATTTGTGAAAATATGCTAACACATGTGCATAAGGTGATACACTTGGTGGTTAGCATATTTGAGCAAGGGTGAAGAAGACAGAGGAGATGCTAGTGTCGATCAAGTGACCGAACGCTGGATCTGAATGCACCGAACGCTGACTGCCTGCGTCCGGTCGCGCTGACCTAGCAGTATAGTAGCTAGGGTATTCCACTGGACGCTGGCCTGTGTCTGGTCGAGGTGGACCGGACGTGTTCGGTTGAGGAAAAATGGATTTGGACCCTTACTGTACTCGACCAGACGCTGAGGCTCCAGCGTCTGGTCAGTTTAGCCGGAGTGTCCGGTCAGCACGTAGCCGTTGTGATATGACGGTTCAGTTTTAACTCAGAGTGACACATGGCATAAAGCAGTGGACCGGACGCTGAGTCTAGGGTCCGGTTAGTCTGACCGGAGCGTCCAGTCAGAGCATATTTTGCCCAGTGAAGGGGTATAACGGCTCTATTCTATGGGGGCTCTATTTATAGCCCCATAGATGGCTGAAGCTCTAACTCTTGCACATTTTCATTGACATAGCAACCTTGTGAGCTTAGCTAAAGAACTCTCACTCATCTCCATCATTGATCCATCATCATTGTGAGATTAGGAGAGAATCCAAGTGCATTGCTTGAGTGATTGCATCTAGAGGCACTTGGTATTCATGTTGCGCTACGGATTTCGCTTGTTTCTCTTGGTGGTTGCCACCACCTAGACGGTTGGAGCAGCGGTGGAGGATCAGCACGAGTTGGTGATTGTTCGTGGCCACCTTCGGTGATTGTGAGGGGAGTTGTACCTTCCTTGGCGGAGTGCCAAAAGGTAACTCTAGTAAATTGCTTGTGTCATTAAGTTACCTCACTTGAGGGTTGGTTCTTATGGTGTCCTATCGTGTGGATGAGGTTTATGAAACACCTCTTAGCCACCGAACCACCAAGTGTTGGTTGACACAATGGGGACTAGCGTGTTAGCAAGCACATGAACCTCAGGAGAAAAATTGATTGTCTCTTGTCATTTGCATTCTCCCGGTGATTGGCTTAATCTTCATCTTGTGATTGGTTCATCCCCTACACGGCGTTGATTTATAGATTTTTAAATAGGCTATTCACCCCCCTCTAGCCATATTAGGACCTTTCAAGTGGTATCAAAGCTGTGGTCACCGTTTGATTAAAGGCTTAACAACCTCAGTGTCAAATTATGGCTCAAGTTGTGTTCAACCATGTGGGGGGCAAACCACCATTCTTTGATAGCACATGCTATGGTTATTGGAAGAGAAAGATGAGGATGTATCTTGGTTCAATCAATGATCAAGTATGGGAAGTGACCGAGAATGACTATGCTATCATTGATCCCGATGATCCAACCAATCAAGATAAGATCAACAAGCAATGCAATACAATGGCACTCAACACCATATACAATGCCATTGATTCCAAGGTGTTTGAGCAAATCAAAGATTGTGATAGAGCAAATGAGGTGTGGAAGAGATTGGAGAAAACATATGAGGGCACACCGGCGGTGAAGAGTGCCAAGTTGTATATCCTCAAGGATAAATTGACAAGCTTCAAGATGAAGGAAGATGAGAGCATTCCGGAGATGTTCCATCGATTGCAAGTCATTATCAATGACTTGAAGGTATTGGGAGAGAAGATCAAGGATGATGATGTCTCCCATCGATTCTTGATGTGCTTACCTCCAAGATTTGAGATGTTAAGATTGCTCATCATAAGAGGAGAATTGAAGGACATTACCCCCAATCAAGTACTAGGTGATGTCATGACACAAGAGACATACCATGTGGAAAGGGAGGGGGATAACAAGGAGGACAAGAAGGAAAAAGAGGACAAGAAGAAGAAAAACATAGCATTCAAGGCTAGTTCATCATCATACAAAAACAAGGGCAAGTCCAAGAAAGAATCAAGTAATGATGAGGATCTAAGTGATATTGATGATGAGGCTATGGCTCTCTTTGTGCGCAAGATGGGCAAGTTCATGAAGAAGAAGGGCTATGGTGCAAGAAAGAGAAGAGATCACACCAAGAAGAAAGAGTATATGAGAAGATGCTACAATTGCAAGAGCTTCGATCATGTAGTAGCAAATTGTCCATATAATAGTGACAATGATGAGGATGAGAAGAAGAAGCACAAGGAGGATAGGAAAGAAAAGAAGGAGAAGAGAATGACCTTCCAAAAGAAGAAGAGGGGTGGAGGCTATGTAGTCACTTGAGATAGTGATGGGTCAT
Source organism: Miscanthus floridulus (assembly GCF_019320115.1). Taxonomy (NCBI): domain Eukaryota; kingdom Viridiplantae; phylum Streptophyta; class Magnoliopsida; order Poales; family Poaceae; genus Miscanthus; species Miscanthus floridulus. The sequence continues at coordinate 124,419,287 of NC_089584.1, forward strand.
CGGATAGTGATGACTCTAGTGATGATGGCAAGAAGTCTATCAAGAGAGCACTAGCAAGCATCGCCATCAACGACAAGCCCTCCATCTTCGACACTCCATCAACATGCCTCATGGCAAAGCCTACCAAGGTAAAATATGATGAGAGTGATGATGATAAATGTGAAAGTGACTCTTGTAGGAATGATAATGATGATGATGATGATGAGTACTCCAAGGAGGAGCTCTTGGACATGTGTGAGCAAGTGCACGCTTGCAATGAGATAAAGAGAAAGGAGTGCAAAGAATTGCACAAGAAAGTAAAATTTCTTGAGCAATCCTTTGATGAGCTCAATGCCACTCATGAGGGGCTAATGGATGCCCATGAGAAGCTTGGCAAAGCCCACTCTAAGCTTGAAAAGGCTCACTCCTCTCTCATTGAGCAAGTCAAGAAGGAGGAAGCCAAGAAGGAGCAAGCGATAGTAACATGTCTTGTGGGACTAACATGTGATCTTATTGATGAATCTTTTCATGAATCCATTATTGTTGCTCCTACTAATACTTCTTGTAGCACAACCATTACCACTCCACCTATGAATGATACATCACTAATGGTGGAAAATGAAACCCTCAAGAAGGAGGTGAATGAGCTCACTCGTGCCTTAGGCAATGCCTATGGTGGAGGTGCCCGCTTGCTAAAGTGCTTGGGTAGCCAAAGGTTTTCTCTCAACAAAGAGGGATTAGGCTATACCCCCAAGAAAGGCAAGGTGGCCTTTGTCATTCCCAAAGCTAGCTTTGTGAAGGGCAATGGTCGGTTTTGCAATAGATGCAAGCAAGTTGGACATATAGAGCAAAATTGCAAGACTAACAAGAACAAGCTACCCAATGTATCCTCAATCAAATTTAATTCTTGTTACATGCTTTATAAGGGTGCCAATTGTGTGAAGGCTAAGTTCATTGGTACACCAATTGTGGGCCCAAAGAAGAAGACCATTTGGGTACCAAAGATCTTGGTGACTAACCTACAAGGACCCAAGCAAGTTTGGATACCTAAAAAGAATTGATCTTCTTTTGTAGGTAAATTATAAAGCCAGAGGAAGGCATTGGGTGCTTGATAGTGGGTGCACACAACACATGACCGATGATTCAAGAATGTTCAATTCAATCAATGAAAGCAAGAGCAATGGGTTTGATAGTATCACATTTGGTGACAATGGCAAAGGCAAGGTCAAAGGGTTTGGTAAGATTACAATATCCAATGACTTGAGCATTTCCAATGTGCTACTAGTAGAGAGCTTGAACTTTAACTTATTGTCGGTAGCTCAATTGTGTGATCTTGGTTTCAAGTGCATATTTGGTGTGGATGATGTTGAGATCATAAGTGTAGATGGCTCTAACTTGATATTCAAAGGATTTAGATATAAGAATCTATACTTAGTTGATTTCAATGCTAGAGAAGCTCAATTGTCAACATGTTTGATCACTAAGTCTAGCATGGGTTGGTTATGGCATAGAAGGCTTGGTCATATTGGAATAAAACAATTGAACAAATTGATTAAGCATGACTTAGTTAGAGGCTTGAAAGATGTCACATTTGAGAAGGATAAGCTATGTAGTGCATGTCAAGCCAGAAAGCAAGTTGGTAATACACATCCTAAGAAGAGCATGGTGAGTACATCCAAGGCATTTGAGTTGATGCATATGGACTTGTTTGGACCAACCACATACACTAGCATTGGAGGAAATAAATATGGATTTGTAATTGTAGATGATTTTACTAGATACACATGGGTATTCTTTCTTGTTGACAAGAGTGATGTGTTTGCAATATTCAAATCATTTGTCAAGGGCATTCATAATAAGTTTGAAACAACCATCAAGAAAGTTAGAAGTGACAATGGTAGTGAATTCAAGAACACTAGAATTGATGAGTTGTGTGATGAATTTGGAATTAGACATCAATTCTCGACCAAGTATACTCCTCAATCAAATGGGCTAGTTGAAAGAAAGAATAGAACCTTAATTGATATGGCAAGATCAATGTTGAGTGAGTACAATGTGAGTCATTCATTTTGGGCTGAAGCAATCAACATGGCTTGCTACTATAGCAACCGACTCTATTGTCACCCCATGATGGAGAAGACACCTTATGAGCTATTCAATAGAAGAAAGCCCAACATAGCATACTTCCAGGTTTTTTGTTGTAAATGCTACATATTGAAGAAAGGCACTAGATTAAGCAAGTTTGAAAAGAAGTGTGATGAAGGTTTCTTGCTTGGCTACTCCACCACTAGCAAGGCTTATAGAGTTTGGAATTTGGCTAGTGGTACTCTTGAGGAGGTTCATGATGTGGGGTTTGATGAAACAAAAGGTTCCCAAGAGGAAGATGAGAATCTAGATGATGTAAGAGGCACTTAATTGGTCAATGCAATGAAGAACATGGACATTGGTGAGTTAAGGCCTAGAGAGGTGATTGATGTTGAAGATGACAAGAATCACGTACTCTCTAACTCAAATGTGCAAGCTAGTGGTTCTCATGATCAAGTCCAAGCAAGCACTAGTGATGGCAATGTGCAAGATCAATAAATGGATAGTTCATCATCTCAACCAAGTGATCAATCAAATACTAGCAATCAAGTACAAGTGCTTCAACCAACTAATATTACAAGAGATCATCCATTGGACACTATCATTGGTGATATTTCAAGAGGTGTGCAAACAAGATCAAGATTGGCTTCATTTTGTGAACATTTCTCATTTGTGTCATCCATTGAACCTAAGAAGATAGATGAAGCTTTGAGGGATGTTGATTGGATCAATGCTATGCATGAAGAGCTAAACAACTTCACAAGAAACTAAGTATGGGATTTAGTTGAGAGGCCTAAGGATCATAATGTGATTGGAACTAAGTGGGTCTTTTGGAACAAGCAAGATCAAGATGGGATAGTAATAAGGAACAAAGCAAGATTAGTGGCTCAAGGTTATACTCAAGTTGAAGGTCTTGACTTTAGAGAAACATATGCCCCGGTTGCAAGATTAGAAGCAATTAGGATCTTGCTAGCTTATGCTTGTGCCTACAACATCAAGTTGTACCAAATGGATGTGAAAAGTGCATTTCTCAATGGGTACATCAATGAGCTTGTGTATATTGAGCAACCTCCCAGTTTTGAAGATGAAAAGAAACCCAACCATGTGTTCAAGTTGAGAAAGGCATTGTATGGATTGAAGCAAGCACCTAGAGCATGGTATGAGAGATTGAGGGATTTCCTACTCTCTAAGGGATTCAAGATGGGAAAGGTTGACACCACTCTCTTCACCAAGAAGCTTGGAAATGACTTGTTTGTAATACAAATCTATGTTGCTGATATCATCTTTGGATCAACAAATCAAAAATTTTGTGAGGAGTTTGGCAAGATGATGGTAAGTGAATTTGAGATGTTTATGATTGGAGAACTTAGTTACTTCCTTGGTCTTCAAATCAAGCAAATGAAGAATGGCACATTTGTGAGTCAAGGCAAGTATATCAAGGACATGCTCAAGAAGTTTGAAATGGATGAGAGTAAAGCTATTAGTACACCAATGGGGACAAGTGGAAGCTTAGATAGTGATGCTAGTGGCAACATGGTGGATCAAAAGATGTATCGGTCCATGATTGGAAGTCTACTCTATGTGACCGCATCAAGGCCGGATGTGATGTTTAGTGTATACATGTGTGCTAGATTTCAAGCCTCACTAAGAGAAAGTCATTTGAAGGCAACTAAGAGAATATTGAGGTACTTGAAGCATACACAACATATTAGATTATGGTATCCTAAAGGAGCAAGATTTGAGCTGATTGGATATTCGGATTCCGATTATGCGGGATGCAAAGTTGAGAGAAAGAGCACATCGGGCACATATCAACTATTGGGAAGATCACTTGTGTCTTGGTCATCAAAGAAGTAAAATAGTGTAGCACTTTCAACTGCTGAAGCGGAGTACATTTTGGCTGATAGTTGTTGTGCTCAATTACTTTGGATGAAGGCTACCTTGAGTGACTTTGGAATCAAGTTCAAGCAAGTGCCATTACTATGTGACAATGAAAGTGTCGTAAAGCTCACCAACAACCTGGTTCAACACTCAAGAACAAAGCATATAGATGTCCGTCATCACTTCATAAGAGATCACCAACAAAAAGAGGACATTTGCATAGAGAGTATGGGCACCGAAGATCAACTTGCCAACATATTCACCAAGCCACTTGATGAGAAGAGGTTTTGCAAGCTAAGGAATAAATTGAACATACTTGATTTCTCTAATATGTGTTGATGCACCCCCACTATATGACATGCCTCTCCTTCGAGCAAAGCAAGGTAAAGATTGATTGACATGTCATTCATCCATTGCTAAGGACTTGTTTAGTGCATCTAGTCATTCCTATCATGTCCTAGGCTCATTCATGAAAATCAAATGAATTTGATGCTTGTATAGTACCACTATTGCTTGTATGTTTGAAATGATCTAGTGGTAGCATATGACATGTTTATGGGCTTGTAAACCTAGTGTTTGATTTAGAAAATGAGCTATAAGTATTTAACTCAACATGGTATAAGATAACCCTTATTTGGAGGTGTGAAGAAGCTTGTTCTTGGATCAAACCGAGTTAAATATCTTTTGCAAGTAATCTAGATTGAACCAAATTGGGAAAATGATCCTTATTTCACATGGTTTCACCCCAACCTATCCATAATTTGAGCTCACCTTTTGTGCTAATTGTTGACAAAGGGGGAGAGAAACAAAGATATGAGTGATATGGGAGTATTGGACATAAGGGGAGAGATATGCTAAAGAAAAGGGATCAATTAAAATTTTGAGCACACAAGTAGGGGGAGCAATCTCATAAACTTGTATGATGCATTTGAATGAACATTTCATATATTTGCTTGCATGGTACAAGTTCTAAGTTTCAATATCCATGCTTGTGTAGTGTATGCTAGTTATAGGTTTGAATGATGAAATGAAAAACTAGCATGCATAGGCTAAAGTAACTAGACTCATGCTCACATTATGAAAACTAGACCCTTGCTTTTAATGTTGATCTCATGGGGTATTCTAGTTTTTGTATATGTCTAGTTACTAATGATGCTAAGGATGGTATATTGGTGCACTCCGATTGGTATCACGCTTTAAAGGTCCATCTCTTATACCTTAGCATCACTTGGTAGAAATTGACTCCTATATTTCCAATCTAAGCATATGTGCAAGCTATAATCCAAACTCTTAGCACATATGTAGGGGGAGCAATTACTACCATTTGGAGTTCATGAAACTTGTCCATTACCTTTACACATGGTAGATATGCTTGGACAAGCAACATGGATTCAAATAAACTTAAATTCATATCTTTGTGAAAGGGTTGTCATCAATTACCAAAAAGGGGGAGATTGAAAGCTCTAGTTTGTTTTTGGTTAATTGATGAAATCCTAAGTGCTAACCTAGTTTATCAAAGTGATTATGAGATAGGTAGCACTACTCCAAGTGATGAAGCAATGACGAAGACCATGACAATGGTGATGGCATGGTGATGATCAAGTGCTTAAACTTGGAAAAGAAGAAAGAGAAAAACAAAAGGCTCAAGGCAAAGGTATAAAATGTAGGAGCCATTTTGTTTTAGTGATCAAGACACTTAGTGAGAGTGATCACATTTAGGATAGATAGCCGTACTATTAAGAGGAGTGAAACTCGTATCAAAATGCGGTTATCAAAGTGCCACTAGATGATCTAACTCATTGCATATGCATTTAGGATCTAGTGGAGTGCTAACATCCTTGAAAACATTTGTGAAAATATGCTAACATATGTGCATAAGGTGATACACTTGGTGGTTAGCACATTTGAGCAAGGGTGAAGAAGACAGAGGAGATGCCAGCGTCGATCAAGTGACCGGACGTTGGATCTGAATGCACCGAACGCTGACTGCCTGTGTCCGGTCACGCTGACCTGGCAGTATAGTAGCTAGGGTATTCCACTGGACGCTGGGCTGTGTTCGGTCGAGGTGGACCAGACGCGTCCGATCGAGGAAAAATGGATTTGGACCCTTACTGTACTCGACCGAACGCTGAGGCTCCAGCGTCCGGTCAGTTTAACCGGAGCGTCCGGTCAGCACGTAGCCATTGTGATCTAACGGTTCAGTTTTAACTCAGAGTGACACATGGTATAAAGCAGTGGACCGGACGCTGAGTCTAGGGTCCGGTCAGTCTGACCAGAGCGTCCGGTCAGAGCGCGTTTTGCCTAGTGAAGGGGTATAATGGCTCTATTCCGTGGGGGCTCTATTTATAGCCCCATGGCCGGCTGAAGCTCTAACTCTTGTACATTTTCATTGACATAGCAACCTTGTGATCTTAGCCAAAGAACTCTCACTCATCTCCATCATTGATCCATCATCATTGTGAGATTGGGAGAGAATCCAAGTGCATTGCTTAAGTGATTGCATCTAGAAGCACTTGGTATTCGTGTTGCGCTGCGGATTTCGCTTGTTTCTCTTGGTGGTTGCCACCACCTAGATGGTTGGAGCAGCGGTGGAGGATCGGCATGAGTTGGTGATTGTTTGTGGCCGCCTTCGGTGATTGTGAGGGGAGTTGTACCTTCCCCGACTGAGTGCCGAAAGGTAACTCTAGTAAATTGCTCATGTCATTGAGTTACCTCACTTGAGGGTCAGTTCTTGCGGTGTCCTATCATGTGGATGAGGTTTGTGAAATACCTCTTAGCCGCCGAACCACCAAGTGTTGGTCGACACAACGGGGACTAGTGTGTTGGCAAGCACGTGAACCTCAGGAGAAAAATCAATTGTCTCTTGTCATTTGCATTCTCCCGGTGATTGGCTTAATCTTCATCTTGTGATTGGTTCATCCCCTACACAGTGTTGATTTGTAGATTTTTAAATAGGCTATTCAACCCCCCTCTAGCCATATTAGGACCTTTCAATAGTTTGGCACGGCAAGCAACTACCACATCGAGCACATCAACTTCTACGTCGCTGACTTCAACACCGCCTACCATGCCATACTTGGTCGGCTAGCTCTGGCCAAGTTCATGGCTATACCGCACTATGTGTATCTGGCGCTGAAGCTACCCTCGCCTGCAGGAGTCCTAGCCCTACGGGCCAACCTCTCCATCGCCTACGCTTGCGAGACAGAGAGTCTTGCCCTCACCGAAGCCACTGACCTCTCCATCCAGATGGCTAGCATGGTCACCGAAGCCAAGATGGTGTGGCAGAACCGCCTGAAATAGCACACTTACGGAGGTGCTCGTCTTTCACCAGACACTAAGCACCCCAAAAGCAAGCTACAGCGGGCGGTATCTGTTGGGCACACCCTAAGGGAGAACCCAAAAGATCCACATTTTTTCCAAGGATCTAATAATGAGAATGAGTTACAATACTTGTCCATTTCATACATCAGAGTTTCTTAAAAAGTACATTATTACAATACAAAATATCAGAGTGTGGAATGATAAACAGCAGAATTTAAAAATATACATCTAGCGATAGGGATGAGGATCCGTCTGAGCCCACCAGAAGAATCCTCCACACAAGGTACTTCTCATGATCACCTGCAACAGGGGTAAATAAACCCCAAGTACACAATATACTCACAAGACTTATCTGACTAGTGAGAATAATTTCCTAACTCCAAGGAATATGATAAGCTTTATGGGTTGCTGGTTTCTTTTGGCAGAAAGCAATACTAATAGTGAGTCCTTATTTATGTATTATTATAGCCATATTAAGTTATCATCTAGCCAGTCTATATAAGCACATGTTCTACTTTCATGCAAGAGTTGATAAAATAGTTCCATTTCTTCTCCTTTCAACTTCTAGTTCTTACTATGGTGCTAAACCGCAGACAAGCCATACCGGATCACCTGGCAATTCATGAATCAATGTGCCTAGCTAGGAGCCCCGAAAACACACGCCCCGCTTCTACCCTCGGCACAAGCAGGACTAACCCATCACTCTCATGTCCCGGGTGTCTAGGTTCCTATCCAAACTTGGGATCCAAGCCCCCACTCCTGAGTTCTAGGCTCAGTGTGGTGCAAGGACCTCCACCATCTCCACCTCCAATTAGTTAGTCTGGAAAAGAGCTAGATCTGCGACAAGAGAGCAACAAGTCTTCCCTGCGCCCATACCTAAGTATACGCTCGGGACAACAAATCTATGACTTGCCTAGAGTCATATGCAATGACCGGTCCTTAATCGACATAGACAGGGAAAAAGTGTAACCGAGCTATGCCCTATTGGCCGCAGGACACAACCCTTTACACACACCAATACCAAAATCATATCCCTGCTCGGTCACCATTTACCTTTCCACCATTTTATCATGAGTGATCATATTTTATCACCTATTTGTGAGTAACGGCAGGTTACTCAAGCTACCGATATCCTGAGCATAGCAGCTACTCGACCTATACTAGTAGGACTCATGGGTAGATATATTTATGCATGTAGTTTCCATAAAATGCCTGTAACTTAAATGTACATCACATATATATATTCTATGATCATTAAAATAGGGGTTATGCACCGAAGCTTGCCTTGGGCAGGCGATAGGTCAGCAAGGTCAGCACCAGCAGGCTCTAGGGCTCCCTCCTACACAAGGATCTCCTCCTCGTACTCCTCGATCACCACATCGTACTCTGACTCACCGACGGGCACGAAGTCTACCAGCTCATGATCTACATGCATGAAATGATGATGCAATGCTTAGGAATATAACAACAACAACTCTTAAAATAAAGTACATTGATTTAACTACTAAGCTAGTGCTATCGACCATGGTGCTAAGCTACCTATTGTTACCGATAACAAGTTTGAAATATGACATTCATTATTTCTATAGCAACTACAAGTATCCTTACTCCTAATACTGATTTACGCTACATACGATACAGCAAGGGTAATAGCTACCATATTTAACAACCCATCTTAAAGCTACAAAATCTATAGCAAGTGCATAATAATATATTGAGTCTATTGTAAAATTTTTATAGCTATAGCTATCACCAATTTCCCACAAAAATTCCTACAAAAATTAATCTACATAATGCCAAGCTCTCTTAGTTTGGATTTATGAGCCCATTACCATCACAGCTAACTACAATCTAACTATATTATCAAGTAGATGTTATTTTTGCGAACCTAACAAAATTAGTCTCGCTATTTTTGGACCTCTACACAATTTACTACAATTTATCAAAGTTCAACTCATAACTAAAGCAAATAAGCATTTCTATTTTAATGGAAATTAAAGAAACCAAATTCTAACTCGTGGCCCAGCTCGCGCGGCTCGGCCCACAACGGCATGGCGCGCGCACCAGCGAAGCATGGCCCACGCAGGGGCACGGCCCAGCTGGCCAACGGCCCGTGGCGAGAGAGACCCGCGTGCGATGGCAAACATGCAAAAACACCCCTAAACTACTTTGTATTTACTGCGAGCCCTAAAACACTATTCCTCTAGTCTATGGTTTTACAGCTACGCCCTTTCCTTCTTCTTCTTTGCCGCGCCAACGTCCCCTGGCACCCGTGCGAGCACTGGCGCGACGGCGCGGGCACTGGGTGGCCGCGCTGGCGTCACCCGACCCTCCATGTCCTATCTAAGGGACCGATGGTTACCTCGATGACAATGTGCAGCGACGGGGGTGATATGATGAACAGGGGCATAGACCCAAGCTCCCTCCCTGATGGTGGTTCTTTCCCTATGACGGTGGGTGCGTTCTCGTGAGCCACAGTGAAAACAGAGCAAACAATTAGCTAGTGAGCTCAAGGAACTACCCATGGAGACCATTGAGATGTTGGTTTAGCCAGAGAAGGCCTGAGCCGAGCTGGCCACATGCACACCGATGATACGGCGGTGCACAGCGATAGCACATCCACATCGAGGAAGGCGGGCTACTGTAAAGCTACGACTGAGGTGCACAGGGTGCTTAGGAGGGTAAGACTAGGCGGGTGATGCAATAAATCGCCGCTGGGTGCTATGAGTAGGCGGCTTGCCCATGGCGTGCACCCGTCCGGTCTTAAGGACCTAACAGAGTAGCAGTTAGGAATTGAGGCACCGTGTAGCAGTACCTGCAGCGTGGTCAGGTAGGTTGGGTGACCGGCTACCTAGCGGAGATGAGGGTGCGACGAATTGGAGTATAGTGCTATGGTCACGACAAATTGAAGGAAGGGGTCCCGTCGGCCATGGCGACAGCGAAGACAGGGGAGCTTTGGCACGGCTTGGTTCGGCCTAGCTGTGGATGTCAACGCAAAATACCAGCACGCACAACTATCGGGAACAGCAGGATGTGCTCTAGGGCGGCTGTCCGCACGGCCGAACCCGCACACCGACGAAACTCGATACGGCGCCACAACGGACAGCACCAGACAAGAGAAGCACAACACAACATGACGCTGAGGTGATGGTGGAGCAGGTGGTTGTCCCACACGCGAGCAGCCACGGTGAGTCAATGGGAGCAGTGTCGGGCGTGGTGACTGGCGGCGTGTAGCATGGGACCCGGTGTGCCTCCGACCAGAGCAGGACAGGGCCGGGCACAGTTGGTGTCCCAAACATAGCGCATTAGCCACGGTGCTATGACCCACATGCCAGCGAGTGGCAGTAGGCAGCCAAGGCAGTAGCACCAGGACCCTACACGCGATGTGCCTTCACGACGGTAGTGAGGACGTGACCGACGCTTCGGCGCGCGCTCTGGGCGAGCCAGCAGCAGCGCCAAGGTGAGCAGTGGTAGTGGCCGTGACCAGCGTGTGGTGGCAGGTGGTAGTGAGGACACGGTCGGCATGGCAGTGCACGCTGGCAAGCCAGCAACGGTGCTAGGCCAGCAGGGGGGTGGTGACCATGCCCGGAGCTAAACCATGTGCCGTGCAAGCTTTTAAAGCAGCTCAAAAACTCAAACCCGATACCCTGAATGCCAAACCAATTGGTCGATGCACAAGAGGGTACGTAGGGCTATCGACTGAAGTCATGACACCTTGCCACTTCCTAAGCTGATCGTTCTACAATAATAGCCAAAAGCGGCTTCGATCTGCCTCGGATAGACGAAGTTGTAGACTCCACCATCGGCTGTGAACTGCTCTCCTTCCTTAACTGTTACTCCAGCTATCACTAGATCTTCCTCAAGGAAGAAGACCAGATCAAAATGTCATTCATCATGCCCTTCGGTGCGTACTGCTATACCACCATGTCCTTTGGACTTAAGAACATCGGGGTGACTTATCAAAGGGCTATCCAGATGTGCCTCGATCAACAGATCGGCCGCAATGTCGAAGCTTACATCGATGATGTGGTCGTTAAGTCCAAGACCGCCGATGATCTTATCACCAACCTCGAAGAAACATTTGCCAACCTTAAAAGGTACCGATGGAAGCTGAACCCTTTAAAGTGCATCTTTGGAGTTCCATCCGATATACTCCTAGGCTACATTATCAGTGCATGAGGCATTGAGCCCAATCCTGACAAGGTCTCTGCCATCACCAACATGAAATGGCTAACATGCATCAAGGATATATAGAAGCTTACATGCTGCTTTAAGCTGCTTCATATCATGCCTCAGCGAAAAAGGGCTACCATTCTTCAAACTCCTCAAGGCCTCCGAGCGCTTTTCCTAGTCAAAAGAGGTAGACACAGCCTTTGAGCAGCCTAAGTCATTCCTAACAAAGCATCCGATCATGATGGCACCATGGCCAGATGAAACTCTCCTGATCTACATCGCCACTACTTCTTGTGTCGTCAGCACAACCATTATGGTCGAACGCGAGGAGGCCGGGAACACCTATAAGGTGCAACGCCCGATATATTTCATTAGTAAGGTTCTTAACAAGCCCAAGACTCATTATCCTCTAGTCCAGAAGCTGCTATATGTCGTTTTGATTACTTCACGCAAGCTCCATCACTACTTCGAGTATTACAAGATCGCCATGGTCATCGAGTTCCCTCTAGGGGACATCCTCCGCAACAAAGAGGCCAGCGACCGTATCATCAAGTGGGCTATCAAGCTCAGCACTTACTCCATTGAATTCAGAAGCAGGCCTACCATCAAGTCTCATGCGCTTGCTGACTTCGTCGGTGAGTGGACCAAGATCCAAGAGCCCATCGCTGCCACCTGCCTCGAGCACTAGGTGATGTACTTCAATGATGCCCTTAACATCAATGGTGCTGGTACAGGCATCCTGTTTATTACGCTGACTAAGGATAAACTCTGATACATTCTCCGGATACACTTTTTGACCTCCAACAATGCCGTCAAATATGAAGCATGTCTCCACGGACTCCATATAGCCGTTGAGCTCGACGTCAAACGCCTCATGGTATACAGGGACTCTGCGCTGGTCATCAACCAGCTCAACAAAGATTGATCCTGCTCCAGTGAGAAGATGGATGCATATTGCGCCAAAATTAGAAAGCTTGAAGGGAAGTTCTATGGTATCGAGTACCACCACGTGGTACGTGATCAAATTCAGCTCTCTGATCACCTATCCAAGCTAGGCTCCTCTCGCATCGCGATTTCACCAGGGGTCTTCGTTCAAGATCTTTTGGCGCCATCATTAAGGAAGATAAGGAAATTTAGTAAGTTTCTCCCGCTGAGCAGTTGGTACTTACGGTCCCTTCATCGGTCGCCGATTAGAGGGAATAGTTCATCAAGTACCTCTCCAGCATTGAAGTACCCACCGATAAGACTGAAACTGAATGCCTAATCCATCAAAGCAAGCATTACGTGCTGGTGGATGGCAACTTGATGAGGAAAAGTGCCAAGGAAGGGATACTGCAAAAATACATCACCCAAGAAGACAGAGTGAAGCTACTTCTCGAAATTTACTCTGGTTCCTGTGGCAACCACACGGCCCCGAGAACACTGGTCGACAAAGCTTTTCGAGCTGGTTTTTAGTAGCCCACGGCCATCTCCGATGTAGAAGACCTCATCCGACGTTGTGAAGGATGCCAACTTTTCACCAAGCAGATACGCGTCCTGGCACAAGAGCTGCAGACCATCCTAGCTTCCTAGCCCTTCGCATGCTTGGGACTGGATATGATTAGACCTTTCAAGCCAGCACCAGGTGGTTTTCGATATGTATACATCGTCATCGATAAGTTCTCCAAGTGGATCGAGTATAAATCGCTCGTCTCGGCTACTACAAAGAAAGTAGTCGAGCTCTTCGAAGATATCATCCATAGATTTAGTCTCCCAACAGCATCATCATCGACCTCAGAACTACGTCTACTAGCCACCACTTTTGGGACTTCTATGAAGACCGGTGCATCTCCATCAAATGCGTCTTCGTTGCCCACCGTAGAGCCAACGGCTAGGTCGAATGAGCGAATAGCATGATCCTTGATGCCCTCAAAATGAGGCTATTTTAGAAAGAAGAAAAGCATCCGGGTAGATGGCTCAAGGAGCTACCAGCTGTAGTTTGGGGACTACGCACTCAAGCTAGTCACAGCACCGGTGTGTCTCCATATTTCTTGGTTTATGGCTCAGAAGCCATACTACCAGCGGATATTGCCTTCCGAGCACCTAGGGTGGAAAATTATGATGAAGAGCAAGCCGCAGCTGTTCGGATAGAGGACGTCGACAGGGTCGAGGAAGAACACCTAATCACTTGCGTCTGCATAGCCAAATATCTAGAAGGCTTGCAGAGGTACTACAACCACAACATCAAAGGTCATTCATTTGCTATCGGCGACCTCGTTCTCCGTAGAAAACAAAAAACCAAAGGGATGCACAAGCTCTCCTCCCCATGGGAAGGGCCTTACATCATCAAAGAGGTTACCCGACTAGGGTCTTATCGCCTATGTGACTTAGACGGAATCGATGCCCTCAATTCATGGCACATCGAGCACCTTATACGCTTCTATCCTTAAAACGCTCTAGATATGTACTCTCCATTCTATGATGAATAAAGTTTTGGTCTCCATAATTTGTCTCCATTATTTCTCCATTATGGTTTAATCTCCACTTATGGTCGTCAAGCTTTCAGCTACTCCATGATGAACTTCATTACGCAATCATCATAACTGCGCTGCCCACATTTCTCCAAATCTCCAACGTTTTCACTGAACGGTTTTTCTCCAAATCGCTGCCCATGTTTCTCCAAATCTCCAATGTTTTCGTCGAACGGTTTTTCTTCCAATCGCTGAACACGTTTTTCTCAAAATCACCGAACACGTTTTTCTCCAAATCACCGAACACATTTTTCTCCAATGTGCCAAACACATTTTCTCCAATTCACTGAACACGTTTTCTCCAAATCACCAACATATTTTGCCACATTTTTCTCCAATTCACCGAACACGTTTTCTCCAAACCGCCAACGTATTTCGCAGCATGTTTCTCCAAATCGCCGAAGATGTTTCTCCAAATCTCCAAGATATTTCACCGATTAGCGAGCAGCATATGTTCTGTTCTGTTCTCTAGGGAAAAGACTCCATCTCTGATCTCTCCCTACACATGTCACAGGCTCCGCGCTTTGCGTTATGGGTGCTCGGCTATGGTTCCTTGGTCATGCCTATTCCTCCTACACGTGCACGGGCTCCACGCTCGATGTTATGGACTATGGGCTAGCTAAGGCTGATAGCTTAGTAAAGAACTAATTGCTTGGACGCCACTTATACTACGTTTGTCTCCAAGTCATTTCGCCAATCGCCAAGTAGCACATGTTCCGCTCTACGCTTTATGGAGAAGACCCAGTCTCCGATCTCTCCCTACACGTGCTATGGCCTCCGCGCTCTGCGTTATGGGTGGTCGCCTATGGTTCCTTGGTGACACATGTTCCTCCTAGATGTCCATGGGCTCCGCACTTGATGTTATGGACTATGGGCTAGCTAAGGCCAAAGAGTTTAGTAACAAACTAACTGCTCAGCTGCTACTTATACTACGCATAATTGCATTTAGATGTTACTAAACGATTCTTTGCCACAAATATGAACAAGTCGCATAAACATGCACTTCATAACATTTATACAAATATATAAATGTTTTCCGCGCTATCGCGCGCTCTAACTACCTTCTCCAAATGTTATAGATAATATTATCGAACAGATCACCAAGCTCCGTCATCACCGCCCGTCTCGCCGAATAGGTCTATATCGCCGGCCAACTTTTTTGCCGTGTCCTCCACCTCATCCTCTAGCTGCTGGGTCTCTGCCTCATCTAGCCCTTCGGCGAATCCGCCCCCTATCGCCTTAAGGTCAATGGCTAGATAGTGGGACCGAACCACCGCAAGAGCATGAGTAGCGGCGGTAACAATGGCGTCGTGGTTGAAGCTCTTGAAGTTCTCCCACGCTGCCTTGCACCTCTAGATGATGGTGTCCAAATGCTGTGGCCAACAGTCAGGCTGAGGAGCCGCCTCTAGGTCGACGTAGTCGAGCATCGGTTTAACTTCAACGACTACGATGTCGAACTTGTCCCTTTGGGTCCTAGCCTCCTGCACCAGCACATCAAACCGTGCCTTGACTTTATGATGGTATCCTACAAGCATTATAAGGTTCCATCAAACAAGAAAACCACTTCAGCAGTAACTCCGGCCAGGAAGTATTCACCTTTTAGCTCCTTGGCCAGTTTGTCCGCTCGCTCTGACTCCTTCACCTTCTCCTCTCAGAGTTGTTTGAGGGCCTAGCATAGCTGGCCGAGCTCTGTGTCTTGCTCTACAAGCACAATAGTCATCACCAAAGATATAGCTACTCAGCAATACAAAGCAGATTCGCTGATACAACATACCTTTCTTCTGCTTGGAGACTTTCCGCAGCTGCTCCAACTGCTCGAAAGCACTTGTCAGTCGCTTGGAGACAGTGGCTAGCTACTCGGACTTGCTCCACAGCTGCTCGAACATGGTCGCCAGCCATTTTGATAGGATGCCCTTCTGGTGTTCTAGGTCCCATGCGTTGGACTCTGCAAGGTCTCGCTCATGCTGGGCCCTCTGGATGTTTCTTTCCATGAGGTTCATCATCACTTTAAGTTTTTCATTCTCCTCAACAAGAGGCTCCATCCTCTTTATCAGCTGGTGCCACTGCTTGGCAATCCGAGTTATCCCCTACAAATGCACAATGATAATGACGAATTCCGATCTCCAACATCAAAGACAAGCTCTCTAGATGCAGTACTAGCCTCAATTTGTTTCATCATGCCAGCAACAACGGACTTCAGTCTCCTCATCTCCTTGGTGGTGTCCTCCTCCTCGACAACCACCACCTCATCATTGTGCTTATGGAGGATTCAGACAGGTTGGGGTCGAGGTTCAGCACGCTTGATCTCTTCCACATCATCCTCCTCCGCTATAGCTGGATGTACTACCTAGGGGGCTTGGTGGCTAGATAGTGTGTCCAACCATGACCTCCAACGCCTCGGGCAGCACCGTCTGCTCCACAGGCACCGTAGGCCTCTCCGCACCGAACGCCGGCGCAGCATCAGCAGCTCTAGCCTCTGCCCTTGAAGATCCGGTGGTTTCCACCATCGCTTTCGGCACCATCGCCAACCCATCAGCCAACCTCTCATTGCTGCCAAGTCTACCAGTAGCTGTAGTTGACTCCTCCATAGGCCGCTGAGCAACTGGGGACTCCAGCATGGGGTCTACTAGCACCTTTTCTACTCTAGGACCAGCCTTCGATTGCTCGATAATCTGGACGGGTGGGGCTGGATCCTCCGCATGCTTTGCACTGCATCGGATCTTCTCGTCATGCGCTAAAAAAGCTAAGAAACGACAGCAAAGTTACTTCGAGGCAAGGATACTTACGGTTTGGTCTGCTGATACAATTTCTTGAACCGGTGACGCCTACCCAAGCACCCGGGCATGGCCGTGGGGTCAACTTCTATGCTCTAGGGCGGAGGTGCTACCTCCTCAACCGTCGGCCTCTGGTCTACCCTCCGCTATGGGGCTTCCTCCGTCTACTGCTCAGGGACTCCCATTTCCTACTGCATGGAGGCCCTCGTCGCCTGCTGCTTGGGGACTCTCGTCGCCTGCTGCTCGAGGACTCCCCTCACCTGCTGCTCTAAGGCAGAGGAGCCACCGGAGCCTTGTCATCATCTGACCACTCAGACATGGCTACACTCCGTGTCTGAGTAGGTCGGTCTCCACCAAGCGAGATGTCACCCAGTTTGATGGGAGTGGCACCCGCAATCTTTCTCTTTTTCTAGGCTAGTTCATCTGCTGCTGCCCTCTTCCCCCAGACTTTCTCTGACACTAGGGATAGACTCTTCGATGAGATGCTGATTGCGCCCTTGTCAGGCTATGGCGGTGGCTGGGTGTCTACTCCCTTCGGCCATTTGCTCCTCAGCACGACTGAGAAGTACACCACCCTATCCTGCGAGTGGATCTTCGCATAAGTGAATCAGTCCAATGTTCAAAAATGAAAAAGGGAAAAAACATCAGGAACATACAACTGAGATATTTACCTAGGGAGGTAGATTCTTGCAGTTAAAGGACTTTGTATACCCTGACATGCTGAATGAGGCAAACAGAGTGAATAGCTCTATAGCCCGCTCTTCCACAATGTCCCTTGACAGCATCTCCGGCCTCTTCTAGGTACCGTCGGTCTCTCCCTTGATTTCAAAGGTGGGATGGGCTCTCTCCTTACAAGGTTGAATGCGACGCACTATGAAGCTCGCCGCCACCAATCCACCATTGGTCTTCACGCCCTTAATCAAGCCAAGGAGCTCCCTCACTTGCTCCATATCCATGCTGCTTGGCATCTCCGACCAGCTTCTCTAGCTCTCTAGGACGTGGTCGGCATTGCAGTGGATGGCAGAGTGGATTTGTTTCATATAAAACCACCTAGCGTTCTACCCTTTCAGCGACGTGTTCAGTGGTACAGTTAGGTACTCGCCAGCCATTCCATCGCACAGCTGAAGGTACACTCCGCCGACCACCTTGGAACCGCCACCAACTCTTTTCTTTAGCTAGAACAGGTGGTAGAAGAGGTTGAAATGGGGAAGGATTCCAAGAAACGCCTCATAGAAATGGATGAAGATCGAGATATGCAAAATGGTGTTTGAGTGCAGATTGCACAAACTAACCATCCAGAACTCCAACAAATCCCTCAGAAAAGGATGAACATGGAATCTCAATCCTCGCCAAAAATAATCCTTAAACACCATTGCTTCATTAGTATGGGGCATTGGGAAGGGCTCAATGAGGGCCGGCCGCCATCCGGCGGTAACACAGTCCGGAAGGACTCCCGCCTCCACTAATCTGTTGAGCTCCGCCTCTTCGGTCCGCGACGGCACCCAGTCTTCATCACGCCTGACTTCGGCAATCATCTTCTTGGGGCTCATCTTTTTTGGCTTCGCAGCTCCCTTCTTCGGTGCCATCTCTTAGATCTAGTTAGGGTTTGGCAGCGGCAGCAAGTATGGATGTGAATCTGGAAGGGCGAGGGCTGAGGAGGAAGATGAAATGACAAGGGGGCAAAGGTATGAGCGCGGGGTGCGATGGCGCAGTTATAAAGCACTTTTTCCACCTTTTCGCATTCGAGGGTTTTTGGGAAACCGTTCCCGCACATTGCGCTTCTCCGAATTCTCCACAACTGAAGGTGGGCCGTTACCTAGGCCTTCGCACAGCCCCGGCCCGCATTGTTTATTTATCACCGCAATTGGTTATTACTCGTCGAATATTCGCCAACATCTCCGCCGACCATTACGGCTCAGTAATTACTGTTGTACAGTCATTACTCTGGTGTTTTCTCCGCGATTTTGCTGTTCTCTAAGTTGACTGCTGTTTTTGATCCTGACACCACGTGACCATGTCACCTACTATCAGGCTCGGGGACTAAGTGGACACACTTCACCTTGAGGTGAATGTGCTCTTCAGGGCTACGCTCGGGGACTGGCTGCCTGCTCGGCTGATTTTCTACTTTTTCTACTTTGGACCCTGGCACCACATGTCTACATCATTTAGTGTCAGGCTCGGGGACTAAGTGGACACACTTCACCTCGCAGTGAATGTGTTTGTTTTTTCTGAAAGACTCCGTGTCTCTGCAAATTGATGAAGACTATCTCCTTTTCTCGTGGTCGGACTCTAAGTGGACACACTTGATTCACTGCAAAGAAATTTTCGAATCTGAACTTGAGCTCCTTACTCCCTTATGGCAAGCCGTACTTGGGTTACACTGCTCGGCAACTGCTCATAACTACTCGGCAACTCATCACGGTGGTCGGACCATGAGTTTGACTGTTTGGCTTTGTTCGCACCTGCTCAGACAAGCTCAAGACGGCGTTGCACAACGGGTACAAGGTGCTCGGGAACTAGCTGTGGGGTGTACAACCCCGGATACCCACGGCAGACCATATAGGCTGCACCCCCAGGGGTGGCCTGGCCTATAAGACAGCCTTGCGGGACACGACGCTACTCGATGCCTCCCGCAAGACACCAGAAAGATATCCTGAAGATATTACGAGATCTGTTAGGATATGTATGATCTTAAGATTCCTGTAATCAGTTATTACTTTTCGGTTATCTCTCAGATCTAACCGACTTGTAACCCTGCTCCCCGGACCATGTAAGGCGGGCAGTAACCCCCTCTAAACTCACGCAATATCATACGATAGCTAATACAAATCAACAGACCATAGGAGTATGGT
Source organism: Miscanthus floridulus (assembly GCF_019320115.1). Classification (NCBI taxonomy): domain Eukaryota; kingdom Viridiplantae; phylum Streptophyta; class Magnoliopsida; order Poales; family Poaceae; genus Miscanthus; species Miscanthus floridulus. The sequence continues at coordinate 124,438,862 of NC_089584.1, forward strand.
ATTACGTTATACTGATGTTCTGAACCTGTCTAACTCGTGTCTCTGTTGCCTTCTTGTTCTTGATCTCACGCTCCTCTGCCGATCAATCTATCTTCGTGGGATACCCTTCGGAGGACTGCCGACGATATTATGTCGACATAGACTGTCTCCAACAAGAAACTCATATGGGCACCCAAACTCAAAATTGGTAGCAAGAGACCTAAAATCAGCCTCCAACAGAGTACCTATACGGGACCTATTTTGGGTTGCCTGAGAGGCACACCCTAATATATGGGCATCTTTTCTCCTGAAAACCCATTTGCAGAAATAATTTTTTTTAGGTATTATTGTTAAAGAAGATATCGAATAGGTATTGAATATTTTACCTATAACACTATCAAAAATGAATGAGTCTTGTATTTAAAGTGTCGTTGGAGATAGCCATAGGAGTTCTTCGCTGCAAACACCCCTAGACTGGGAGACAAAAAGGAAATAAACCTAGCAGGGGAAATGAACCCGCCACATGGCATTGGCAAGCCGCCCGACGGGGCCCGACCGCCATCCAATCCACCACAGTCCAGAGGCAGGCAGGCAGCACGCCAGCACGGAGCAGCGAGGCTGGGCGTACGGCCCGGGCCGGGACGAGCGCAGCGGCACGCTCCCAATTCCTCGTGCCCCTGACCTCTCCGAGAAAATTGGCTATTTGCCATTCCAAACAATGGGCTTCGCAAAATTGCCATCCAAAAGATTGACTTCGCAAAATTGCCAACCTAAACATGTATACTTTTTTTTGCCATAATCCATATTTAGCTCCTTTGTTTCTTTTTTTTTGGATTCGTCCCCCATGCGAAAAGACATTTCTGCCCTTGGCTGCCGGGAGACGTCAGGCGGATCACCCTTCGCACCTTGGCTGCGTCAGGCGTCAGGCAGATCAGCTGATATCTGAATCTAATGGCCTGCATGCTTCTGTACGAGCTACTGTGCATGCATTTGGCCGGGTTTTGAAAAAAAAACAATCAGGTGGACAATATAATTAGAATACATGCACGCCTATGTCTGTCACACAAATTCATAAATTGAGAATAAAATGAGTTCACATCCGAATCCATAAGCTGAGTATAAATGAGTTCATCTCACACATGCATAAATTGAGCCTAAAAACACAGATATTTGATTTTCACTCAAAAGTTCAATTCTTCCTTCCTCATCGTGTGACTCTACTATCTGCAAGTTGTCCCAGTCAACTTGTGGTATAGGATCATCAACCTCCATATCAAACCTAAACCACATATCGTTTGCAGTTTACGGTCGACGCCGGTGCATCCACCGTGAGGGACGGACTCGGACCCGGTGGGGCGCGGGACGTTGGGGCTGCATCTAGCCTACCGAGCGTGTCTGCCGCCTGCAGCAAGATGAGCGCGCTTGCTGTTGGGGCCGCGACGAGGTGCGGCGAGGTCGCTCTGAGTTCCACCGTGGTCGTGCCGACGGCCGCCGAGGACGCTCCGAGTTCCTCCATGGTCGTGTCGACGGCCACCGTGGTCGCGGCAAGCGCGGGTGGACGGCGTGGCGGCGCTGAGCACGGGTGGTTGTGTGGCGGCGACGAGCGCGTCCGCCGGCGGTGCGGCGTCGCGGCCGCCCTGCATCGTGGATGTCTAGGGCACGCGAGCGGCGGTTCTTCGTTTGGAGTGCTTTCGTACGATGCGAATAGTCTCGATCTCATCTCTTCATGTCAATTAAGCAGAAGGGCAACAATGTCTTTTCGCGTGAAAGGGATTCCCAAAAAACTATTAACAAAGCAACTAAATAGGGAGTATGGCAACAAAATCAAAGTAAATATATTTAGATTGGTAATTTTGTGAAGTCAATCTCTTGGATGGCAATTTTGTGAAGGTTTGCGATGGCAAATAGCCAATTTTCTCGACCTCTCCCCTCCGCTACGGATTTTCAATCGCACCCCACGCGCGCACCGGGTGACACCTCGACTCGGCGGCCTCTCGCGGTGAGTTGAGTTCTTCGCTTCTGGGGCCAGTCCGCCTCTAGCTTGGTCGGGGGTTCACGATTCGCGGGTGGCGTGGCGTGGCCTCGTTCGCGATCGCTCTCGCTCGCATTGAGCGATTCGCGACTGCTTGTTTGTTTGCTTTCTCTCTGTCCCTGTTTTTTGGATGTAGATGGTGATATGTGGCGTCGGGATTCTGAGCTCGGTTGCTTCCTAAGCTTCCGCGGAGTGGTTTAGCGCGTATATGGTAATCGGTTTTGAAGCTGCTGTTGATATGGATGTGCCGTGTGCGTGACGAATCGAATCGGCCGCAGGATGCCTACTTCCTACGCAGCTCGGCAGCTGGGGAACTGGATCCCCCGACCATGCGAATTTCGAACCCAGGACCAATGGAGTGCTCAGGGGTCTCGGTGTCGTCATCTGGAGTGCTCGGGGGTCTCGGTGTCGTCATCTTTTTCTAGCAGTAGGAGTGGTTGTTTGGAATCTAGTCAGGGCCTGTTTGGTTTTTTTTAGTGCGCGGCCTAAAGTTTAGTTTCTGGACTAAAGTTTAGTCCGGATCTTGTTTGATTTTAGGGACTAAAGTCTATTAATGCAGTTGTATAAAGATAATATTACCTCTGTTGAGATGAAGATATTATAGCTGCTGGCCACGGGTGGGATGGGGAGTAATGAGGGGCAGGAGTATCTCCAGAACACTTTAGTCCAGTTTAATCAACCCCTCATGGACCAGGACTAAACCCTTTAGTTCATATGTTTGGCATTTTAGGGACTAAAAGTAAGTATTTTAATCTATATTTTAGTTTAGTACATGGAATCAAAACAGGCCCTTAGTCATAATTTCTCTTCCCGAATTTATTGTATTGTCGATGCGTGTGTTTTCGTCCAACAAGAAGTTTGTTATTACTAAGCTTCCCGCTTCGGGGTAGCTGCCTGCCGTATCGCGTTACGCGAATCCGGTGAGCTGGGCTCTGCGCGTTCCTCTTGACTCCCTCTGTGCGAACGAACGACGAGCTCTCTAACAGCTGGGTGGCCCCTGAACAACCAGCGCCAAAAGCAGTTCCACAGTTTACCTGATGTTACCTCTATGTTTTGCCTTCTAAAGTCATGCTTAAATAATGGCAGAGTCCAATAATGGCAGAGTCCTGGTTGCGTGGGTCACTGGATCCTGAGGCAAGGAAAAGAAGGCTTCAGTAGTCAGGTCTGGGTCAAGCCATGATGGAGAGGTCGCTCCTGGAGGTGCTGTCCACGGCGGCGCAAGGAGGCACCGAGGGGACGTCGGTGCTGAGCATGCTCAAGTACGCCGTGCTGCCCATCGCCAAGGTGTTCACTGTCTGCTTCATGGGGTTCCTCATGGCCTCCAAGTACGTCAACATTCTCCAGCCCAACGGCCGCAAGCTTCTCAATGGGGTGAGCTTTGTCTCTTGTAATAAAAGCTAGTTAATGGAAGGTTGCGTAATGGACAACTGTAGCTGGATTTTGTTCAAAAGTAGGAATATGTGGAGCAGTAGAGGACTTGATTGTGCTAATATGTTTTCTCGCTTTATGAAATTAGATATAATATTTTCACTGTTTGCTGCAGCTTGTGTTTTCCCTTCTGCTTCCATGCCTTATATTTTCCCAATTGGGTAGAGCAATCACTATCGAGAAGATGATACAATGGTAAGGATAATTTCGATTGTTATCGTACTTCAATTTTTGTTATTATAAACATAGTGTCATGCTTCGTCCAGGTGTGCATGGTTCTTGATTTCTGATGTGTGAACTATTGACCGAGAAGTTGTTTTCAGCTAATCATCTCTATATTTGTATATGCCGCTGGCCCTCTATAAGCAATACATCCTGCAAATATTAGATTACTGAAAATGACAATCAAATGGTGTGCTATTGTTGATCTTTCTGGTTGGGTCAATCTTTAAGTAATTAAGTTCCATATGGAACAATTTAGCTTTGGAAGCTCTAGCTTTCTACAAAACTACAAAGAAAAGACCAACTGAAGGTGAAGGAAATCAGCGCTCAAGCATTAATTTGGTTCCAGTTGAATTTATGGTTCATAGGGATTGACTCCACATTCCAGGATTAATTTAGTAGCGCTACTTTATTTTTAACATACTGAAATACTGCAGTAAAGATTGGAGAAACTATTCCAAGTAGTTTGTTTCCATATAATATAGTAACCTATTTTTTTTACTGGCAATATATATCTTGTAGAAAATGATAGAAATTTATGTAATGGACTATTCACTATTCTGTCCTACATTTTGACATATTCATGGATTCCTTTCCCCTTCGTGTGTGTATATGTATAACAAGTGTCCACTTTTATGCATAAGCTTCTTTAGGAGTATGTGTCCTCGAAATTTTCCTTTGTCAAATAACTGTTCTGAACTTCTGTTCTGCTTTTACTTTTGTTTTGTTTTTTTATATATCATCTATACTTGCATGTTTGCAGGTGGTATATTCCAGTAAATATTGTTGTAGGCGCAGTATCCGGCTCTTTGATCGGATTTGTTGTGGCATCTATCATCCGACCTCCATATCCATACTTCAAGTTCACTATTATCCATATAGGAATAGGTACCACTTTTGTGTTCTGAAAATAAGTTTTATTTTCTATTTACCATTCGTTATCCAATACCAATGCTCTCCTTTTCTTTTGCAGGAAATATTGGAAATATACCTCTGGTCCTCATTGCAGCGTTATGTCGGGATCCTTCTAACCCATTTGGTGACTCTGATAAATGCAATCAAGATGGGAATGCGTATATCTCATTTGGCCAATGGGTACGCCATACTCTTCGCTTTTCTCAGCTTGTACATGCTCATTTTTACTCAAGTCAGCATAGTGACCTTGTTGTTTAAAGATATCCGCTTATCATCTAGACTATGCATACAATTAGCTGTTGAGGTTATTCACTCAGTAAATCCTCGATATGTTGCAGGTTGGTGCAATTATTGTTTACACATATGTATTCAAGATGCTTGCTCCACCACCAGGACAGACCTTTGATGGTTCTGAAGAGGATGAACTCCCAATCAAGGCATCTGGAGAGAATACAGTGCCCCAAATAGGAAATTATCTTATGAACACTCACACTAGTACTGTACCAGAGAATGAACCGTTGTTATCTGCTGGGGAAGTTCAAAAGGAACGTGCCACTTCTGTAGGAACAAAGGTAAGAAATTCTAATAGTGGAGCTGATTTCGAATATCAGTTTGGTGCTCTTACTTCCCACTGCAAAATTAGATGATTTTGTTATATTAATGCAGATAATGGGCTATGTTAAATGTGTGGTTAAGTTCCTGAAAGACAAGCAGCTTCTCCAGCCACCGATTATTGCATCTGTATGTATTGCTGCTGTTCTACTAGCAATTTTTAAACCAAATTCTACTAGCAATTATTTATATACTAATTCTACAACCTTTTCCCCTTGACCATTGTTTAACCCAGGCGTTCGCAATTGTAATCGGTGTTATCCCATTCTTGAAGAATTTTGTCCTTACAGATGATGCCCCTCTGTTCTTTTTCACAGACAGCTGCCTCATTCTTGGGTATCTACATGTTTCATTTCTTGTTTTGTTCTCTTGCCAATAAAGTTATCAAACTGAGATGAATGTATCTATCATCTATCACCTAATTATGTGGCATACTTTTCAGAGAAGCTATGATCCCATGCATTTTACTTGCTGTTGGGGGTAATCTTGTCGATGGTAAGTAACTATTTTAGTTAAAACTTTGGAGAAATTGCATGGGGTGTGGTCACCCTTAGAATAACCATCTTATTTGGTTTAGAGGTATTTCTCATGTTTTTGTCTTTATCCATGTTTATTTATGGAATCAGGCCCTGGTGAAGGAAGTAAGAGGCTTGGTGTCCGTACCACCGTTGCTATAATTTTTGCACGGTTGGTCTTGGTCCCTCTTGCTGGGGTTGGCATTATCATATTAGTTGATAAACTTGGTTTCATTCCCAAAGATGATAAAATGTTCAAGTTTGTCCTGCTACTGCAGCATTCTATGCCCACATCAGTGCTGTCAGGTATGTGAAACCAACAAGGGATGTATCTTATCAGCTATCACTTATCTTCATGTGCCCATGTGTACAGATTCTCAACGATTTTGTGTGTTAGTTGACATCTGTAAGGCATTGGGTGGTGCCTTGCATGTTCTCCATGTTAGGAAACCACAGTACGGAATCTGAGGATAGGATTGTTTGTTGCAGGTGCTGTTGCAAATCTGAGAGGGTGTGGAAAAGAATCAGCTGCAATTTTGTTCTGGGTTCACATTTTTGCCGTGTTCTCCATGGCGGGATGGATTATTTTCTATCTGAGCTTGCTCTTCTAAGTATGTCACACCTTGCTACCGCAACAATCTGGAATTTGTGCTCGCATTCCCGCCTGTCAGATGTAACTGCAATTTCTTGCTAGATAATATTACTTGATCTGATTCCAATCAGTTGATTGCAGATACCTTGCTGCACAGGAATATCTTTGAGATCAAATATGGTCCAAAATATTGACGAAGAAACTAGTACCGTGAACTGTACAGTAGCCACTAAATCAAAGTTGCAGAGGTACAATTGCATCAGTAAAGATATATGGATATGGTCCCTCCTATAATACCGTGGTCTCCTGCTGCTGCTGCAAGCAGTGAGCGATGGGAAGACAGTGTTTCCCTGCACCTATCATCAGGCCACACAGAACCCTAGATTGGGATGATGCCCCGCTTATCAGAACCCTAGACTATGCAGTGCTCCACGATATTCATTCATTTGTACTTCCGTGTATTGTAAATGTAAACCTTGAGATGGCTGTGTTCAAATAGTGCCCTTTTGGGCGAGGGCTGAATAGTATAGATGTATTAATACTACCTTAGGCATGCCTATTTGGGTGTTGGATTATGCAGCAAATGATGCTTTATCATGCAGAACTTTGTGCCCACTATCAAAGACTTGCAAGCTGCAAGCTAAGGCGCACCCGCGGTTTGCACAGACCTTGCAGTCTTGCTTTTTAATGCTATTTTTTTATTTATCTACAAACATGTTTAATATAAAATATATCTCATTTGTAATTTAATAAATACTTATTACACCTAAATATTAGTATTTCTAAATATAATGAAAAGCTAGAGGTTTTGACGGTACTCCATCCAAAGTTACGTAGATCTGTGATGTGGTCGTACTAGATGTCGTCTGATGTCTCCCATGTGCTTATAGATCTGAGACCCTGCAGATCTGAATAAAACAGACAAGCTACATTCTATGATGAGATGTTTGGAAGGTAGGATTCATAATTGAGTAATTAAAATAATTCATCAATTTTTATTTTCTCATATTTTATCGAATAAATATACTCCAACAGTACCAAGGAATCGTGCCAGCATAGGCACACACGCTGTTGTCGGATAAGAAGAAAGAGTTAAAACAGAGAAAATGGCAGTAAGCAGATCTCGGCAGTTTGCTCGCGGTGAGGCGTGTTCTTCGGAACAATTCTGAAGGGCCTTTGGAGTTTGGACCCTGTCCATCATCCCAGCTAAGGCAAAAGCCCAAAGCGGCCAACCGGCTGGTGCTCTGTTTTTTTTTTTTAACCCCCGGTTGGTGCTCTTGCCGTTCAAGATGCAGCAGAGCTGCATCCTTTGAAACGTCCGGGGAGACGGGACACGGGAGTGCTCCAAAATCAAAATAGTCCCACAGGTAAAGTGGAATATGTTTCCCTCTCCTCCCCCTGCTGCGGTGGCACGACCGCACAGCTTCGGAATCAATTCCATGACCACATGGAAGCAGCAAAGCAAACACAAAAGCCAGCCCCCATCGTCATCTCGGAATAACTTTGCAGCGTTACCATCTCACTATCACTCCATTTTAACTGGTGCGTGTAATGAGCTCTAATATCATGCGTGCGCCAATAACATGTTCCTGAATAAGTCCATTTCTAGAGTTATCTAAGTCAAAAAAATTAGTTTGATTGAAATTTATATAAAAGAGCATAAATATTTATAGTTCTAAATAAGTCAATTCCTAGAGTTATTTTAAGTTAAACTTTTTTCAAGTTTGATCGAAATTTGTATAAAAGAGCACAAATATTTATGACACTAAATGAGTATATCATGAAAATATGTTTTATTGCTCGCAAAAAAAATATTTTATGGTGTAACTAATGATACTATTTTGAATCTCTTTTAACTCTTCTCTATAAATTCAATTAAACATAAAAAAGTTTGACTTGAAGACAACTCTCGAAATTGATTTATTCTGGAACAAAGAGAGTACTTAGATGATGTTGTGTTACATGGTATGACATGCTTTTATTGTTTATCCCCGACATCCAGTTTAGGGCATAGACATAGGGCTAGACAACTAGACCATCTAGACGGACAACTATGGTCTAAGATAGTCTAGATATGGCTGCTATATGAGTTTTTTTTTTGGATTTGGCTGAAGCTCAAGTCCTACTTTTGTATGTTTTCTGGTGAGATTGGTTCTTTTAGAGTATATGGTTGCTATATGAGTTTCGGATTTGGCTGAATTGAAGCTCAAGTTCGGCTTTTCGTATGTTTTTTATGAGATTGGTTCTTTTGGAGTAGACGCCGGGAAAAAGCCACAAAAGTTTGAATACATGACAAGTATGTTGGAGATTATTATTGTCCCGTTCGGCTTACCCCATATCCGGCTTGTTCAGCTTCTTTTTTCAGCCAAAATAGTGTTTCTCTCTCACAACATTTCAGCTAGAACAGCGTTTTTCAGCCAAGTTTCAACAAACCGAACGGGACCATGATTATTATTGTTTTTTATTTATTTTTGGAGGAGATGTAATGTCTCACCGATCTTCATGCTCAATCGCTCACCAAATGGCGCCACAACGCCGTAACCGTAAGTTAAGCCAGTTTATAGACGGTAACAGCTGCCCCCTCGGATTGACTAAGAGCTCCGCCACGGAACTTATGTTTGTAATGTGGAGCTCAAACATTGATCTTCCCGCACTAATATATATAGAGTAGCTGGTTGTTATACTCAATCGTATCAAAAGAAACTTTAGTTAATTTTGCTTAAAAGTTAAAGTGTGATCATGAGATTTTAAATGTAAAGGTTCATGTCGGTGTTTTCGGACCACCGATCGAGTACATTTGTATTTGCGCGTCTGGCTCGGATGGTGTGCTCGGAGAACACAAGGGTTTATACTGGTTCGGGCGGAACACTCCTACGTTCAGTTCACTGTTGCTCGTGTTACCGGTACTTGGTTTGCAGTAGGGGTGACAAACAGACAAGAGAGGGAGAGGATCCCAAGTCTCTGGTGGAAGGAGTGAACGGGTGCTGAGAGCTCACGTGCCGCTCAGGCATGTGCTAATGTCGTGCTCTTGTATCAAGATCCCCCTTTCATGGAGCACCCTGCTTCCCCTTTTATAGGCGAAGGGAAAGCGCGGGTTACAGAGGAGAAAAAGGAGAAGAACGAGAGAGAAGAAGATTTTCAGGGTTGCCGGGTCAATCTTTTCCTTCATGCGGGTCCCGCCGATCCAGTAGATGTCAACAGAGATGGCTCCATGTTGCGGCCCTGTTCGTCACTGGTGCCATGCACAGGCGTCATCTGTCGGTCATGTCGTTCCACTCTGTCCCGGCGGACGTCGTGGTGAACTGACGCGCCTGTCAGCGTCCGTACGAGAATTAGGCAGAACAGCACCGGTACGCCTGACACTATTCTTGATGTGAATCCCCAGGTATGGCCCATCATGGCCACAGATTACATCGAGGCATGCTAGCCTCTTCCCTGGTGTCAGAGTTTTGACCTAGGCCCATACGCTTGGACCTGGAGTGGTTGGCGGCGGTATGGGTCTCCGTCGTATGAGATAGAACCCGCGTCCTCGAGGTCGGGCGAGACAGAGCCCGCGACCTTGGGTGAGACGAAAACCGCGTCCTTAGGGTTGGGCGAGATGGAGCCCGCACCCAAGGGGTCGGGCGAGATGGAGCCCGCAGCCTCGAGGTCGGGCGAGATGGAGCCCGCAGCCTCGAGGTCGGGCGAGACAGAGCCCGCGGCCTTGGGCGAGATGGAGCCCGCACCCAAGGGGTTGGGCGAGACGGAGCCCGCGGCCTCGAGGTCGGGCGAGACAGGGCCCACAGCCTTGGGGTCGGGTGAGACCTTTTTGTTAGTGTTTCGAGTTACCACCGACGAGTAAATTTTTAGTATTGCGCGTCTGACTCGGATGGTGTGCTTAGAGGACACGGGGTTTATACTGGTTCAGGCAGAAAGTTTCTACGTCCAGTTCGTCACTGCTGCTCGTGTTACTAGCACTAAAAGTTTGTAGTAGGGGTTACAAACGAGCGAGAGAGAGACAGGCCCCAAGTCTCTAGTGAAAGGAGTGAACGGATGCTAAGAGCTTGGTCGCTGCTCAGCCGTGTGCTTGTGTGTATCTAGATCAGATCTCGATAAGTCGATCGAGTCTATCTAGCTTGAATCAAATCCCCTTCATGGAATGCCCTGCTTTCTCTTTTATAGGCAAAGGGAAAGCATGGGTTACAGCTGAGGAAAAGAGAAGAATAAGAGAGAAGAAGGCCATCAAGATCGCCAGGTCCTTCTTCTCCTTCATGTAGGTCCCACAGATCCTGTAGATGTCAACAAGGATAGCTCTACATCGTGGCCCTGTCCATCACTGGTGCCATGCGCAGGCGTCGTCTGCCGGTCATGGCGTTCCATCCCATCCCGGTGGATGTCATGGTGAACTGACACGTCTATCATCGTTTGTACGAGGGTTATGCAAAACAGCACCGGCACGCCCGATGCTGTTCTTGATGTGAACCCTCAGGTATGGCCTGTCATGGCCACGGGTTACATCGAGGCGTGCTAGTCTCTTCTCTAGTGTCAGAGCTTTGACCCAGGCCCATACGCTTGGACCTAGAGTGGTTGGCGGTGGTATGGGTCCTCGTTGGGCGAGGCGAAGACTGCACCCAAGAGGTCAGGCGAGGCGGAGCACAAACCCAAGGGTCAGGCGAGGTGGAGCCCGTGGCCTCGGAGTTGGGCGAGGTGGAGCCCATGACCTTGGGGTCGGGTGGGGCAGAGCCCGTGACCTTAGGGTTGGGCGAGGCAGAGCGCAAACCCAAGGATCAGGCAAGGCGGAGCCCGCGGCCTTGAGGTCAAGCGAGGCAGATCCCACAGCCTTGGGGTCAGGTGAGGCGGAGCCCTCCCCCAGAGGTCGGGCGAGGAAGAGCCCGGGGCCTTAGGGTCAGGCGAGGCAAAGCCTGTGGCCTTGGGGTCGAGCGAGGCAAAGCCCATAGCCTTAGGGTTGGGCGAGGTGGAGCCCACACACCTAGGGGTTAGTTGGAGCTGTAGCCACGCTCTTGACTGCTCGGATGAATCAATGTTGATGAACATTAGCTCCTTCTCTTCGGGTACCGTAGTATTGGTCCCCGACACATTTAATACGTCTCGAGCCATCCAAGGAAGTTAGTGTGGGCGTTAACTTCCTTGCTTTGGGTATCCCTAATATCGATACGTGACAGTAGTGTAGGGTCGAGATGGTGGACTAGAGGGGGGGTAAATAGTCTTTTCTAAAATTAATCGCGTCGGCTAACCAAAACAAGTGCGGAATTAAACCGATTGGTCTAGCCAAGACTACACCCCTCTATCTATGTTCTCTAGCACCTTCCAAAGATACTAATTAAGCAACAAAGGTGCCGGGCTAGCTAGAGCTCACCTAACCAATTCTAGGAGCAAGGTCACACAAACCTATGCCACTAGTACTTTAAGCAACAAGGGAGCTCCTACACATGCTAGTAAGCAAAAGCACAAAGCCACCTAATGCTCACTAGCAATGCTCCATAACAAGGCAACCAATGCCAAATTAGAGAGCGCAAATACTTAGCTACACAAACTAAGCAAAGTGACTAACAAGGTTACACAAACCAAATTAGCCATGCAAGGGAGCTACTTCTATGCTACACAAGTAAGAAGGTAACTAGTAAGCTACACAAGCTCAATGTATGCAAAAGTAATTACAAGCTTGTGTAACGAGGATGCAAACCAATGGGAAGAATAAGGTTGACACAGTGATTTTTCTCCTGAGGTTCACGTGTTTGCCAACACGCTAGTCCCCGTTGTGTCGACTGCTCACTTGGTGGTTCGGCGGCTAATTGGCATCACCCGCCAAGCCCTCATGTCGGGCACCGCAAGAACCTATCCTGAAAGTGAGGGTAGCTCAATGACACGCTCAACTAGAGTTGCTCTTCGTAGCTCCCGCGGGGCGAGCACAATGCCCCTCACAAAGCTCTTCTCCAGAGCACCGCACAAGCTTCTTGCGGGCTTCGACAGAGACCACCACCAAGCCATCTAGGAGGTGGCAACCTCCAAGAGTAACAAGCACCACCGGCTTGCAACTCGATCACCTAGTGCTACTCGATGCAACCTCATGATGCAATCGCACTAAAATCGCTCTCTCACACAATCGAATGATCACTATCAAGTATATGTGAGATGGAGGGCTCCCAAGCACTACTACACAAGCCACCAAGGCTCTAGTGTGCTCAGCTTCTGGCCTAAGGCCGACCATGGCTTCTATTTATAACCCCATGAACAAATAGAGCCATTACCCCTTCACTGGGCAAAAGTCGGGATGACCGGATGCTCCGGTCCGATCGACCGGACGCTGGACCTCAGCGTCTGGTTGTGCGATGCACGCCACATGTCCCCTTCTTCAAACACTGTTCATCCAATCTCAATGGTCATCTGATGACCAGACGCACTAGCTTGAACTGACCGGACGCAGCAACCCCAGCATCCGATCATTTCCAGTAAGGTACCGGACATGACTAGACACGTGAAAGGGTTCAATTGAATTTCAATTCATATCTTTATGAAAGGGTTGTCATCAATTACCAAAAAGGGAGAGATTGAAAGCTCTAGTTTGGTTTTGGTGAATTAATGAAACCCTAAGTGCTAACCTAGTTTATCAAGTGATCATGAGATAGGTAGCACATTCCAAGTGGTGAAGCAAATGAAGATCATGACATGATGATGGTGATGCCATGGTGATGATCAAGTGCTTGGACTTGAAAAGAAGAAAGAGAAAAACAAAAGGCTCAAGGCAAAGGTATAAATAGTAGGAGCTATTTTGTTTTGGTGATCAAGACACTTAGAGAGTATGATCACATTTAGGTTTGATAGCCGTACTATTAAGATGGGTGAATCTCGTATCGGAATGCAGTTATCAAAGTACCACTAGATGCTCTAACTTATTGCATATGCATTTAGGATCTAGTGGAGTGCTAACACCCTTGAAAATATTTGTGAAAATATGCTAACATATGTGCACAAGGTCATACACTTGGTGGTTAGCACATTTGAGGAAGGGTTAGGAACTTCACCGGCGAAGTGTTCGCCCATAGAGTGCGGATAGTCCGACGGTGCCACTGACATCCTAGACAGAAAAGATGGAGGTCACTGTAAGTGACCAGACCAGTTGGACCGGCATGTCTGATCAGTGGCAGCAGAGGGCGCATAGTGTCGGTCTCTGACCGAACGCTGACAGGGTGTGTCAGGTCCTGCTGACGTGGCAGTGGACAGAGGAGTCACCGAGTGACTGGATGCTAGGTGTGTCCGGTCGAGCATGACCGGACGCGTCCGGTCATGAAAAGTCGTCTCTAGATGCTTACTGGAAACGACCGGACGTTGGGGTTCAGTGTTCGATCACTTTGAGCTGTAGTGTCCGGTCGTCACTTGACCATTGAGATCGGGCGATCAACATTTGAAGAGAGGGGACACGTGGCACGCATCGCGTGACTGAACGTTGAGGTCCAGCGTCCGGTCAATATGATCCTCATCTTGTGTTGGTTGTGTGGCACCCTATTGAGGGTTTGGCATGTGATGCCAATTAGCGCGTGAACCTCTAAGTGAGTGAATCGCCACAACAATGAGTAGCTTGTCGACAAGCAAGTGAACCTCGATAAAAAATCATTGTGTTCATCATTTGATTCTGAGGTGATTGGTCTTCATTGGTATTCATTCTTGTGATTGTTTAGCTCCTTCCTCGACATGGCGGTATAAACATCTTGCTCACTCTCTTTATATTACCGCAAACTAGTTGTCAAGCTCTTTAGTGTAGCTAGTTGTGAGAGCTTGTTAGTTTGGTTAGTGTGGCTCTTTAGTTAGCCTTTGAGAGCACACTAACTTAGTGTAGTGTCATAGCTATTGTGTGGATAGAAACTATATAAACTAGAATTATGGTAGGTGGCTTGCTATTTTAGTAGGCTAGCGCAACACTTGCTTTGCCTCATAATTATCTAACCAGTTTGTTAAGTGTTGTTATAGATTTTTTAATAGGCTATTCACCCCCCCTCTAGCCATTAGGACCTTTCAAGTGGTATCAGAGCCAAGGTCATCGTGATTTGAGACTTAACAACCTTTGGTGTAAAAATGGCTCAAATCAACAACACCAAGAAGGCACCCCAATTTGATGGCACAAATTATCCGTATTGAAATCAAAGATAACCACACACATTAAGTCAATCAATAGAAAAGTGTGGAAGGTGGTAGAAACCAAAATTGAGATTGGTGATCTGGAGAATCCCACTACGGCCGAAGAAGTGCTTCTCCAAAACAATGACATTGCTTTAAGTGTCATTCATGATGCAATTGATGAGAGAACATTTGAGCAAATCAAGAATATTGAGATGGCTCATGAGGCATGGAAGAAATTGGAGAAATCATTTGAAGGCACTCAAGCCATGAAGGGTGCAAAGGCATATATTCTCAAAGAGAAGTTTACAAGCTTCAAGATGAAGGAGGATAAGAGTGTGCCGGAGATGTTTCATAGGCTTCAAGTGCTTGTCAATGATCTCAAAGCACTTGGAGAAGAGGTGAAGGATAAGGACTTCTCCCACAAGTTCTTAAGATGCTTACCTTCAAGATTTGCCACATTGGTCACTATTCTAGTGAGGAGTGGTTTGGACACCATGACACCAAACTAAGTGTTGGGAGATATAATGACCGATGATACATATAGAGATGATGATGAGAAGAAAGAAAAGAATGAGAAGAAAGATATGAAGAAAGATGAGAAGAAGAAGAGTGTGGCATTCAAAGCCACATCATCCAAGGGCAAGGCAAGGTAAGAAACATCAAGTGAAGATAATGGCTCATGGGATGATGATGATGATGAGAAGATGGCTCTCTTTGTCAAGAAATTTGGCAAGTTCATGATGAAGAAAGGGTACTGTGCTAGAAGAAAGAAATCTTCATCCGAGAATAAGGAAGAGTCAAGGAGGTGCTTCAAATGTGGAAGCAAAGATCATCTTATTGCTCAATGTCCATACAATAGCGACAATGATGACGACAAGAAGAAGAATAAGAAGAAGGACAAGAAGAAAAAGAAAGAGAAGAAGGACAAGATGACCTTTAAGAAGAAGAAGGGTGGTTCATATGTGGTCACTTGGGATAGTGATGCTTCCTCAAGTGATGATGATGATAGTGATGATGACAAGACCACCAAGAAGAAGGCACTTGCAAGCATTGCAATCAATGAGAAGCCTTCTCTCTTCGACACTACATCATGCTTCATGGCTAAAGCCACTAAGGTACAAATTTGTGATGATGGAAGTGATGAAGAACATGATAACAAAAATGAAAATGAAAATGATAATGATAGTGATGATGATGAACCTACTAAAGATGAATTATTTGACATGCTAGAAGATGCTAAAGAACACTTTGACATTAAGAGAAGGGAATGCAAGAGCTTGAATAAGGAGGTAAGAGACCTTAAGCAAGCCCTTGATGAGCTCAAAGCAACTCATGAGAGGCTAGAGGAAGCCCATGAGAAGCTTGGCAAGGCTCACAAGAAGCTTGAAAAAGCTATTCCTCTTTGCTTAATGAGCAAAATAAAAAGAAGCATGTTGAAACTTGCAATGTAGGCTTAACTTGTGATATAATTAATGAATCATTATCTATGCCTATCATTGTTGCTCCCACTAACCCTTCTTGTAGTACTTCTACTTCCACCTCATCTAGTAGTGATGGTTTCACTTGTGATGCCTCACTAATGGTTGAGAATGAGAACCTCAAGAAGGAGGTCAATAAGCTCACTCACACCTTAGCTAAGGCCTATGGTGGTGAGGACCGCTTGCTTATGTGTTTGGGTAGCCAAAGAGCTTCTCTCTACAAAGAGGGATTAGACTATATCTCCAAGAAAGGCAAGGCGGCCTATGCTCCTCACAAGACTAGTTTTATGAAGAACAATGGTCGATTTTGTATTAGTTGCAAGCAAGTTGGTCTAAAGAGCATGAGTGCAAGAACAAGAGTAAAAATGCTAATGTATCCTCCATTAAGATTAATTCTTTCTATGTGCTTACTAAGGGTACGAATGGTGTAAAGGCTAAGTTCATTGGTAAACCATGGATGGGCTCAAAGAAAAAAGCCATTTAGGTACCAAAGAGCTTAATAACTAACCTTTAAAGACCCAAGCAAGTTTGGGTACCTAAAAAGAATTAATCTTCTTTTATAGGTCAATTATAAAGCTAGAGGAAGGCATTGGGTTCTTGATAGTGGGTGTACTCAACATATGACCGGTGATGCAAAAATGTTAACCTCAATCAACACCAATGGCAATGATGGTTATGATAGTATTATATTTGGTGATAATGGCAAAGACAAGGTCAAAGGGCTTGGTAAGATTGCAATATCCAATGACATTAGCATATCCAATGTGTTGCTAGTAGAGAGCTTGAACTTCAATTTGCTATCCGTGGTTCAATTGTGTGATCTTGGATTCAAATGCATATTTAGGGTAGATGATATAGAGATCATAAGTGTAGATGGCTCTAACTTTATCTTCAAAGGCTTTAGATATGAGAATCTATACTTGGTTAATTTCAATACTAGTGAAGCTAGATTATCTACATGCTTATTCACTAAGTCTAGTATGGGTTGGTTATGGCATAAAAGGCTTGGTCATGTTGGAATGAAACAATTGAATAGATTGGTTAAGCATGACTTGGTTAGAGGCTTGAAAGATGTTGTGTTTGAAAAGAATAAGCTTTGTAGCTCTTGTCAAGCTAGAAAACAAGTTGGAAACACCCATCCCAAGAAAAGCATGATGAGCACTAGTAAAGCATTTGAGTTATTGCACATGGATTTGTTTGGGCCAACACAATACACTAGCATCGGTGGTAACAAATATGGCTTTGTGATAGTGGATGATTATACTAGATACACATAGGTATGCTTTCTAGTGGACAAAAGTGATGTGTTTGCAACATTCAAATTATTTGTCAAGGGCATTCACAATGAGTTTGAAACAACCATCAAGAGAGTTAGAAGTGACAATGGTAGTGAGTTTAAGAACACTAGAATTGATGAGTTGTGTGATGAATTTGGAATTAGACATCAATTCTTGGCTAAGTACACTCCACTATCAAATGACCTTGCTGAGAGGAAAAATAGAACACTCATTGATATGGCAAGGTCTATGCTTAGTGAGTATAATGTTAGTCAATCTTTTTGGGCCGAAGCTATCAATACGGCTTGCTATTATAGCAATCACCTCTATTGTTACCCATTGAAAGAGAAGACACCATATGAGCTCTTGAATGGTAGAAAGCCCAACATTGCATATTTTCGGGTCTTTGGTTGCAAATGCTATATCTTGAAGAAAGGCACTAGATTGGGCAAGTTTGACAAGAAATATGATGAAGGATTCCTACTTGGTTATTTCACTATAAGTAAAGCATATAGAGTTTAGAATTTGGATAGTGGTACTTTTGAGGAAGTTCATGATGTTGAATTTGATGAAACCAAGGGTTCACAAGTAGATAATGAGAACTTGGAAGATGTTACAGGCATTTAACTTTCAAATGCCATGAAGAACATGGATGTTGGTGAATTAAGGCCTAGGCAAGTGAGTGATGATGAAGATGATCAAGTGCAAGTGCTCTATAACTCAAATGTGCAAGATGATACAAATCAAGTTAGTACAAGTGTCTCTCATGATAATGAATAAGATCAAGTGGCTAGTACATCATCTCAACCCAATGATCAAGCAAGTGCAAGCAATCAAGTTCTAATCCTCCAACCAACCAATATTGCAAGGGATCATCCATTGGACACTATCATTAGTGATATTTCAAGAGGTGTGCAAATTAGATCAAGATTGGCTTCATTTTGTGAGCATTTCTCATTTGTGTCATTCATTGAACCAAAGAAGATAGATGAAGCATTGAAGGATGTTGATTGGGTGAATGTTATGCATGAAGAGTTAAATAACTTTACAAGAAATAAAGTATGGGAATTGGTAGAGAGACCAAAGGGACACAATATAATGGGAACCAAATGAGTCTTTAGAAATAAGCAAGATTAAGATGGGATAGTAGTAAGGAACAAAGCAAGATTGGTAGCACAAGGCTATACACAAGTTGAAGGTCTTGACTTTGAAGAAACATATGCCCTGGTTGCTAGATTGGAAATTATTAGAATCTTGCTAGCCTATGCTTGTGCCCACAACATCAAGCTCTATCAAATGGATATCAAGAGTGCATTTCTCAATGGTTACATCAATGAAGAAGTATATGTTGAGCAACCTCCTGGTTTTGAAGATGATAAGAAGCCCAACCATGTGTACAAGTTGAAGAAGGCATTGTATGGCTTGAAACAAGCACCTAGAGCATGGTACGAGAGATTGAGGGACTTCCTACTCTCTAAAGGGTTCATAATGGGTAAGGTTGACACCACTCTTTTCATCAAGAAGATTGGAAAAGACTTGTTTGTGTTACAAATCTATGTTGATGACATCATATTTGGATCAACCAATCAAGATTTTTATGATGAGTTTGGAAAGTTGATGACTAATGAGTTTGAGATGTCCATGATTGGAGAGTTGAGTTACTTCCTTGGTCTTCAAATCAAGCAATTGAAGAATGGTACATTTGTGAGTCAAGGCAAGTATATCAAGGACATGATCAAGAAGTTTGGCATGAGTGATAGTAAAGCCATTAGCACATCAATGGGAACAAATGGCAACTTGGATAGTGGTACAAGTGGAAATATGGTGGATCAAAAATTGTATCGGTCTATGATTGGAAGCTTACTCTATGTGACCGCATCAAGGTCGGATGTCATGTTTAATGTATGCATGTGTACAAGATTTCAAGCCTCACCAAGAGAAAGTCATTTGAAGGCTACTAAGAGAATATTGAGGTACTTAAAGCATACACAAAATGTTGGTTTATGGTATTCCAAAGGAGCAAAGTTTGAGCTAGTTGGTTACTCCATCTCGGATTATGCGGGATGCAAGGTTGAAAGGAAGAGCACCTCGGGCACATGTCAATTGTTGGGAAGATCACTTGTTTCATGGTCATCAAAGAAGCACAATAGTATTGCAATATCAACCGCCGAAGCCAAATACATATCCGCCGGTAGTTGTTGTGCACAAGTACTTTGGATGAAGGCCACTTTGAGTGATTTTGGAATCAAGTTCAAGAAAGTGTCATTGCTATGTGACAATGAGAGTGAAATCAAGATGACCAACAATCCGGTTCAACATGCAAGAACAAAGCACATTGATGTCCGCCACTATTTCATAAGAGATCACCAACAAAAAGGGGATATTTTCCTTGAGAGTGTAGGCACCAAAGATCAACTTGCCAATATATTCACCAAGCCATTGGATGAGAAAAGGTTTTGCAAGCTAAGGAATGAGTTGAATATATTAGATTTCTCAAATATGTGTTGATGCACCCCCCCCCACTCATATGACATACCTCTCCTTCGAGCAATCCAAGGTAAAAGTTGATTGGCATGGCATACATCCTTGCTAAGGACTTGTTTAGTGCATCTAGACATCTTTCACATTTAATAGGCTTATTCATAAAAATCAAATGAATTTGATGATTGTATGGTATCACTATTGCTTCTATGCTTATTTTGATCTAGTGGTAGCATATGACATGTTTGTGGGCTTGTAAACATAGTGTTTGATCTAGAAAATGAGCTCAAAGTGTTTAACTCAACATGGTACAAGATAACCCTTATTTGGAGGTGTGAAGAAGCTTGTCCTTGGATCAAACCGAGTAAAATGTCTTTAGCAAGTATTCTAGATTGAACCAAATTTAGGAAAATGGTCCTCACCCCATTGATTGACATTGATAATCTCAACCTATCTACATTTTGAACCTTTGTGGTCATTGATGACAAAGGGAGAGAAAAACAAAGATATTAGTGATATTAGTACATGGGGAGAAAAACAAAAGATATATTAAACAAAAGATGTATTAGTGTACTAAGATGGTGAAAAGACAACAAATGGGGAGAACTTGACATAGGGAGAGATATATGACAAAGGAAAGGGATCAAAATTTTGAGCACACAAGTAGGGGGAGCAAGCTCATGAACTTGTATGGTGCATTTCATATGTTTACTTGCATGGCACAAGTTTTAAATTTCAATATCCATGCTTGCGTGGTGTATGCTAGTTGTAGGTTTGAATGATGAAATGAAAATCTAGCATGCATAAGTTTATCTAGTGATTTCATTTTTAAGCGTTTCCAAGTGGTATCGAGCTAACCATGGTGCTAAAGATGGTATAATGGTGCACTCAGATTGGTATCACACTTCAAAGGTCCATCTTTTATACCTTAGCATCATTTGGTAGACATTGTCTCCTATATTTTCTATCCAAGCATATGTGCAAGCTTCAATCCAAACTCTTAGCACATATGTAGGGGGAGCAATAGCTACCATTTGGGGTTCATGAAACTTTTTCATATTCTTTTACACATGGTAAATATGCTTGGGCAAGCAACAAGGATTCAATTGTATTTCAATTCATATCTTTGTGAAAGGGTTGTCATCAATTACCAAAAAGGGGGAGATTGAAAGCTCTAGTTTGGTTTTGGTGAATTGATGAAACCCTAAGTGCTGACCTAGTTTTTCAAGTGATCATGAGATAGGTAGCACATTCCAAGTGGTGAAGCAAATGAAGATCATAGCATGACGATGATGATGCCATGGTGATGATCAAGTGCTTGGACTTGGAAAGAAGAAAGAGAAAAACAAAAAGCTCAAGGCAAAGGTATAAACCATAGGAGCTATTTTGTTTTGGTGATCAAGACACTTAGAGAGTGTGATCACATTTAGGTTTGATAGCCATACTATTAAGAGGGGTGAAACTCATATCGAAATGCGGTTATCAAAGTGCCAGTAGATGCTCTAACTCATTGCATATGCATTTAGGATCTAGTGGAATGCTAACACCCTTGAAAATATTTATGAAAATATGCTAACACATGTGCACAAGGTGATACACTTGGTGGTTGGCACATTTGAGCAAGGGTGAAGAAGTTAGAGGTAAAGAGGAGCTAGTCTCGCTGGTCACAAGGTGACCGGACGCTGGTTTCAGTGGAACCGGCGTGTCTGGTCAGTTGTACCAGTAGGGATGCTAGCGTCGATCAAACGATGGGACGCTAGGTCGCTCAGTGACCAAACGCTGGCGAGGTGTGTCTGGTCCTGTTGTCGTGCAGCACACATAAGCTAGGGTTTCTGACCAGACGCTGGCAGGGTCTGGTCGTGCATGACCGGACATGTCCGGTGGGCAAAAGGTGTTTCTGGAACCTTACTGGAAATGACCGAACGCTGGTGGCTTAGTGTCCAGTCAGTATTGTGCATAGTGTCTGGTCAACTCAAGTGACCGTTGTGATTGAGACACGTGGCTATCGTTGGGCGACCGAACGCTGAGGTCCAGCGTCCGATCAACATGATCGGAGCATCCGGTCAGCCCGTGTTGTGCCCAGTGAAGGGGTACAATGACTCTATTTCATGGGGGCTTCTATTTAAGCCCTATGGCCGGTTGAAGCTCACACCTTTGGCCATTTTCTTTGACATAGCAACCTTGTGAGCTTATCCAAAGTCCTCCCACTCATCTCCATCATTGATTCATTATCTTTGTGAGATTGGGAGAGAATCCAAGTGCATTGCTTGAGTGATTGCATCTAGAGGCACTTGGTGTTCGTGTTTCACTGCAGGATTTAATTGAATTTCAATTCATATCTTTGTGAAAGGGTTGTCATCAATTACCAAAAAGGGGGAGATTGAAAGCTCTAGTTTGGTTTTGGTGAATTGATGAAACCCTAAGTGCTAACCTAGTTTATCAAGTGATCATGAGATAGGTAGCACATTCTAAGTGGTGAAGCAAATGAAGATCATGACATGATGATGGTGATGCCATGGTGATGATCAAGTGCTTGGACTTGAAAAGAAGAAAGAGAAAAACAAAAGGCTCAAGGCAAAGGTATAAATAGTATGAGCTATTTTGTTTTGGTGATCAAGACACTTAGAGAGTGTGATCACATTTAGGTTCGATAGCCGTACTATTAAGCTAGGTGAATCTCATATCGGAATGCGGTTATCAAAGTGTCACTAGATGCTCTAACTCATTGCATATGCATTTAGGATCTAGTGGAGTGCTAACACCCTTGAAAATATTTGTGAAAATATGCTAACACATGTGCACAAGGTCATACACTTGGTGGTTAGCACATTTGAGGAAGGGTTAGGAACTTCACCGGCGGAGTGTTCGCCCATAGAGTGTGGATAGTCCGACGGTGCCACTGACGTCCTAGACAGAAAAGATGGAGGTCACTATAAGTGACCAGATGCTGGTCTCGGTTGGACCAACACGTCCGATCAGTGGCAACAGAGGGCATGTAGTGTTGGTCTCTGACCGAACGCTGATAGGGTGCATCAGGTCCTGCTGACGTGGTAGTGGACAGAGGAGTCACCGAGTGACCGAACGCTAGGTGTGTCCGGTCGAGCATGACCGGACACGTCCGGTCATGAAAAGTCGTCTCTAGATGCTTACTGGAAACGACTGGATGCTGAGGTTCAGTGTTCAATCACTTTGAGCTACAGTGTTCGGTCGTCACTTGACCATTGAGATTGGGCGATCAACATTTGAAGAGAGGGGACATGTGGCATGCATCGCGTGACTGAACATTGAGGTCCAGCATCCGATCAATATGATCGGAGCGTCCAGTCAATATGATCCTCATCTTGTGTTGGTTGTGTGGCACCCTATTGAGGGTTTGGCATGTGATGCCAATTAGCGCGTGAACCTCTAAGTGAGTGAATCACCACAACAAGGAGTAGCTTGTCGACAAGCAAGTGAACCTCAATAAAAAATCATTGTGTTTATCATTTGATTCTGAGGTGATTGGTCTTCATTGGTATTCATTCTTATGATTGTTTTGCTCCTTCCTCGACACGGTGGTATAAACATCTTGCTCACTCTCTTTACATTACCGCAAACTAGTTGTCAAGCTCTTTAGTGTAGCTAGTTGTGAGAGTTTGTTAGTTTGGTTAGTGTGGCTCTTTAGTTAGCCTTTGAGAGCACACTAACTTAGTGTAGTGTCATAGCTATTGTGTGGATAGAAACTATATAAACTAGAATTATGGTAGGTGGCTTGCTATTTTAGTAGGCTAGCACAACACTTGCTTCGCCTCATAATTGTCTAACCAGTTTGTTAAGTGTTGTTGCAGATTTTTTTAATAGGCTATTCACCCCATTCTAGCCATTAGGACCTTTCTGGGCCTTGGCCTTCTTTTTGTAGCCTACGTCGTGTCTTGGTAGGATAGCGATTCCCTTTTATTGTGATTGGTCTTCTTGGGGGCATGTAACCATAGGATTCAGGAGGTCAGAAAGATTTTTCTTGATTCGGTCCCCTAGGATCCAATTGGTCTGCCGTCGTATTGCGACCGTGTGTTCGGTCTCCCTATGAGTCCAACATTCCTTGAGCCCCCATGTGTAGCAGGGGTTTGGTCGAGGGTTAGCTTATCTTTGTAATCGTCATCCCTCAAGCATTTTTTTGATAAAACTGAGGGGCTGAGTCGTGCCATGTTTTTCCTTAATGGACAAAACATGGTGCTCGGTGAGCTGTTAATGGGCTAGTCCGAGTGGGGCCCTAGCTTCTTATTCATGGGGGTCTAGCATGGGTCAGCTGGTGACTGACTCTAGATTCTCAGTGGCCAATCGATATAGTTCTTGGGTCCGTTCGACCGGTCACAAGGGCTTATTGCCTTCCTTTGAGGAATAACTATGGACTAGGAACCAACCAAGACTCGAACGTGGGCTAGGATGCCCACGACGCTCATGCGCCCAGGTACTAGACACTAGTGGGCCCATCCCTTTCCACCCCTTACTCTAAAGGCCCCCTAGAGCAGAAGTGAACCCGTTGGAGGGCCAGCCTTCGAACTCCTAGGCCTAAATGGGACGTAGGAGCATGTTCAGCTCCGTACCCCTCCTTACCTCTGATGGTTCTCGCACCATCATCCAGCGACTGTGCGTTCGGTCTTCTTGTGAGTCCAACTTCCCTCGAGCCCCCATGCATAGCAGGGGTTCGGTCGAGGGTTGGCTTGTCTTTGTGATCGTCATCCCGCAAGCATTTTTTGATAAAATGGAGGGGCTGAGCCGTGCCATATTTTTCCTCGATGGACGAAACATGGCGCTCAGTGAGCTGTTAATGGGCTAATCTGAGTGGAGCCTCAGCTTTCCATTCATGAGGGTCTGACATGGGTCATCTAATGTCTGACTCCAAATTCTCAATGGCCAATCCATATAGTTCTCGGGTCCGTTCGACCAGTCCCAAGGGCTCATTGCCTTTCTTCAAGGAAAAACCATAGACTAGGAACCGACCAAGACACGAACATGGGCCGACATGCCCGTGGTGCTCGTGTGACCAGGTACTAGCCGCTAGTAGGCCCATCCTTTTCTACCCCTCACTCTAAGGGTGCCCCGGAGCGGCTGTGAACCCATCGGAGGGCCAGCCTTCGAACTCCTGGGCCTAAATGGGCCATAGGAGCGTTTTTAGCTCCATATCCCTCCTTACCTATGATGGTTCTTGTGCCTGTCTACACTGACGTCGAGCTGGACGACATTGAGAAGGAGGTGGCCCCTCTAGCATAGGACTTACCTGCCGAGATAGAGGATGAGATCATCCCCCTAAGAAATTAGTTAGGTAGATAAGACAGGCGATGAACTTGTAATAAGTGGACAAGCTCTTAAATTTCGTTATGGCTAAATAGATTTTTAGCTCTTCTCCCCTTTTTGTATAA
Organism: Miscanthus floridulus; assembly: GCF_019320115.1. NCBI lineage: Eukaryota > Viridiplantae > Streptophyta > Magnoliopsida > Poales > Poaceae > Miscanthus > Miscanthus floridulus. The sequence continues at coordinate 124,463,907 of NC_089584.1, forward strand.
AAAGGTTAATGCATTCCGACCCTTTCCGTCGTTAAGGCTGTAAAGCTCGGGGTGCAGGTGAAAAAAACTCTGATCACGCTTGTGAGCAAAAACACCATAGCCGCTGGGGCGTAGGTTTCTTGCAGTCTGACCCATTTTACTCAGCGTTCATTTCCACAACCTTTGCTTCTAGATCTTATCGTGAGAAAGGGTTAGGCACAGAGAATGTTTGTCGAGTAGATATACTCTTTAATGCATTCCAACTCTTTCCGTAGTTAAGGCTAAAAAGCTTGAGGTGTGGGCAAAAAACTCTGATCATGCTAGTCAGCAAAAATGTCATAGCCACTGGGGCATAGGTTTCTTGCGGTCCGACCAGTTTTACTCAGCATTTCTTTCTAGAACCCTTGCTTCTATATCTTAACGTGAGAAAGGGTCAGGCATAGAGAATGTCTACCAGATAGATATGCTCTTATCAGCCCTCGAGTGAGGCTCGACCCCTTGCCATTGCTGGGGTTGGGTGTCACTAAAGATCGAGGAGTCAATAGTGAAACCAATAAGAGAAAGTGTACATAGATTAAGGGTAAAAACGACATAGTTGTTCGATATTCCAGGCGTTGATGAAGACTTTGTCGTCTAGGTCATCTGTTGGGGTAGCCCCTCCCTCGTGGATGCTTTCGATGTATCCCTCGAGGGTACCTACCATGAAACATTCTCATGAGGGGTGATAGCTCCCCCTGTGAAAGGTCCTAATATGGCTAGAGGGGGGGTGAATAGCCTATTTAAAAATCTACAAATCAACTAGAGCAATTTGATTAGTATGACAAATAGCGTAATGCAAACTTGCTCTATCTCTACAAGGGTTGCAAGCCACCTATCCAACAATTCTAGTTGCAAAGATTACTTAGGCACACAAACTTGCTATGTAATTACTCACTAAGAGCTCTCAACCTTGCTACTCTAAAGAGCTCAACTAGATGAATATAAATAAAAAAAGCAAGCTCTCAATTCTAATTACACTAAAGAGCTTGTGTCAACTAGTTTGCAAAAATGTAAATAAGTGAGTAAGGTGATTATACCGACGTGTAGGGGATGAACCAATCACAAGATAAATATATAGCCAATCACCGAGAGAATGCCAAAGACAAGAGACAATCGATTTTCTCCCGAGGTTCACGTGTTTGCCAACACGCTACGTCCCCGTTGTGTCGACCAACACTTGGTGGTTCGGCGGCTAAGAGGTGTTTCACAAACCTCGTCCACACGATTGGACACTACAAGAACTAACCCACAAGTGAGGTAACTCAATGACACGAGCAATTTACTAGAGTTACCTTTCGGCGCTCCGCCAAGGAAGGTACAACTCCCCTCACAATCACAAAAGGTGGCCACGAACAATCACCAACTCGTGCCGATCCTTCACCGCTGCTCCAACCGTCTAGGTGGTGGCAACCACCAAGAGAAACAAGCGAAATCCGTAGTGAAACACAAACACCAAGTGCCACTAGATGCAATCACTCAAGCAATGCACTTGGATTCTCTCCCAATCTCACAAAGATGATGGATCAATGATGGAGATGAGTGGGAGGGCTTTGGCTAAGCTCACAAGGATGCTATGTCAATGAAAATGTGCAAGAGTTATCCCTTGAGCCGGCCATGGGGCTATAAATAGAGCCCCCATCAAATAGAGCCGTTGTATTCCTTCACTAGGCAAAACACACTCTGACCGGACGCTCCGGTCATACCAACCAGACGCTGGCCCTCAGCGTTCGATCGCCCGATGGACGCCACATGTCACCAGCTTCAAACGCTGTTCGTCAGATTTCAACGGCTATGAAGCTGACCGGACGTTCTGGTCAAAACTGACCGGACGCTGAAGCCCCAGCGTCTGGTCGTTTCCAGTAAGCTCCCTGAGGCATGTTTTTCGACCGGACGCGTCCGGTCCACCTTGACCGGACGTAGCCAGCGTCCGGTGCTCAACCCTAGCCACTGTGTCGTCTGACAGCTCGACCGGACGTAGCCTTTCAGTGTCTGGTCACTGAGTGACCCAGCGTCCGGTCAGTAGACCGATGCCAGCATCATTTCGACCAACTCTATTTCAACTCTAACTTCTTCACCCTTGCTCAAATGTGCTAACCACCAAGAATTTTGCATCCGGCGCAATAGAAAATAGACATTTCATTTTTCCGAAAGCGCCGAAAATAGACCCAAGCCCATCTCAACCCTGCAAACACCTTATGCACATGTGTTAGCATATTTTCACAAATATTATCAAGGGTGTTAGCACTCCACTAGATCCTAAATGCATATATAATGAGTTAGAGCATCTAGTGGCACTTTGATAACCGCATTCCGATACGAGTTTCACCCCTCTTAATAGTACGGCTATCAATCCTAAATGTGATCACACTCACTAAGTGTCTTGATCACTCAAATAAAATGGCTCCTACATTTTATACCTTTGCCTTGAGCCTTTTGTTTTTCTCTTTCTTCTTTTCCAAGTTTAAGCATTTGACCATCACCATGCCATCACCATTGTTATGATCTTCACCATTGTTTCATCACTTGGAGTAGTGCCACCTATCTCATAATCATCTTGATAAACTAGGTTAGCACTTAGGGTTTCATCAATTAACCAAAACCAAACTAGAGCTTTCACCCTGCTAGAGTCAGAGTTAGAGGGCGACTCTGATTCTCCTACAAGAAGGTCATGGAAAGATTCCACGACATATTCAGTCATCCCCTACAAACTAGCGAATGTTGTCCGTTAGGGTAGCCCCTCCCTCATGGATGCTTTCGATGTATCCCTTGGGGGTACCTGCCATAAAACATTCTCATGAGGGGTGAAGGCTCCCCCTGCTAGAGTCAGAGTCAGAGGGTGACTCCGATTCTCCTGCGAGAAGGTCATGGAAAGATTCCATGACGTATTCAGTCATCCCCTATGAACTAGCGAGCATCTGTAACACCCTCGATGTTACACCGTAAATTATCTACTAAAATATATCATGAGCATCATGTTTACATGTTAATGCATGTGATAAAGTGTGTAGATCAATTTCTGTAACTCAAAATGATCAACAAAAATGCTAAACGAAAGTTGCTCCATGATTTGTACAGTCATCAAGTAGGGTTTAAAACTATTTTTTATTAAGCAAAAATGCTATAAAACATGTATGTGATACTTAAATAAAGTTTGAAGTGCAAACTTTGGAGATGACAGTGAAATACTTGCGGTCAAAAAATGATATTACTAGCTAATATTTTCACTAGCTTAGAAATCACAAATTGAAAATGAATCCAGCTCAAAAACTTAGAAATTTCTAAGTCTATCAACAGCTAGACATTGCTATGTTTAGCAATTTATTGTGAGAGATTGGGTTAAGGGGTGGTGTAGTGTTATAGTATGATTTGGTAGTCTCATATGCCATCTTGAGCATGGTGAAGCTGGTTTGGCTCCTGGAGCAACCGTTTGGTCGTGTTGAGTGCTTTAAAATTCATGCGCGGTCATCACGTAGCCTCCCCACGCCACGCACATGGTCGCGCGTGCACGCGCGGCTAGCCATTGCCATCTTTGGCCTAGCCATGGCTCAACTGCCGCTGGCCCACCATGGGGAGCCATCGCTACTACTGTTGGCCCCACCGCGCAAAGCCGCTACTGCTGCCGCATGCCCCGTCCCGTGCCACGTTGTCATCGCGTCTGCCACTGCTGCCTCATGTTGTGACGCTATCACTGCCATCGCATCGTTGTCGTGTCCACACCTATACGTTGTAACCACTGCACTGTGTTGCGTTGCTGACCCGCTTTGATGCCGCGCGCACGTTGTTGTGCCGCCATTGCCATGTCATTTATGACACTATGGCCACGTGGGCCACACTGGTCAAGCGTGTGTGTGCCTATCTGCTAGCGTCTACGTGTGGGTCTCCATGAACTCACCGACCGCGTCCTGCCAAGGCGAGGACGAGCCGAGCCCACCGTCGTGCCCCGTTTGTCTCTTTCTCCCCCTATTTTTCCACCATCGTCGTGTCGCGGTCACGTTGAGTCAGAGAGTGAGCACCTCTCATCAAATCCTCATGCTCACATCTCCGCCCTCATGTCCCCTCAACAGCCACCCCCACCCTGCTTTGATTGTAGCTCAGCCGAGCTCCAATTTTGGAGCTTTGCCCACCACAGTGACATTATGAACCGTCATCGCCCACGTCGTGTCCAACCTTCATCACTTCACCCCACGCAAATTCCTCTACACCACTAGCTCACCTTGGCTCCCTCTCCACCGTGCGCACGCCAGTGGGAGAGCTACCACCTCCCTACTATTGCTGATGTGGTCATGTCCGCCATGGCTTGTCACCATGCTCGTCATGCACACATGGCCAACCTTCCTCCATCATCCTCCACCCCAACCGTCACCTCGGGCTGATCCATGGTAGCCTCTTGATGCTCACACGTTAATCAATTAGGCATGTAGCTTCCCAAGCTCACCGGAGCAGGGACGCTGCCATCGCGGATGGCCGCGCATCGCTGTAGCTTTCCCTAGCCAATCATGCCACCTTGCACCACCACTTAGCATAGTCGCTAGGGTCGGAGATGGTGATCGACCCATTAGGTAGGCCCACATGGGTCCTAGGTGGTTGGCGTAAGCACTCAGTGCCCCCGCTTGCCGCGCCGCCATGCACGGAGTCATCGAGGATGCGCGCAGGTGAATTAGGAAAAGTCAAGGGGGTTAAGTGAGAAGTTATGAGAGAGGGGGAAATAGTGTGGTACTAAGTTGTAATTTGGAAGAAGTGCGAGGACTATTTTGCAAGAACGTTAGCACGCGCGGGATTTCCCCGTAGTGCGCCGTCTCTACATGGGTCGGCGCCGCGTGGGCCGCATAGTGGGCCGCCGTGCACGCGCACTGCGTCACGTGGGCCGCGCGTGTGGGCCGCGCGAGAGAATACATTTTTCTTTTTCATGATGCATCAGAAATAGTTTTTAATATAATTTTTGAGATGATCTTTGGTAAATCATTTAAAATCATGTAGATATCCAAAAATTATGAAACAAAATTTTTTAGGTTTCTAAAATTATGCTCTATCTGTTAGTGTATTTAGTTTATATATGTGCTTATTGATACCAGGAGCTATTAAATGATTTGAGAGTGCTTAATATTATTAAGTTAATTATTGTAGGAATTTTTGTGGTAGATTGGTGATAGAAAAAACCTTGAAATTTTTATAGTAACTTCATTGTATTATTATGTGCTCACTGTAATTTTTGTAGCCCTAAAATAGACTATTTAATATGGTAGCTGAATACCCATTACGTCTAAACCAATAATGGCATGATATTGTTTTATAAAAATTAAGCACTTGTAGGGTGAGCTTGGAATCTATTTGGTAAAGATGATAGTTAGCTTAGTGCCTTAGTCATTAGAGCTAGATTAGTAGCTTAGCATGTGTATTCTCATTTTAAGAGTTGTTGTTGCATAAATACTAATAGTTGCATCACCATTGCAAGCATGTAGAGAACAAGTTGGTGGAGATCGTGACCAACGGCGATCACAAGTACGAGGAGGTGATCAAGGAGTACGAGGAGGAGATCCTCGTGTAGGAGGAGGTCCCAAAGCTATCACTGACTGACTTAGCTGACAATCCACCTACCCAAGGTAAGCCCTAGTGCATAACCTTTATTTTTAATAATCACTGAATATATATATATATATATATCTGTGATGTGCATTTACGTTACAGGATCAATATTGAAACTACATGCATAGATAAACCTACCTATGAGTCCTACTAGCATAGGTCCAGTAGCTCCTATGCTTAGGCTATTGGTAGCATGAGTAACCTATCGTTACTCACAATAGGTGATTATTATTACTCTCATGACAAAATGGTAAAAGGAAAATAGAGACTGAGTAGGGTTATGGTACGGGTATTGGTGGGTGTAATAGGTTGTGTCCCGTGGCCAACGGGGTATAGCTTGGTTACACTATTTTCCTTATCCATGTCGATTAAGGACCGTCCGTTGTAGTGGATTCTAGTCACATCACACACTTATTATCCTGAGAACATACTTGCTAATGGAAGCGGGAAGGTTCGTTGCTCTCTTGTCATGGGTTCCAGCTCATTCCGGACTGATTGATTAGAGGTGGGGATGATGGAGGTCTAAGCACCACACTAAGTCCGGGACTCAGGAGTGGGGGCTTGGAGTCTAAGTTTGTATGGGGACCTAGACCCCTTGGCAGGAGAGTGGTGGGTTGGTCTTGCTTGTGCCTAGGGTATAAGCGGGGCATGTGTTTCGAGGTACCCAACTAAGATACATTGGTTCATGAATAGCTATGTGATACGATATAGCTTGGCTATGATCTAGCACCAAAGTAAGAACTGAAAGATGAAAGGGAATGAACGGATCTGATTGCTCAACTCTTGCTTGAAAGTAGAACAGGTGCTTACATAGAATGGTTAGTTAATGACTGCTAATAAAACACGTACATAAGGATTCACTACTAGTAATGCTTTTCACAAACAAAAAGGAAATCCAGCAAACCATAAAGATACTGTCGCAGAACCGACCAATTTATAAGAATACAAGTACAATGGTAGCCCGCAAGCAGTCGCACTGTCATACTTGAACCCATATAAACCCGGTAGTCCGTCGAGTACCACGCCGGGTCTCGATAAACGATTTACAACAACCAAGATCATACATGATTCAACATACATGCCACATATTACATAAAGTTCGTAGATACATTTCATCATCAAAGTATGAATAAAAGTTATTACAAACCGAGTTTGATAAATAAAGCGGAAGCAATTAAGTTCGAAAATAAAGTTTCCAACATAGTTTGATACAGTGCCAAGTAAGATCACGGTCCACAAAAGCAAAGATAGGAATTACTAAAGAAGCCTGTCCAAGGCTTACTCCTCATCCACAGCGGGATAGAAGCAACTCTTGCAATAACCATGATACACAGTGCTATCTGCAACAATGGGAAAATAAACCCTGAGTACGAGAAGGTACTCAGCTAGACTTACCCATCATGAACCAGAAATAAAATGACTCCAAGGATTATGCAAGGCTGTATAAGTGGACATAACGGGATAACATTTTGCGTAAAAGGCAATTGACCCATTGTAAAATTATGATTCCTTTATCAAGTTAAATTATAACTATCCAATTCTAGATTAGCAACTATCCTGTGCCAAACATGTGGTATATCATTTAGAAGCATACAATAGTAACCATAGCAGGTATTGTAATTCCATTTTCATCTGAACCATCATGTTTCATAACACAGTTACTACGATGTTGGAGCTAGTCAAGTTTCTCACTATCCGGGAGAGACGGCGATTCGAATCGATTTCACCCAGCTAGGAATTTATTTCTAACACAAACCTAGGTCTACCAGCCACGATAGCCTTAGGTCACCTTTGGTACAACTCAGGTACACATTTCGCGGGTTTGTACTGTGCCGCACAATCTGGAACACCAGATGCCAGGATGCTCAGGCCAAGCCTACCCTTGGGCTCAGTCTGATCGTTCCCCGGAAGGAGCGCACAACAGAACAGGTCCCAGCCTGAGTTGAATTACTCAGCTTCGCGGTCGGAACAAGTTATCCGGCCAGCTAAGTGAGAGGCATGCATTCAATCTTGTTAGAAGTTCCAACAACGGTACGGTCCTTGATCGACACAGATGGGGATAAATCCACACCCAAGACCTCCATGTCTTGTTGCTTCTCTATCGACTTCCAGTCCGGTCTCGATTTACTTTTACCCCATGGTTCTGTTCCACGATAGCAGATATAGCCAACCGTGCTCCGGTATCCACCTACATCTCGCAGGTGATAGGACATCACCCGACTTCTACCGGTCTAAGCATGGCTAAGCATATATTTGATCCTAGACCTATACCGGTTAAAGGTGTAATATCTGGATAAGGAATGTATATGCATCAAGTGGTTTCATTCAACTCTTATAACCTAATGCATCAATTATAAGTACGTAAGTAACACTTGTAAATTATTGGGAGACTTATAATACTCCAGGGCTTGCCTCGCAGAAAGGAAGTAGGGCGGTGGTCAGGACACTTTGGAAGCTCTTTAGGGTTCTGCTCCATGCCTTCAGGAGCTGCGGCTTGCGGATCCTCCTGCTGGTTCTCTTCCTCTGCTTCTTTGAATTCCAGCAACATGATCTCTTCCTCTGATCCCAGATGCATGAGTATGGCATAAGTATTACGAATGCATATGTGTTAACAAGTGCATCATGTTTATTGAGTAGGTGCATATCTCTTCTTGATTATTACTTAACTACTTCTACAATGCATCGACTATGCCACAAAACAGTAGCTACTTGTTTTACTCATAACTGTAGTTCTACTAATCCGAAAACAGTGATCCTAGACTTTCCGGAAAGCTTATCAAATTCTCTACAACTTTCTTATTAGCCATTTTACAGTACACATCATTTTCAACATGCAATTCATCAAACTCCTGAATCTGTCCAGAAACTATTCAACATGCAATACCAAGTAACAATACTTCTACTTCATGTAATCATTCCAAATTTGACAACATAAAATCTACCAACAGTGTAAGCATACCCAATACATTTTAGATAATATAATGGTGAAGCTCAAACTATTTATTTAAATGACTTTATTATTTTACTGAGATATTTAGGTTAAATAATAAACATATATCAGATGTACTTCATAAATTCTTAAAATTTTACAGTGCCTTACTAATGCTATCAAAGGACTACTATGAAAATTTCATGTCATTTTACCAAGTAGAACATCCTATACAAAAATGACAAGGAAGCAAGGCTTGAAATAGCATAAATGGAAAACCCTACTAAAAAGTGTCAAGCAACAGATTTCATATTTTTCTTAGCATCCATATACTACTAGGATTACCTCCAACAAATTTCATGAATTTTGGACTCATAAATAATTTATAAAAATTCATGCAAGGATTAACTATTCATAAAAGAAAAATCTATAACTATAAATCTACACATGCACTGGTCCTCAAATTTTTACCAGAGCTCATATATGCTAAGACTAGCTTACCACAAAATTTTCATAAATTTTGGAGCATAGGAACTCTAGATATAAAATAAACAAATTTGAATGCATTCAAAAGCACATTTCAAATCCCTATTTAAATCTCCAAATATTTCTACTGTACAAGTCAAGAACATATTTTTCCTAAATACTACACTTCCTAAGGAACACTAACAAATTTATTTCACAATTTTTGGAGCTACTAAACTAAAGATACAAAAATTACAAAACATACGAAATTTGCATTCAAAATGAACTGGATTTAAAACATGGAGTCGCTGACCGGTGGGACCCGCTGGTCAGTTGATCCCACCTGTCATTGAGATGGAAACAGAGCCGGCGGCGCTACTCTACGGACGTGGCCAGAGCTCGCCGACGGCGAACTTGCCGGCGGTAACATCTTCACTGCGTGACCTACTCGACCTAGCGCATCTAATGAGCCACTTGGCCGGCCCTATCATCGACTCTAGTGATGATGACGGTGGCAATGGTGGAGTGGCGAGGCTGGACTATGGCGGTACGCCGGTGGAGGCCACGGCGAAGCACAAAAGGGCACGGACGAGCTTCCCTGGGCTCAGGCGAACCTAACGCGCAAGGTTACACGGTCTACGGTGGAGGGAGGTGCCCCAGCCACGGTGACGGGCATGGCGGGGACGCTCCGGCGAGCTAGCGCACGGCACTGCTGCTTACCAAGTGCGGTCAGCGAGCGCGGGCCGAGGCGGTGAGTCACTGGAGCTCAGGTGGAGGTGTTGCGGTGGCGGAGGAGCGACAAGGGTAAGCTGGCGCTGGCTACGGTGGCGACGGAGCTGCTCGGCGCTGCGGGAGCTCGGCGGTTGCGCTGTGGGCGAAGAAGGAGGCCGAGAAATGCAAAATGAGGGTGCGGGATGGCTCGGGCAGGAGCTGGCGGGGTTAAGGCCGCGTTCGGGCGCGTCGTGGCCTACGCAGTCAGGGCAACGGCGACGCACGGCCGTCGCCGCGGACACGCGGCGCGCGGGCTCTACTGGTGGTCGGCCACTGAACGGCGTCGTCTAGTTCGTCAGTTAAGCCAGCCGAGCCTGACGATGAGTTTTGCAATCGAGTTAACTGAGAATCTGTGGCTCCATTGTGCAAACATCCTAAACCGAATTTGTAGACCTATGTACCAGCTACAATTCTTGTTCAAAGAACTTGTTCTAATTCACAACAAAAACGGAGTAAAATCATGCTCAAGGTCGGTGTCGGTGTTTCGTACAAGCACCGGCAAGTGAATTTATAGTAATGCGCGTTAGGCTCGGATGGTGCGCTAAAGGACACAGGATTTATACTGGTTTGGGCGGAATGTCCCTACGTCCAGTTTGCTGTTGCTTGTGTTATTAGCACCGTGAATGGTCTGTAGTAAGGGGTACAAACTGTCGAGAGAGGGACTGGTCCCAAGTCTCTGATGGAAGGATTGAAAGGTGGTCAAGAGCTTCGTAGCCGCTTGAACGTGTGTATATGAGTGCGTTCTATTGTTTTTTTTTGGGTCCCCCTTGATGGAGGGAGCGCATCCCCTTTTATAGATGAAGGGGCTGGCTTTACAAGGGTGAGGGCTCTAGGATGCGTACTCTACTTAGTCTTATGGCTCACGTCTACCTGGTCAGGTCCTCCATTCTGATGAGTGCGAAGGAAGATAAGTGCTTACAATGTTGTCGATGTCTCTGTAGGATGTCAGGTTAGTCACAGAATGCTACCCTGCGTAGGGTATGGGCTATAGTACAGTGGTTTTGACTTATGAGCCTCCCCCAGCCTTGCTCCGCATGCCTTCTGGTTCCCATGATTCCTTGTTGGGAGAATGCGGGGTCGGGGTCTGGTGTAGCGCTGTGGCCAAGGCCTTCTGACTAGGAGGACCTGGGGGGTTGGGAAGCGGGCGCCGCTCCCCTGGGTCCACAGTGTGGTGATGGAATACCCATCATTCACGGAGATAGCAAATCCTTTCCTGGAGCATAGCGGTTGTCGTATATCTTCGTCGGGTTCCATGTCTCAGAGCTGAAGGCGGTGCCTACAACTCTACAGGGCGAGGTGCATGCACTTGTAATGCCTTTTGGGTTCTGCGGTGCCCAGAAGGGTCTAAAGCATCAGTCCTGTCGTTCCCTGGCAGTCCTTTTCCTGCCAGGGCGTAGGGTATGGTCCTTGGAGCCATGGTTGACCCGAACGTCTTGTCTCGTCCTATACCCATCATTACGAGGGATAGATATCGATCAGGGCGAGGCTCATTCTTGGCCGTCGGGTGAGACGGAGACCAATCCCTATCTCTTGGGTGAGACTAACCCTACCCCTCCGGGATCGGGCGAGGCAGAATCCATCCCTCAACCCTCGGGCGAGACCGAGCCCACCCTAAAGGCGTCGGGCGAGACGAAGATTAGCCTTGAGCCTTTGGGCGAGGCAGGGTTATCTCACAAAGGCATCGGGTGAGGCTGACCCCGTCCCTCCAGGATCGGGCGAGACGGAATTCATCCCTCAGCCCTCGGGCGAGACCGAGCCCGCCCTAAAGGCGTCGGGCGAGATGGAGTTTTTCCCTTGGCCCTCGGGCGAGACTGAGCCCGTCCCAAAGGTGTCGGGCGAGGCGGAACAGAACTCCTATCACTCGAACAAGGGATGACACGGCACCTTTATGCGTCTAGAAGTTTTTCACGTTCGGTGGTTATTGGTTCCACCTTCTGGGGTATCCTGGTATTAGGTCCCCAACAGTAGCCCCCGAGCCTCTAGGTGATTCAAGTAGAACCGCTTGGAGGGTGTTCTTGATTTCATCGAAGTTACTTTGCCGAAGGGTGCGCGCGAGCGCACCCGATGGGTGTAGCCCCCGAGCCCCCGGGTGATTCGAGTAGAGTCGCCCGGGGGGTTATATCGGCCCCTTCGCGGGTAAGGCTGAAGGACTTAGTTTTTTATCAACTGGATGCTTTTCCGAGTGGGTCGTGGCGTCCCGTTCGCTGGGAACTAATTCAGGGCTGTCCTAACTGGTGTTTCTGCCCTTGATTGCGGATCATTCGTGGATCCCTTCTTAGTCGGGCCGGCCGGCGAGCTTCTGGGCCCTAGGTGGGCCAAAGAGAAAAGAAAAGGCCTTTGTGGCTTGCGTTTCTCCGGTGGGTAGAGAGTCCGGATTCACTTGGGGAAGGCGAACCGTCTGTCGAGATTTTTTGGGGTGAGAGGATAGGGACTACGGGCGCGTGTCCCGTAATGTGATGCGGTGGCGCGCGTGGCAGGCCTAGAGATCGAGGCAGACGGTTGCCCTTCTCGCGTCCGTCGCCCCTTATAAAACTGCGAGGTTCGCCCCCAGGGTTCCGTATTTCGCTCCCCTTCCTTTGCGTTCTGAAACCTCCGCCGCCAATCTTTCCAGCCTCTTGCGCCCGCATTGCCACCGTCGACTGGCCTGCGTTCGTGTTCCAGCCGCCGTCAAGCTCGCGCCTGCCCTCCCCCCCCCACTGCTTTAATGGAGTTGTGGGGTAGATCAAGCATCACCTCCCGGCGTCTGGAGGGCCTCGTCTGCCATGGCCTTCTCTGCCCACTATCCGCCATCTAGGAGTGGTTGCTTCTTGGCGATGAGGGTGAGCCGGTGCCGCCTGAAGGGTATGTCGTCTCTTTTGCCATCTTCCATGAGCGGGGATTCGGGGTACCCACGCATAGATTCCTTCGGGGGCTATTAGATTACTATGAGGTAGAGCTGTAGCATCTAACTCCCAATGGGATTCAGCATATGGCAGCGTTTGTTGCCCTATGCGAGGGTTTCCTGGGGATCGATCCCATTTTGATCTGTGGCGGTATTTCTTTAGCATTAGTCTATCGAAGAGGAAGATTGGGGGGAAAGAAGTGAACGCGCCGATGGGGTGTGCCAGCATTCATCTGCGCCATACCCGATCGAAGGGTTACCCATACATGCGTCTGGCGACATCCAACAAGGGATGGCATTCGCAGTGGTTTTATGTTAGGGATGACGTGAGTGCCACCCTACCGAAGTACACCGGACGTCTTATTGTGGATGCTTCGGAGTCGTGGGGCTGGGGCGTCCAGTCCAAAGACAAGAAACACATCACCGACCTTCTTTCCGCCCTCCAAGCCCTAAAGGGCCAGGGTGTAAAGGGGACAGGGATCATTGGTGCCTACCAGGCTAGGAGGGTGGCACCCCTAATGGTACGTGTGCTTCCCCTACATCGGATGATGCCCGGGATATCGTACGAGGGGACGGTGCTTGTTGATGAGGCGCTCCCTTACTCAGAAGTGGCACAGCGCATCAAGGAGGCGATGGAATTGACAAAGGATTTCACTGGCAGGGTCCTCGACATCGTGTATCCGGTGCCCAGGCATCCTCCAATGCGGTCGGAGCCTGGGTTCTTCGAATTCGTAAGCCCTCTTCTCCCACACTCTTTTCCTTCTCCTGAATCTCCCTTTTTTAATACTTGCTTTTGTAATGTTGGGGCTAGCCAGGGAGGCTAGTCTTCAAGGATAGTCCGGCTCCGCTACCGAAGGACAAGGTTGTGGCGGTGGCGAATTGACTCGCGGCCGAGCGGGACAAGAAAGCAAAGGAGGAGATGAAAAGGGTGAAACGACTGAAGCAGGAGGCACAGGATCGGGGAGAGGACGTGAGTAGTGAGGATGATGATGATGATGACGATGACGACGACGAGGTAGCCATCGACGTGGATTGGGGTGTCCTGGAGGATGAGGAAACGCTGACAAGTGGCCACCCACCTATGCAGGGGCCCTTCCCTTTCCATGCAGAGGGAAGTGAATCGATGAGGTCAGTGGAGGCCGGCGAGTCCGCCACTTCGCACGGCGTGCCGGCCGAGGATCGGTGGACGGGGGACGCCGGGCTTGCTACCGCTGACCCCGAGGCGACCGTGGAGGGGGGTGGCACCGGAGCCGCGCCCAGCTCTAATGCTGCGCCCTATGAGGTGATGGAGGGGAGCAGCTCCGGTGCTATGCCCCGTGAGACGATGGAGGGGAGCAGCTCCGGTGCTGCACCCCATGAGACGATGGAGGGGGCGGCTCCAGTGCCGCGCCCAATGAGATGATGGAGGGGAGTGACTCCGGCGCCACGCTCGACGAGATGAACCCCCTGCCCCGGAGCAGGGGGCAGGCATGAAACGGTCCCGTCTAAACGAGTCAGGGCAGGGATCTGGGGATCCATCCCTAAAACGCTTCCGTCAGCCAAGGACGTCAACGTAAGCTCTTGACTCCTCTGTTTTCATCCTTTTTCCATTTTTATTTTGACTTAATGGTTATTACCTTTGTGTAGGTTCTTGCAGACGGGTCACCCCCTGGGGCTGGCGCCCAAGAAGAGTCTCGCCCTTCAAGTGGGACAGACGGTGTCGCCTGGAGTCACCCCTGTTTCGGGCAAGAGTGGTGCCGATGTCGGGGCCGCGTTGGCTGAACCGACGGCGTCCATGGTGGCTCCCACGCCCGCGGAGGTTACTGAGCGAGCAGTCTCTTCCGTGGCGGGCGTGGAACAGCCAGCCGAGGACCGCATACCGCCGGTGAAGGTGATCGTGACTGTGCCAAGCCAGGATCAGCCGGGCACGGTCATGGTGGCACCCGAGGGCGTGGTGCAATCCACGCCGCCAGGCGCCCAGACGGAGGAGGGTCCAGCCAGAGGGTCCTCGAGTGTAGCAGTGGTGCCGCACAAGGTTAGGAGGGAGCCGCCACTGGCCCCTTTGTCGGGAGGAAGCCGCTCCCCTATGCGGGGGGAGCCGCCACTCCAGTGGATGGCCGCTCAGGACCCATCGTCGGCTCTTTTCTCGCTCGATGATCATTCCAAGAGCATGGAGCGGGAGGGTCCTGACATTGGGATCTCGACCATGCTGAACGCCCTAGACCAGGCCAGAGGAGCCCTCTGTGAGATCGTTATCCCTACCACTCAGGTACTTTCTGGGCTTTCTTCTTTCTTCGTATGTTTTTGTGTTTTCGCATTTCTGATATCAGTCTTCTTCCTCCTCAGGTTCTTGTTGCTCATAGCCGAAAAAAATCCCAATTCCTCCGTGAGCAGAAGGCGGAGCGGGATCGCCTCTCTGAGGAGGCCCGGCTGCGAGCAGACATGGCCGCCCAGCTTGCTACTGTCCAGGAGCGGGAGGCCCAGGCACGTCAGGATGTGGAGGAGGCGCACGGGATGTTCGAGGACCTGTCGGCGAGGTCTAAGCTGGATGGAGAGGAGATTACCAGACTCCAAAAAGAGCGAGATGAGCTGCTGCAGAGGAATGCCGCAGCCAATGAGAAGGCCGGCGAAGTCCTAAAGGAGCTAGAGATGGAGCGTGACCTCCGGCGGGTGGCCGAGAGTAGGGCCGCGGCCCTCCAGCAGAAGGTGGACGAGGACGTCGAGGTGGTCCGTTCTCTCTGGGCGGAGCTTGGTGACATGGTGAAAGGAAGGTTGAGTGCTGAGAACGTCTCCACCAAGCTGGAGAAAGAGGCTGCCTATACGCGAAGGGCCCTCCAGGTTGAGAGCAATGAGCGCGATCTTCTACAAGCTGCGGTCGGGGTGGTCCTTAACGCCCTGAATGTGATGGAGCCGGTGGAGACCAGCCCGCTCGCGGCTCGTGTCGGAGGTATCACGGCTCGGGTGGGCCAACTTGAGGAAAGTGCCTTTCATGCCGGGATTACCTAGGCCTTCACCGTCGCCCACGCCCATTACGAGAAGGAAATAAACCTAAAGGTGATGAGCAAAGGCTTTCCGTCCACCTACGAGGATGAAGAACTGGAGGAAATGGAGAAGATGGTTGCTCCCCTTGCGAAGAACCTAGCAGACAATCTGAAAGAGATGGTTCTCCCTCCGCGGGAGTAATTAATCGAACAATTTTGAGAACAACTTATATGTAAAATGTGGACAAGTGTCGGTACTTTTTGAGTCTGGACGCCTTTCGTGCTTTTGTGTCTTAATTTTGTTTTTTACGATCTTACCAATATGTTCCCCTGAATTATGCCGCTGATTATAATGCGAGGAGATCATTTCGAAGGAAGGAGAGGAGGTAGCCGTACCTTAACAGTCCCCGAGTAAGGTCCGACCCCCGCACTTGCTGGGGTTGGGTGTTACTGGAGATCGGAATTGTAGTTCTGGTGACAATGGATGTCATCACAATATTCCCCGCCCTGTCTTCCAACAGAAATCCCAACTGGGACTCTATGGGCTCGGCAAGGTAGGGCCTTTGAACCTGTGACCCTGTATTGTTTGGCCTGAGCCCCCAAGCCTTGTCAGGGTCTGATAGGGGTCGGCCGTTATTTGCATGTTACCCCGTCCTCGGTTTTTGCAATCGGAGGGGCTGAGTGAACGACACTTGCCTCGACGGCTTGAGTACCGCGCTCAATGAGCTCGCTAACGGGTACGTTCGTGCGGAATCCGGGTCCATCATTTGCTGATGGGGTTGGCAGAGCCCTTTGGTGGCACTCCACAACTTCTTAACCCGCCTCCCGGCAGATGCCTGAGTCGTTCAATAAGCTCAGGGGGCCCGGTGGCCTCTCCTCGATGGAGATTCTGTGGGTTTGGCTCGAGGTTAGAATCGAACGAGAGAAGGTTGAGACGTCCTGGTTCGCTTCTGAGCGGGGTCGGGCAGGGCCGCTGGGGCTCGTCTCGGTTATCTCTCCCTGGCTCTGTTCGGCGTGAGGCGGCCTCGAGCCCTTCGCGGGCCAACCTTCGAACCTCAGCCTGTGGTTGCCTATATCGAATGAGGCAACAGCCGTTTCGTGGTGCAGCACGAATCGTTGGGATGCAATGTTCTGCATATGTAATGTTTTGAATGCAAGATTTAATTGAAAATAAAGGCGGGGTCGGTAACGTTACCTTGGTGGTATGAGTGGCGGAAAAGCTCCTACCAGATGGGTCCGGGCCCTGACGTTTGCGACGAGGTTGGAATAACCTGCGTAAGAATTGCTATTCTTTGTTTTCGTGTCTCAGTGACGATCCAAGCCATTCGATTAACTTGGGCAACCTGACAGCTCTTCCTCTGGGGGAGACTCTATAGGCGGACCCCTCTGATCCCTTCTTTGAGAAGGCAGACGTCGAAACTAGAGACGCGAGGGGCGTTGAGTATGATTTTTCTGGTGAACAGAAACACCGTAGCTATCGGGGCGTAGGGTTTGCTAGTTCATCTAGTTTTACTCAAAGCTTTGTGCCTGTATGTCGCGCCCTTAGTTTCAAGCGTATGGAGGGGTTGGGTGAAGAGGATGTCTAGACTGGTAGTCATCCTCGGCAGCCCCTGAGTGATGTTCGCGTCCCCTCTGTTTGACGGGGTCGGAAACTTGCGAACGAATTTTAACGCATAAAGTGAGAAAGCTGAGAGGCTTATCTTTCTTTGGTCGTTCGTTCGTCATGTCTTCTGGGCCGAACGGCCGACCCAGGAGATCTGAAAGGTCTCGTCATCGGGTCGTCCGTGGTCCTGCATGGGGAGGCGAAAAGTTGTCTGCCTATGTGGGTGCCTTAATCGCCGTGTCCGGAGCGGGTCAGTGGCGGGCCATACCCAGGTAGTGTCAGTTTGACCAAAGAGGGACGCCTCGTAGACCGGGGTTCATCCTGTCAGTTCTGGCACGTCCCCTCAGATATCAATCAGCATTGATTGCGTATTTAAAAAAGGGGAAGGGAGAGGGTTTTTTGTCCAACCTTTCGCCTTTCCTTAGTTACAGCGCCTCCTCTTTAAGTAGGGAGGGGGAGAGGAGTTCTCATCCCACCTCCCCTTCTGCCTCCAAGCCGCTATCTCTCCTTCTTCTTCCTTTCCGCCGAACGCGTCCGTGCGTCGCGGCAGTTCCTGAGTGAGGAAGAGTAATGCCAGAGAGAGATAGAGAACTTACAAACTTGAGTCGGAGGTTATCCAACGTAGGTGAGATGGTGCGTGCGGCCCTTGCTGAGGAGTCGCTGCTGCTGAAGGAAAAAAGGCATCGGTGGGCGTCGTACGTCATTGACTGCGCCGTCATTCGCTGTGCTCCTCCCTTGGCGGGAGGCGTTTCCTGCCTATACGCCATTGTCAAGGTTATGGCTAGGGATGAAGGCGTAGTCCCCAGACGCCATGGCGGTGGCGTCGCTGCCGGGGTTGCGGCTGACGACGATGGCGTAGTCCCCGGACGCTTCGGCAGAGGCGTCGTAGATGGTGGCGCCTTCGAGGATCCAGCGAAGATGTCGCCGATGGAGAGCGTGGCACGACGACCGCAGTAGATGAGCTGGCCCATGTACACGCCCCGGACATCACCGATGGAGAGCGTGGCACGGCGGCGACCGCAGTAGCGCTTGGGGTAGAGCTGAGCCGAGGCTGTAATGAAATAACGTTGTGGGGAAGCCCCCGAGTAAACAGTCCTCTAAGTATATTGTTCCTTTTTTAATGACATCGCTTTGTAAGTGGTGAATTTGTGCAAAAAATTACATCCTTTGCTTATGGCAAGCCATTTTTTTATCTTTCTCCCTTCTGTAGGAACAATTTTAGCGCTTTCCAACTCTTCTCATGGTCTAAGTCATAGGAAGCTAGGAACGTGGGCGAACTAATTCTGATTGAACTGGTGAGCAAAGAGGTTGCAGCCGCTGGGGCGTGGGTGTCTCGCAGTCCTACCAGTTGTATTCAGAATTGGTTCCCAAGATCTTAGCCCTTGAGACTTGTTTATGAGGCGAATGGAAAACTTAGAGAATGTTTGTAAGTATAACACAGGGATTTTTTGCAAGCGTAATACTTGTATTACACATGACATAATACTTGTATTACACATGACATATGTTACAATCACATGCCAGCCCCCGAGTGAGGTCTGACCCCTCGCGATTTGCAGGGGTCGGAAGTCACTAAGGATCGGGGTTCTGTTAAGACAAAAACTGATAAGGAAAAGTGTAAGCTTATTTTAAGGATAGAAACGACGTAGCTGCTCAATGTTCCAGGCATTGGTGAAGACCTCGCCTTTGATGGTTTTCAACCGGTAGGCGCCTGGGCGAAGTATTTCCGCGATGATGTAGGGCCCTTCCCAGGGTGGGGAGAGTTTGTGGCGATCCTTGTTGCTCTGCACAAGACGGAGGACGAGGTCTCCGACGTTGAAGGCTCGACCCCGCACCCATCGGCTGTGGTACCACCGTAACACTTGCTGGTACTTAGCTGAACGGAGGAGGGCGATGTCACGGGCCTCATCCAGCTGGTTCATGGTGTCTTGGTGAGATGCCTCGGCTCCCTGTTCGTCATATG
Source organism: Miscanthus floridulus (assembly GCF_019320115.1). NCBI lineage: Eukaryota > Viridiplantae > Streptophyta > Magnoliopsida > Poales > Poaceae > Miscanthus > Miscanthus floridulus. The sequence continues at coordinate 124,483,080 of NC_089584.1, forward strand.
CTCTGATTCTTGGTGCTCCATAGTCGAGGTCCATCGGGAGAACGGCCTCGGAACCGTAGATCATGAAGAAGGGTGTGTAGCCGGTGGCCCGGCTAGGAGTCGTCCTTAGGCTCCAGAGCATAGCCGGGAGCTCAGCGAGCCAACACGCGCTGAACTTGTTCAATCGGTTGAAAATTCTGGGTTTGAGGCCTTGAAGAAGCATGCCGTTTGCGCGCTCGACCTGCTCGTTCGTCCGGGGGTGCGCGACGGCTGCCCAATAGATTTAGATGTGTTGTTCATCACAGAAGCGAACGAATTTCCTACCGGTAAACTACGTGCCGTTGTCGGTGATGATGGAGTTTGGTACTCTAAAGCGATGGATGATGTCGAGAAAGAACAGCATAGCTTGCTCGGATTTGATTGTGGATATTGGCCGAGCTTCAATCCATTTTGTAAACTTGTCTACGGTGACAAGCAGGTGGGTAAAGCCCCCGGGCGCCTTTTTAAGTGGCCCAACCAGGTCGAGCCCCCAGACCGCGAAGGGCCACGTGATGGGGATCATCTAGAGAGCCTGGGCCGGGAGGTGTGTTTGCCGAGCGTAATATTGACACCCTTCGTAGGTGCGTACAATTTGCTCAGCATCGGCTACCGCGGTGGGCCAATAGAAACCTTGTTGGAATGCATTCCCAACCAAGGTTCTTGGTGCGGCATGGTGACTGCATGCTCCACCGTGGATGTCGCTCAGTAGAAGTTTTCCCTATTTGCCAGGGATACAGAGTTGCAGAATTCCGATGTGACTTCGTTTGTAGAGTTCGCCCTCTACAAGAATGAAGGATTTGGTGCGTCGTGCAAGCCGTCGGGCTTTTGTCTTATCGGTTGGCAGCACGTCGTGGAGGAGATAGTCGAGGTAAAGTGTTCTCCAGTCATTTGGAGGATCGGACTCCATTGCTGGGTCTTCTTCAAGCTCCATGACCTCAGGGTTGGGAGGAACAGTTGGCGGATCGGCCTTGGGGGTCGGACTAGAAGGGCCATCGTCGGCTTGTTCCAACCCCGCGTAGCGTACCGAGGGTTTGTGTTGATCACTGGCAAAGATGCCTGTTAGAACTGGCTCTCGACTGGATGCTGCTTTTGCGAGCGTGTCGGCCGCTTCGTTGAGGCACCGGGGGATATGATTGAGTTTGAGGCCGTCGAATTTGTCCTCCAGACGTCGGACCTCTTAACAGTACGCCTCCATCTTGGTATCATGGCAGCCTGATTCTTTCATGACCTGGTTGACGACCAGCTGAGAGTCACCCCTGACATCGAGGCGTTGGATGCCTAGCTCGATGGCAATTCGTAGGCCGTTGATGAGCGCTTCGTATTCTGCAGTATTGTTTGATGAGGGAAAATGAAGCCGAACCATGTACCTCATGTGGACCCCAGGGGGGGATACAAAGACTAGTCCTGCTCCGGCGCCTTTCTTCATCAGCGATCCGTCGAAGTACATTATCCAGTACTCTTGATCGACGGCTGCTGGTGGCATCTGGACCTCGGTCCACTCCGTGATGAAGTCAGCTAGTGCCTGAGATTTGATCGCCGTTCGGGGGACATAAGAAATGCCCTAATCCATCAGTTCGAGTGCCCACTTTGTGGTTCTTCCCATAGCATCATGGCTACGAATGACCTCGCCGAGGGGGAATGACGTCACCACTGTCACGGGGTGTGACTCGAAGTAGTGACGTAGCTTCCTTTTTGTGATGAGGACGGTGTAGAGGAGTTTCTGGATCTAGGAGTAGCGGGTTTTGGAGTCGGGTAGCACCTCGCTGATGAAATATACAGGGCGCTGCACCTTGAAGGCGTGCCCCTCTTCCTCTCGCTCTACTATTAAGGCAGAGCTAACCACTTGGGTGGTGGCCGATATATATAGTAGGAGGGATTCTCCGTCGCATGGAGGAACTAGGATCGGTGGCTTAGTTAAAAATCTTTTAACCATGTCAAGTGCCTCCTAAGCCTCGGCTGTCCACTCGAAGTGGTCAGTTTTCTTTAGGAGTCGATAAAGGGGGAGTCCTCGTTCGCCGAGGCATGAAATGAATCGGCTGAGGGCGGCAAGGCACCCTGTGATCCGCTAAACCCCCTTTATGCTTTGGATCGGGCCCATCCTTGTGATGGCTGATATCTTCTCTGGGTTGGCTTTGATGCCACGCTTAGAGACAATGAAGTCGAGCAGCATGCCCCTCGGGACCCCGAAAACACATTTTTCGGGATTGAGCTTGATGCTGTTTGCCCAGAGTTTCGCAAAGGTGCGTTCAAGGTCGGCGACAAGGTGGTCAACCCGCTTGGATTTGACTACGATGTCGTCAACATAGGCCTCAACGGTTCGCCCGATGAGGTCTCCGAAGCAACTAAGCATACAACGCTGGTATGTTGCCCCAGCGTTCTTCAGACCGAACGGCATTGAAATGTAGCAAAATGATCCGAAGGACGTGATAAAAGATGTCGCGAGCTGGTCGGATTCTTTCATCGTGATTTGATGGTAGCCTGAGTATGCGTCAAGGAAGTAGAGGGTTTCGCACCCCGAGGTGGAATCGACTATTTGGTCTATTCGTGGCAAAGGAAACGGATCCTTTGGACACGCTTTGTTGAGGCTAGTATAATCAACACACATTCTCCATTTCCCGCTCTTTTTTCGGACAAGAACAGGATTTGCTAACCACTCTGGGTGGTATACTTCCTTAATGAATCCTGCGGCCAGTAGTTTGGCTATCTCCTCGCCGATGGCCCTATGTTTCTCCTCATCGAAGCGGCGTAGGTGTTGTTTCACTGGCTTGGAGCCTGGGAGGATTTGGAGAGTATGCTCGGCGACCTCCCTCAGGATGCCCGACATATCCGAGGGTTTCCACGCAAAGATGTCCTTGTTGGCGTGGAGGAAGTCAATGAGCATGCTTTCCTATGCGGAGGAGAGCGCGGTCCCAATTCGGACTTTTTTGCCCTCGGAGCTACTGGGATCCAAGAGGACGTCCCTGGAGCCCTCTGCCGATTCGAATGATCCGGATGACTTCTTTGCATTGGGTGTCCCTTCAATGACCTCCTCCTTGAGGGTGGTGAGCTCTTCGGATGCGATGACCGTGGATGCGTGTCCGCAGCATTCGACCTCGCACTCGTAAGCGCGCTAGAAGGAGGTGCCGATGGTGATGACCCCACGGGGGCCCGGCATCTTCAGCTTCAGGTACGTGTAATTGGGTACGGCCATGAACTTCGCATAACATGGTCGCCCCAAAATGGCGTGGAAAGTCCCCGGGAATCCTACTACATCAAAGGTGAGGGTCTCAGTCCAGTAGTTGGATCGATCCCCAAAAGTGATGGGCAGGTCAATCTGCCCTAGTGGCACGGCTTGTCTTCCAGGCACGACGCCATGGAAAGGTGCTCGGACGGGACGGAGGTGCATTCGGTCGACGCCCATCTCATCGAGCGTCTGGGCGTACATGATGTTGAGGCCGCTGCCCCCATCCATCAATACCTTAGTGAGCCGCTTTGGACCGACGATCGGGTCGACGACAAGCGGATACCTTCCCGGGTGTGGGATGGCATCCGGATGGTCGGTCTGGTCGAAGGTTATGGCGAATTCCGACCACTAGAGAAAAGCTGGCATGGCCAGTCCAGCGGTATAGACCTCTCTACGTGCGACCTTCTGGCGGCGCCTAGAGTCATAGGCCGCTGATCCTTGGAAGATCATGAGGGCACCAGTCGGCGTTGGAAAGGCATCGTCCTTCTCCTCCGTGTCGTCAGTGGTGGGAACAGGCTCCTTCCCCTACTCCCCCTTGTTCAGGCCCCTGGCCAAGTATTTGCGCATAAGGCCGCATTCCTTGTATAGGTGCTTGGCCGAGAAGGCGTGGTTTGGGCATGGCCCCTCGAGCATTTTCTCGAAGTGGTTCGGAGTGCCCTCCGTGGGCTTCTGACCACCTTTGCGGTCGGCAGCGGCAACGAGTGAGTTGTCACGCCTTTGCTTCTTATTTTTCCCTTTGGCGGGACAGTTGGAGGTGCCTTCGCTGGCGTCCTTGTCCCGCCTTGTCTTTCTGTCGGAGCGATCAAAGATGGCTCCGACCACCTCCTCTCTAGAGGCATGACTGGTGGCGATGTCCAGAAGTTCCTTGGTAGTTCACGGGCCCCTGCGTCCTAGCTTGTGGACCAGGGATTCACAGGTCGTCCTGGATAGAAAGGCTCCTATCACGTCAGCGTCGGCGACGTTCGGGAGCTCGTTGCACTATCGGGAGAAGCACTGGATGTACCCGCGGAGGGTTTCATCGACCTTCTAATGGTAGTTCTTGAGGTCCCATGGGTTTCTAGGGCGTTTGTACGTGCCCTGGAAATTACCCACGAAGATCTCAGTCAGATCCGCCCAACTCTGAATAGCATTGGACGGTAGGTGCTCCAGCCATGCTCGTGCCGAGTCGGCCAAGAACAGTGGGAGATTGCGAATAATGAAGTTATCATCACTCACACCACTGGCCTGACATGCAAGCCGATAGTCTTTGAGCCAAAGCCCGGGATTTGTTTCGCCAGAATATTTAGGAATGTTCATAGGCGGTCGATACCTTAGGGGGAACGTAGCATTGAGGATGTGGCGGCCAAAGGCCTGAGGGCCTGGCAGGACGGGGCTCGGGCTTCGGTCCTCGTTGCTGTCATAACGCCCGCCACGTCGGGGATGATAGCCGTGGCGCGCTGCTTCTCCATCGTCGCCGTGGGCACGTCTTCGGGCATCGATGATGCTGCGTACGTCGTGGCCACGGCCGAGGCGTTGATGTACTGGGACGGTGGAGGGATGCCCTCTGGTTGGCGGTGTTTGGTGTACGGAGGCATCCTTGGTGGGACGCACTGAGGGCGCGCGCTGGCTGGTGTCGGGTTCGCGTCGTCGAGACAATGAACTTTCCGCCTGCTGCGCTGTTGCACGCTCGAGCAACGTGCGAATCTCCTGATAAGCGCATCAATCCTTGGACGTCGCGGCCTCCGGAAGGCCATGCAGCAAGGCGGTTGCTGCAGCGATGTTCTGGCTGGCTCGGGCAAAGTGAGGAAAGGCCCCATCGTTGGTGAGGATCCTTTGATATACGGTGCAGGCTGTGGCGCGCGCGCCCCCCGTCTTTGCGGTGTTCAATCTCGCGATTGATGTCCGCATATTCCTAGACGAGCCCTTGCCCGGCCTCATCGATCTCTTGCTGTCGGGCCCTCAACTGCTCTATCCTTAGGTGAGATGGGGCTGTCCTCTCTTCCCCGGATCTGCTATCAGGATTGTTTGTAGGGGTGGCCTCTTCCCTGGAGGCGCTTTCGACGTGACCCTCGGGGGTCTGCGTCATGAAGCATTCCCGGGAAGGGTGGTGGCTCCCCCTACTAGAATCTGAGCTAGAGAGCGATATAGGCTCCTCGTTGAGGAGCTCGTAGAGGGTCTTCGTATCCCGCTCAATCGCCCCTACGAACTCGATGTCCGTGGGTGATTGAACCACACGTAGCGCCAAAAGGTGGCCAGCGGTCGCCGCAGCGTTGCGGAGACCGAACGGAAACGCTGTCGGGGCACTCCATACTGACCCTTCCGGGCACATGGTGGCATTGTGAGAGGCCTCCTTGGGTGACAGGACTCCCCGGGAGTTGCCTGGTGGGCCCTCAAGCCTGAGACGGCTGAGGTTGATGGAAGGGGGAGATGGGGCGGCTGAGTGAGTCAGCGCCAGCTTTCCTCCTACTATGATGATGAAATCTAGGTCGCCAAAATGCACGTGTGCACCCAGGGCCCAGGTGATTGCGTGGGTGGCCATCCGAGACCTGATTTGGAACGTGCAAACCCCTACCTGGTGCGCCAACTGTCGGTGTTTCGTACAAGCACCGGCAAGTGAATTTATAGTAATGCGCGTTAGGCTCGGATGGTGCGCTAAAGGACATAGGATTTATACTGGTTCGGGCGGAACGTCCCTATGTCTAGTTTGCTGCTGCTTGTGTTATTAGCACCGTGAACAGTCTGTAGTAAGGGGTACAAACTGTTGAGAGAGGGACTGGTCCCAAGTCTCTGATGGAAGGATTGAAAGGTGGTCAAGAGCTTCGTAGCCGCTTGAACGTGTGTATATGAGTGCGTTCTATTATTTTTTTCGGGTCCCCCTTGATGGAGGGAGCGCATCCCCTTTTTTAGATGAAGGGGTTGGCTTTACAAGGGTGAGGGCTCCAGGATGCGTACTCTACTTAGTCTTATGGCTCATGTCTACCTGGTCAGGTCCTCCATTCTGATGAGTGCGAAGGAAGATAAGTGCTTACAATGTTGTCGATGTCTCTGTAGGATGTCAGGTTAGTCACAGAATGCTGTCCTGCGTAGGGTATGAGCTATAGTACAGTGGTTTTGACTTATGAGCCTCCCCTAGCCTTGCTCCGCACGCCTTCTGGTTCCCATGATTCCTTGTTGGGAGAATGCGGGGTCGGGGTCTGGTGTAGCGCCGTGGCCAAGGCCTCCTGACTAGGAGGACCTAGGGGGTCGGGAAGCGGGCGCCGCTCCCCCGGGTCCACAGCGTGGTGACAGAATACCCGTCGTTCATGGAGATAGCAAATCCTTTCTTGGAGCGTAGCGGTTGTCGTATATCTTTGTTGGGTTCCGTGTCTTAGAGCTGAAGGCGGCGCCTACAACTCTACAGGGCGAGGTGCACGCACCTGTAATGCCTTTTGGGTTCTATGGCGCCCGGAAGGGTCTAAAGCATCAGTCCTATCGTTCCCTGGCAGTCCTTTTCCTGCCAGGGCGTAGGGTATGGTCCTTGGAGCCATGGTTGACCCGAACGTCTTGTCTCGTCCTGTACCCATCATTACGAGGGATAGATATCGATCAGGACGAGGCTCGTTCTTGGCCATCGGGTGAGACGGAGACCAATCCCTATCTCTTGGGCGAGACTAACCCTACCCCTCCGGGATCGGGTGAGGCGGAATCCATCCCTCAGCCCTCGGGCGAGACCGAGCCCGCCCTAAAGGTGTCGGGCGAGACGGAGATTAGCCTTGAGCCTTTGGGCGAGGTAGGGTTATCTCACAAAGGCATCGGGTGAGGCGGACCCCGTCCCTCCAGGATCGGGCAAGACAGAATTCATCCCTCAGCCCTCGGGCGAGACCGAGCCCGCCCTAAAGGCGTCGGGCAAGACGGAGTTTTTCCCTCGGCCCTCGGGCGAGACCGAGCCCGTCCCAAAGGTGTCGGGTGAGGCAGAACATAACTCCTGTCACTCGAACAAGGGATGACACGGGGCCTTTATGCGTCCAGAAGTTTTTCACGTTCGGTGGTTATTGGTTCCACCTTCTGGGGTATCCTGGTATTAGGTCCCCGACAGTCGGCTTGTCAGACTGTCAGTGATCCAAGACTTAGCAAAAATTCGTTAAGTGTTGAAATCTAGATTTTGCTGATTTTTGTGGGACCTATTCAAGCATGTTAGAAGCTAAATCAGTCAATGACCCAAAAATAAAAGTTGATCCTTATACCAAATACTACAACTTTGCTTTAGTGATCTCCTCCATGCAAGGTCTCTAACACCTAATTCAACTTTAGTCAAATAGGTCACTTTTAAATGATGATACACATCAAAGCATGGCTTAATGACCTTTTTACCCCTAACCATGAATATCAAAGTTGTTCATAATGATACTCTAAACATGTTTAAGCAATTTGAAAGGTCATTCAATCATTTCATGTAGTAGTCTCTCATAGGGCCATTTAAAGTAATCACAAGAAACATGACTTAGGGACTTGATCATGGAAAATGACATTCATGACCATGTTCCAATTGTGAACCTAAGCATTGCCAAAATATTTTGGTGACTCATATTAACCAAGTACATGTGTCCACTCATGATCATATGCATATACACATGGAGACATGAAATAACGAGAAAGGTTGCATATGTTAATGAGACATGCGATAACAAGCAAATGTTGCAGATGTTTCAATCAAATGTTTCAATTATAAATGCTTGTTTATGAATGCGTGATGATCATGCTCATGTTATGCAAGTCAAGTTATGCAAGGCTAACACCCGAGGTGTTACAGCCCCTCCCCCTTATAAAAATCTCATCCCAAGATTTGCAAGACCTACCATTCTTGGAAAAAGGTGGGATAAACTTCTCTTAGATAATATTCTCTTTCCCACATAGCATCTTGTTCACTATGATTGTTCCACACCACCTTATAGAACTTAATAATCTTACTCCTTGTTACTCTCTCCATCTCCTCTAATACTCGAATTGGCTTTTCTTCATAGGTCAAATCTGATTGAAGCTGCACGTTGGTGGGTGCAATAGCTTCTTTCGGTACTCGAAGACATTTCTTTAACTAAGAAACATGGAACACATCAAAGATTGCACTCATCTCTGGTGGAAGTTGTAACTTATATGCAACATTCCCTTTTCGTTCCAAAATTTTGTATGGCCCTACATATCTTGGCGAAAGCTTCTTTTTCATCCCAAATCTGTTCACACCTTTCATGGGTGATACTCTCAAGTATACATAGTCACCCACTTCAAAAGTCAGTGGTCTTCTTCTTCTGTTGGCATAATTCTTTTGTCTTGATTGAGCTGCCTTCATATGTTGTTGGATGATACGTACTTGCTGTTCAGCTTTATTGACAAAATCAATACCAAAGTATCTCCTTTCACCAGGCTCAATCCAATTCAATGGAGTTCTGCACTTTCTGCCATACAAGGCTTCAAATGGAGCTATCTTGATACTTGCTTGATAACTATTGTTATAGGAGAATTCAGCTAAAGGTAACCATTTCTCCCATAAACCTTTTGAAGATATAACACAAGCTCTAAGTAAATCTTCTAGGATTTGGTTCACTCGCTCTGTTTGTCCTAAAGTTTGCGGATGATATGCCGAACTTCTAATTAGCTTGGTTCCCAAAGCCTAGTGTAAGTGCTCCTAGAAATGAGCTATGAACTATGGTCCTCGATCTGAGATTATAGTCCTGGGTACTCCATGCAGTCTCACGATCTGGGAAATATATAACTCAGAGTATTTCCCCACGTGATATGTTGTGTGAACTGGTACAAAATGTGCTGACTTGGTGAGACGATCAATAATAACCCAGATTGAATCGTGACCTTATGGCGTCATTGGAAGGCCTGTGATAAAGTCCATGCTGATTTCTTCCCATTTCCATCCTGGAATAGGCAATGGCTGAAGTAATCTAGCAGTTTTCATATGGACAGCTTTTACTCTACTACAGTTATCACACCTAGCAACATAGGCTGTGATCTCTTTCTTCATCTTAGTCCACCAAAATAGGTTTTCAAATCTTGATACATCTTACTACTACCCGGATGGATAGATAATTTGGATGAGTGAGCTTCATCTAAAATTTGATTCCTTAGCTCACGGTCTTTTGGTACCACTAGACGGTCCTCAAACCATAATACACCTCTTTCGTCCAATCTAAAATGTTTGGTTTCCTGCTGTTGCATTTTTCTCTTGATGTGACTTATTCCTACATCTGTCTGCTGTAGCTCTATGATTTTGCCCTTAAGTGAACAACTGATTGTGATATTGTGTAGTACAGCAGGATGTAACAAGTTGAATCCATCTTCCAACAATGCTTCCATAGTGTTACAATGAGACTTCCGACTAAGTGCATCGGCTACTACATTAGCTTTACCCGGATGGTAATGCACTTCTAAATTATAGTCCTTAATCAATTCTAACCATCTTCGTTGTCTCATGTTCAGCTCTGGCTAGGTAAAGATATACTTGAGACTTTTGTGGTCAGTATGGATATGACATACATTGCCCAACAAGTAATATCTCCATATCTTTAATGCATGGACAACGGCTGCAAGTTCCAAATCATGTGTAGGGTAGTTGACTTCATGTTTTCTCAATTGCTAAGAAGCAAATGCAATTACTCTTCCTTCTTGCATAAGCACACATCCTAAACCTATTCCCGATGTGTCACAGAATACATCAAAAGGTTTTTCAATGTCTGGTTGTGCTAGCACAGGTGCTGTAGTCAACAAGGTTCTGAGGATGTGAAAAGTTGTTTCACATTCTGGTGTCCATTTGTACTTCTCATCTTTCTGAAGTAGTCTGGTCATAGGCTTAGCTATCTTTGAGAAATCTAGAATAAACCGACGATAGTATCCTGCTAACCCAAGAAAACTCTGAACTTCATGAACCGAAGTTGGGGCTTTTCAATCCATGACCTCTTGTACTTTTGATGGGTCTACAGAGATTCCATCTTTTGATAAAATGTGACCTAAGAAAGGTACTTTGCTCAACCAAAATTCATATTTGCTAAACTTGGCATATAGCTGATGTTCCCTCAGTCTGGATAGGACAATCCTTAGATGCTCTTCATGATCTAACTCATTTTCTGAATAAATCAATATATCATCGATAAACACGACCACGAACTTGTCAAGTTCAGGCATAAATACCGAGTTCATCAGGTACATGAAGTAGGCTGGAGCATTTGTTAGTCCGAAAGACATAACCAAATACTCGTATAAGCCGTACCTAGTAGAGAAAGCAGTTTTAGGTATATCCTCCGGTCTGATCTTTATCTGATGGTAGCCTGATCTCAAGTCAATTTTGGAGAATACCTTTGCCTTCGCTAGCTGATCGAACAAGATGTCGATGCGGGGCAACGGATATTTGTTCTTGATGGTCACAGCATTGAGTGGTCTGTAATCTACACACATTCTCAGTGACTTGTCCTTCTTTTTCACAAACAAGGCTGGACATCCCCACGGAGATGAGCTAGGTTGGATAAGACCCTTGTCCAATAGATCTTGCAATTGAACCTTAAGTTCCGCTAACTCATTGGGTGGCATTCTATAGGGCCTTCTGGATATGGGTGCGGTACCTGGCACTAACTCAATCTTAAATTCCACGTCCCTATAAACATGATACCAGCTGGAGTCAGGAAATTATTCCCACTAGTTGGGTAAGTCTTGTGAGTACATTGTGTACTCAGGGTTTATTTACCCCTATTGTAGGTGTAGCTTGAGGAGTGGCTATTGTGTGGAGGATTCTTCTGGTGGGCACAGACAGATCCTTATATCTTATCATTAGATGTTTATTTCAATTCCGCTGTTGAAATTCCGCATTCCGAACTTGGTATTGTAATAATATATTTTTGAGAACTATTGTTGTATGAAATGGACTAAGTGATATAAACTCATTCCCATTATTAGATCCTAGATGAAAAACATAGATTGTTTGAGTTCTCCCGTAGGATGTGCTCGACGGAACCATCCGATGTAGCCAACTTTCAGGGTGCTTAGTGTCTGGTGGAAGACGAGTGCCTCAGGAAGCGTGCTATTTTGAGTGGTTCTACCACAGGTGGTACCAGAGCCAATAATGAGTTACGAGTTTCATAACTCTTTTCAAAACCTAAAATTTGACCAACAAAAGTTTTTTGAGAAAAGTAAGATGCGATAAAATTATGTAAATAAGTATAAGCCCTAGTAATATGGTCTATCTAGGATAGCAGCACTGGTTTTATCTAATCAATTTTCTATAGGTACACTAACTTACGCTGCGTAAGAATCATTTAGCAAGCAAAAAGTGAGTGTGTGATGTGCCAAAAATTTTTGCGAATGCCGCTATATTCTGGCTTGAGTGAACGGGTAGGCCGATGCATGCATCATGAAAAGAGAATCTTGTTTAAACTAAACTTCCCCCACATGTATAATTTGGATTAGTGAATTGATAGGATAATCTAAAAGAATGCTTTAATAAAAGTCTTATCATTTCTTTAAGTCTCTTGTTCATAATCTAGAGGGTTGTCCCTAATGGTTGGTTCTTATCTATTTATAGATCTACCTGAGGTCTGGTCAGGGGAGTACTAGTGCTAGGGCAGACTAGGGTGATAATGGTCATGGTGAGGACAATGGCCACACCAATGGAGATAGCCATGAGGCCCCGCTTCTCGCTCCTCCTCTGCCACCACCACCTCCGATGACCCATGCAGAGATGATGGTAGAGATGCTGGCTGCTCGGCATGAGTCATCTCGTGCCTTGGAGATGCTAGCCTAGGTGATTGGTCGCTTTGTCCATGGGGGCCACGGAGGCAATTACAGGAATGGGGGTGGTGCCCGTAGTCCTAAGGGGCCCTATTCTTACCTAGATTTCCTAAAGACACACCCGCCCATGTTCACGCCAATGGCTGAGCCTCTGGATATGGAGCATTGGCTTCGTATTTTGAAGTAGAAGTTTCCACTGCTCATTATGACTGAAGAACAGAAGGTGCGCTTTGCAGCGCAATAGCTGTTGGATTCTACCAGTGCATGGTGGGACACGTTCAATGCCATGCAGCCAGTGGACCACCGTGTGACTTGGTAGGAGTTTACCACTGCTTTTAGAGAGTACTACATTCCTACTGGTGTGTTGAACAAGAAGTTGATAGAGTTCCTAGATCTAAAGTAAGGGAGTATGACTGTGATGGATTATGTGAATAAGTTCAACCATCTTGCATAGTATGCTAGGACCCATGTAGACACTGATGAGAAGAAGAGGGACTGTTTCTACCGTGGCCTCTCCTGCATCTTGCAGAAGGAGCTGTACATAGGGAACTACTAGACTTTTGGTGCTATGATGAATGTAGCTATTGCCATGGAAGGACTTCAGCGTGACTCTCAGACTGAGTGGAAGCGCAAGCATGTGATCACTAGATCTTCTAGTCACCCCCGGCTTAGAAGGTGCAGGCTATTAGGAGGATGTCCTATCACTCTCTAGGTCAACAGCCATCCCATCAGTCTCAGCAGACTCATCAGGCACCTCTCACCCACTACCATGCACCTACTTAGCAGGTGCAACAGCAGCCTCAGGGGCATCAAGTTCTGCCTTGTTAGGGATAGGGGAACAAGCCTGGTGCTTGTTTCAAGTGTGGCAAGGAGGACCACTATGCTTGGGAGTGCCCACAGAACTAGCATGTGCAGTCTTCCCAACCTCCAGCCAACTCCCGTCTGGTCAAGAGGATAATTATCAAGAAGAAGGTGCCCGTAAGCCACTCTGGACAAGTCAACTTCACTAAGGCTGAGGAGATCTTGCAGAATGAACATGTGATGGCTAGTATGTTTACCATTGATTCCCACCCAGCATATGTGTGGTTTGATTCTGGTGCATCTCATTCAATCATGAGCATAGGGTTTGCATAGAGGCACAATATAACTCTTGTAGCTATTCCTATTGCCTATAGAATCAGTACTCTGGGTGCACAATTGTGCGTTAATACTCAGACAAACATGGTCAGATTAGTGCTAGCCACTCACACTTACCGCCTCCAGTTCATGGTGTTGCCTGGGATAGGCATACATGCAATTCTGGACATGAATTGGTTGTGAGTTTATGGGGTAGTCTTGAACCTTAAATAGAGAGTTGTTGAGTTATGGCTTTCTCCTTCTAAGGGTAGGATGTCTCTCCTTATGCCCGCAGATCCAGCCTTACTAGTTGTTGCTCATGTTGAAGCTTGTCCTGATCTTGTCCCTATTCCTATGGTCTATGAGTTTTTAGATGTCTTTTCTGAAGATCTACCTGGGTTACCATCGGATAGGGATGTGGAATTTACTATTAAGTTAGAACCTAGCACTGCTCCTATCTCACAGTGTCCCTACCACATGGCTCCTAAAGAACTAGCAGAAATGAAGAAGTAGTTAGAGGAATTGTTAGAGAAGGGATTTATCCGTCCTAGCTCTTCACCATGGGGTTGCCCAGCTATTTTTGTGAAGAAGGATGGTACTATGCAGATGTGTATGCATTACCGCCCTCTTAATGCGGTAACCATTAAGAATAAGTATCATTTACCTCATATTGATACTTTGTTCGATCAGTTGACTGGTGCTAAAGTGTTTTCTAAGATTGATCTTCGTTCTGGGTATCACCAAATTAAGATCCGGCCACAATATATATCAAAGACAGCTTTCTCTACTTGGTATGGGTTGTATGAATACCTAGTCATGTCCTTTGGTCGCACCAATGCTCCTTCATTCTTCATGTATCTCATGAATTCAGTCTTCATGCCAGAGTTGGATAAGTTTGTAGTGGTGTTTATTAATGATATTTTGATATACTCCAAGAACAAGGAAGAGCATGCCCAACATCTCTGAATAGTACTGACTCAATTGAGAGAACACAAGTTGTATGCCAAATTCAGCAAGTGTGAGTTTTGGTTATATCAAGTACAGTTTTTAGGGCATGTCCTGACACCTAAAGGCATCTTGGTTGATCCAAGCAAGGTGCAACATGTTCTAAATTGGAAGTCTTCCAAGTTAGTGCATTAGATTCGTTAGTTCCATGGTCTTGCTAGTTATTATCGGCGCTTCATCCCTGACTTCTCCAAAATAGCCCAACCAATGACCAAGTTGCTCAAGAAAGATGTCAAGTTTGTATGGAGTCAGGCTTGCGAAGCAGTTTTCCAAGCCCTAAAGAAGTTTCTTACCTTTGCTCCTGTCCTTGCCCAACCATATATTGACAAGCCATTTGATGTGTATTGTGATGCCTTAAGGACTGGATTGGGATGCATGATTATGCAGGATGGATGTGTGATAGCTTATGCTTTACATCAGCTGAAAAAGCATGAGGTGAATTATCCCACCCATGATTTAGAGCTGGCTACTGTGGTGCACGCTCTAAAAATTTGAAGGCATTATTTGTTGGGAAATAAGGAGCATATTTATATGGATCACAAGAGCCTCTAATATATTTTCACTCAGTCTGAGCTGAACATGAGGCAACGGATATGACTGGAGCTAATCAAGGATTATAATTTGGAGGTTCATTACCATCCTGGAAAAGCTAATGTGGTAGCTAATGCTTTGAGCCGGAAGTCGTATCAAGTTGAAGAAGCACCTTTATCCCTCAACCATGCTGAGGTGCTAGCTCATATTGCTCTAGTCTCAAATTTACTTGAGCAAATTATTATAGAGCAAAGGCAAGATATTTTGGAAATTCCGAGTATCAAGAAGTTAATTGTCGAAGGATGTGGTCCTCATTTTAGTGTTGATGACCAAGGTGTAGTGAGGTTCAAGAACAGATTGGTGGTTCCCTCAAGTGATGAGCTTAGGAGAAAAATTTTGGACGAAGCTCATAACTCCAAGTTATCCATTCATCCAGGAAGTAATAAGATGTATCATGATTTGCGTCACTCGTATTGGTGGCCAAATATGAAATAGGACATTACCAAATACATCTCAGAATGTGACATTTGTGGAAGGGTTAAGGCGGACCATATGCGTACGCCTAGATTTCTACAGCCCTCTTCTATCCCTATTTGGAAATGGGAGGATATTTCCATGGACTTTATTGTGGGTCTGCCCCACATGGCAAAAGGGTATGACTCTATTTGGGTCATTGTGGATCGTCTTACGAAGTCCGCTCATTTCCTCCCAGTGGATACAAGGCATTCAACCAAGAAGTATGTCAAGTTGTATTTTGATAGGATTGTGACCCTGTATGGAGTTTCCCTTACTATCGTCTCTTGTTTCTAGGAGCAACTCCAAAAATGTTTTGGTACTAGTCTCCTCAGAAGTTTAGCTTATCATCTACAAACTGACGATCAGACAGAAAGAGTCAATCAGGTACTTGAGGATATGTTGAGGGCTTGTGCCATTTATTTTCTTGAAAAGTGGGATGAATGCTTGACTCTAGCTGAGTTTTCTTATAACAATATTTATCAAGAAAGCATTCGAATGACACCATTTGAGACCATGTATGACAAGGAATGTAGAACATCTCTTAACTGGGTTGAGGTAGGTGATCGTGGATATTTTGGGCCTAATTTTATCAAAGAAGCTCGAGAGCAAGTTAGTATTATTCAGAGCTATTTGAAGATAGCTCAAAGTCATCAGAAAACTTATGCGGACAACAGAAGAAGGCCCTTGCAACTTGAAGTTGGTGATCATGTGTATCTCAAAGTGTTGCCCATGAGGGGGTGCATCGCTTTGGTGTCTGGAGAAAGCTAGCCCCTCGCTATGTTGGACCTTACAAGATTTTGGCCCGGTGTGGTTCTGTTGCCTACCGTATCCAGCTCCTAGATATTTTGTTAGCAGTACATAATGTCTTCCATGTTTCTTAGTTAAAGAAATGTTTGCGGGTCTTCGATGAAGCGGTGGAAATTAAAGGACTCACTCTCCAACCTAACTTGTCTTATATAACACATACATAAGGATTCACTACTAGTAATGCTTTTCGTAAACAAAAAGAAAACCTAGCAAACCATAAAGCTTATCATATCCTTTGGAGTCGGGAAATTATTCCCACTAGTCGGGTAAGTCTTGCGAGTACATTGTGTACTCAGGGTTTATTTACCCCTATTGCAGGTGTAGCTTGAGGAGTGGCTATTGTGTCGAGGATTCTTCTGGTGGGCACAGATGGATCTTTATATCTTATCGTTAGATGTTTATTTCAATTCCGCTGTTGAAATTCCGCATTCTGAACTTGGTATTGTAATAATGTATTTTCGAGAACTATTGTTGTATGAAATGGACTAAGTGATGTAAACTCGTTTCCATTACTAAATCCTAGATGAAAAACATGGATTGTTCGAGTTCTCCCTTGGGGTGTGCTCGACAGAACCATCTGATGTAGCCAACTTTTGGGGTGCTTAGTGTCTGGTGGAAGACGAGCGCCTTCAAAAGCATGCTATTTCGAGCGTTTCTGCCACAGGTGGTACCAGAGCCAATAATGAGTTATGAGTTTCATAACTCTTTTCAAAACCTAAAATTTGACCAACAAAAGTTTTGTGAAAAGTAAGATGCGATAAAATTATGTAAATAAGTATAAGCCCTAGTAATATGGTCTATCTAGGATAGCAGCACTAATTTTATCTAATCAATTTTCTATAGATACACTAACTTACATTGTGTAAGAATCGTTTAGCAAGCAGAAAGTGAGTGTGTTGCGCCACAAGGTGGCCAATGGTCTCTACGGCGTTGCGCAGACCAAACGGGAGCGCTGTCAGGGCGCTCTAGATGAGGTATTTCAGGGAGAGCGGCTCTCCTCCGGCAAGCGGCGTCATGACGTTGGCGAACGAGAAGGTGAAACGGCGCAAGTCCTCCTGGGACGATCGGGGTCACATGAAGGCGTTGAGCTGGCGCTTTAGCCTCCCATAATCTAAGTCGAGGAGCTAGTCGCTCCTAGGAGTGTGGGCCTCTAGTGCGTGCAGCTGCAGCTCCTCAAGTGTCTCAGCGATCGCGTCGAGGTCGGCAGAGTGGAGAGGCTGGACGGCGGTGAGAACTTGCGCCAGCTCTCCCTCCGTCATAACGATGAAGTCTAGGTTCTCAAAGCGCACTTGCACACCCGGGACCTAGCTGACGCCATGACTAGCCATCCGAGGCCTGATGTGGACGTTGGGACATGCAAAAGGCCCCTACCTGGCGCGTCAACTGTCGGTGTTTTTGGACCACTGGTGAGTAAATTTGTATTTGTGCGTCTGGCTCGGATTGTATGCTAGGAGGATACAAGGGTTTATACTGGTTTGGGCAGAATGTCCCTATGTCCAGTTTGTTGTTGCTCGTGTTATCGGCACTTGGTTTGTAGTAGGGGTTACAAACAGGTAAGAGAGGGAGATGATCCCAAGTCTCTGGTGGAAGGAGTGAACGGGTGCCGAGAGCTCGCTTGCCGCTCAGCCATGTGCTCATGTCGTGCTCTTGTGTCAAGATCCCCCTTTCATTGGGCGCCATGCTTCCCCTTTTATAGGCGAAGGGAAAGCGCGGGTTACAGAGGAGGAAAAGGAGAAGAATGAGAGAGAGAGAGAAGAAGGCTGTCAGGGTTGCTGGGTTCTTCTTCTCCTTCATGCGGGACCCGTCGATCCTATAGATGTCAACAGGGACGGCTCCATGTCGTGGCCCTATTTATCACTGGCGCCATACGCAGGCGTCATCTGCCGATCATAGCGTTCTACTCCGTCCCAGCGAACGTCGTGGTGAACTAACGTGCCTGTCAGCGTCCGTACGAGGATTTGGCAGAACAACACCGGTACGTCCGACAATGTTCTTGATGTGAATCTCCAGGTATGGCCTGTCATGGCCACGGATTTCATCGAGGCGTGCCAGCCTCTTTCCTGGTGTCAGAGTTTTGACCCAGGCCCATACACTTGGACCTGGAGCGCCTGGCGGAGGTATGGGTCCTCGTCGGACGAGACGGAACCAGCGTCCTTGAGGTCGAGCGAGACGGAGCCCACGACCTTGGGCGAGACGGAAACCGCGTCCTTGGGGTCGGACGAGACGGAGCCCGCGGCCTCGAGGTCGGGCAAGACAGAGCCCGTGGCCTCGAGGTCGGGCGAGACGGAACTCGTGTTCTTGGGGTCGGGCGAGACGGATCCCGCATCCAAGGGGTCAGGCGAGACGGAGCCTGTGGCCTTGGGGTCGGGTAAGACCTTTTAATACGTCCCAAGCCATCCGAGAAAGTCAGCGTGGGCGTTAACTTTCTTGCTTTGGATATCCCTAATATCGATACCCGACGGTTCACCTTTAGACATGGGATCCACAAGTATATATAAGCACACTAATATACACATAGTAGATGGCTGTCATATTAAATCATCTCCAACATATTTTAAACATTTTCTGCTAAAAAATTTAAGTGTGAAAGCAAGATTTTACTTTAGAGTCCTTTATTTAATGTGGGCCCTACGTGTATATATATAGCAACACCAATTTGTTTTGGTCGATTGTCATATTGAATCATCTCCTACTAGCTTTGGTCGGCCTTCAAAATTTGAATGTATGAATGTTCTTAATTATAAGTTTCACCTTTTAACATGAGGCTATATGTATATATAGCCATGCTAATCTGCATAAAGTAATCGACTGTCATATGAGTCATCCTAAATAATTTTATTTTTTTTAATCTTAAATAATTTGTTAGTTTCGATAAAAAATTTAACATGTTAGCGCGTGTTTAGTTACCCAAACTTTAGAATTTAGGCTACTGTAGCACTTTTATTTTTATTTGGCAAATAATGTTCAATCGTGGACTAATTAGGCTCAAAACGTTCGTCTCGTAATTTCCAACCAAACTGTACAATTAGTTTTTTTTCGTCTATATTTAATGCTCCATACACGTACCGTAAGATTCAATGTGATGGGTACTGTAGTACTTTTTAAAAATTTAGGGTGGGAACTAAACACACCCTTAACGATATGTTCTACTAGCTTTAGCATGAGGTCGACTAGGGCCTTGTTTAGATTGAAAAAAATTTCAAACCGATGAATAGTAGCATTTTCGTCTTATTTGATAAATATTGTCCAATCGTGGACCAACTAAGCTTAAAAGATTCATCTTGTGATTTCCAACTAAATTGTGCAATTAGTTATTTTTTTTATCTACATTTAATGCTCCATGTAAACGGCTAAATATTAATGTGATGAAGAAAGAGTGAAAAAACTTAGAATTTTGAGTGTATCTATACAAGGCCTAGGCAAGCACGAGGGACGCTTGGACGTTGGGACTTGGGACTGACAAGCTGGGCCTCTATTCGCCAGTCTGCGACCCCGAGCTGGCTGCGCCGTCATGTCGTCCCCTCCGCTCTCTAGCCACGCCAAACTCCCCACCACCGTCGCGTCCGCGTGCCACCCCCGCCCGCGTGGCCGTCACCTCCTAGTCCGCTGTTGGTCCGTCGCCGCCGCTACGCCTCTCGTGGCCACGTCCTCCTCCTCGGGCCCCGCCTGCTGCCATCACTACTCCGTGGCTACCGCCCCCTCCCTGCGCGCCTCCTCCTCCGCCTCCCCACGGCGCGCAGGCGGCGCTGGCCTCGATGCCCTCACCGTCACTGCTTCCGCGGTACGCTCCCCTGTCCCCGCTTCACCTCGCGGTCCTAATCCATCTCAGTTGGTACTAGCGACACAGCGAGCATGTAGGTTCAAGTATCCACTGACTACCGTATGAACATCGTTCAGACAATGAGAACTGAAATATGAATGCGGGTTTAATTGTGCGTGAAAGGCTTGTGGAGACGAGTGTCTACTCAATTTCTTCTACAGTGGAGTATTAAACAACTACCCGGATAGACATAGATCGGATTTTATTGATAGGTCCAAATTTGGCATGCTTAATAGTATCTGTGAATTGTTGGAGTTATCATCCACATGACACGAAGCTGTAAGTTCTCACTTTTGTAAATTCAACTTCAATAACACGTGGAAGGTGCAGTTGGAGAAAACTCAATACTGTTTACACTGGTGGATGGTATTTCATAGTCTGCACTCTGCTATATATTCATATGTATGAGTACTACTAGTTTGCATATGCATAATTTGAGAAGGTTAGTGTTTCTGTATCATAGTTGCTACCTTACACAGGTTGCAGTATCTGCGTGCTTGATATTCTTTACGGCGATTCGCTCCATGCTGGTACGTTGCCTTTTTGTTACAACTTCTCATTTGAGGAAGGTAACTATCATTGATGAGCATATGTGAACCATTTTCAGGCATGTAAGAGGGATGCAGAGTTCCTCGAGAAGTACTTTGATTCAGCAAGAGAGAAACTACCAGAAACTATGGCTTCAGTGAGACTGGTTGGGAGGGAGATCGGTGATTTGGCTGCAGATCTTAGTGATCTAAGGTAACTTCACACTTTCTTCAGTTATTGGTTGTCAGAGTATCTTTTGATTGTATCCATGTTATGCAATTGTTCAACTTGACTCTGTAAAATGATTCTTCACATGATACATGATGCGACAGTATGTTTATATTGAGGAAAGTGTAGCAATATTCTTGTCCTTGGTGATTTCCTAGAATTTGAGGGGATAGATTGTGGTAAATTGGATGCATCGTTGTGCCCTAATTTACCAGATTCTGCATATATTGTTGCTTAATTGCCGGTAACTGAAATAACATATATTCTCTAAAGGATCTACATGGGAAGAAGGTTGACAATATCTGGAGGAAGTATACAGTTTTACCACGAGTTATCTCTTTTTTTATGCATTTTTCATGAATTTAGCAACTTGGTGTGCTGATTCAGCATCACTTACCCTCTTTTTCGTTTCTTGTGCATGTCCATGAAACAAAAACAACCATGCTGGCATTGTCTGGATCAGCCAAGAATTGACAAAGGGTGTAAAAAGTTCCATGAGCATTATTCACACGGCCGAGGCACAACTTCGCCAGTCGCCACCCTCTGCCCTGCCAGGTGAACTCCAGTTTGGTGCCAATAACTTACGAGATAACCCAAGCAATTATAACCTGGGATTTTACTAGGACCTGCACGGAGAATGTCTAATCAGAAGAACGTGGCAGAAGAGCCGTTGCTGGCTAGCACTGTACGAGATCTGCGTCAGTTGATTGCAGATATCCGGTCAGGATTTGGAGCAGCGGCTGGCATCGCCGGCCTTTCCATGTGGGCGTTGAAATTTGGCTCAAAGGGCCGCAAGAATCGCTCATAGGGTACAGGAACGTTGACGACGAGGAACTAGTGCTGACCTCGTCTTGCTGTTGCTCCAAGCATGCGCTTTGACAAACGACCCATGTAGTTCTTTGAGATGTGTTAGGATGTTCAGGTGTTGTATAGTTTCAACTTTCAAGTAAGTGTATATTTGGTTGTAATCATGACCGAACACTAATGATACAATTAAGACGTCTGGATGGACGAATGCCTCACTCTGCTCACTCCCGTACCCAAAAAATCTTATCCCTCACTTCCTCCTCCCTTCCGCGCTCGCGCCTTGCCCCATCCCGATGCGTGCCATGGCTGCCTCCCTGGCCGGCAGCGGCGCCCTCACCTGCCCCGGCGTGCGCCCTCCCCCACTCCGGCGAGACCCTTGGAACACGAGCAAGATACATGGAGGTGGCGCGATGATGTTGCAAGAGAATGGGTGGCTCCCCCCACCCCGGCGCAGCGTCCTCCCCACCCCCGGCGGTGCCCTCTCTCACTCCGGCGACCGAGCTCCCCCCACCCCGGTGGCCAAGGCGCTCCTCGCCCCCCCCCCCCCCCCCCCCCATCCCCCATCCCCCACCATCGCCACAGAGCCAAGCCTAGTACTGGTGGCGGTGGTGCTCGCGCGCAGCTGCTCGCCGCCGTCTCCGACCTTGATGACCGGAATCGACCGGCCAGCCTTCCCCTCCCCTATGTTGCGTATGTATGTTGCAATTGTTTCAGAGACATGTTGCAAGCGTATGTTTCGAGTGTTTAAGAGGTATGTTTCATCTGTGTTTTCTGGACACATGTTGTAAGTGCGTTTATTTGGATGTTGAATATGTTTCACACATATGTTGCATGTGTTTTATTTGGATGTTGCGTATGGTTGCAATGGTTTTCAAGTGTTTTTGGGTGTTTTTTTCAAGTGTTTCAAAAGTATGTTTTAAGTATTTGATGTATTTTGAAACTGTTGTATTTGGATATTTCAAAATAGATCGGCTGTTGCATCTTTCCGCCCACCCTCTGCTACATCATCTTGTTGGCAGGGCATCGTACGACACTGCGTCCGGATCCTTCCGAATCGGGCAGTGCAGGCCCCACGTGGAGGGCGAAACTAAGTGTAGCGTGCGGGCATCCATCCGACGCTAACACTACCGTTTTACTAACAAGTCTTGCCTGGACGCGTCGGAGGCTCCTCCCAGCACCCACCTTCCCTAATGCATTCGGCATTTGAAAAATTGGGACTTCTGATGTCACTGTGTCAGATTGCTCACTCATCGGTTCGAACGTCTGTGCACAACGCAACGATTGGCTTCCAAAGGCCCGGCTTACCTCATATTCGGCTTGTTCGGCTTCTTTTTTCAGTCGGAATAGTATTTTTTCTCTTACAACAATTCAGCTAGAACCGTGTTTTTCAGCTAAGTTTCGTACCAGCGAACGGGCCGCAGAATCGAAGCATCACACCCTTTTTTCAGATGCTTTTCCCTCTCCTAATGCCGCAGCTTTGGAATCAATTCCATGACTAGAAGTTTAACAGCAAAGCAAACACGAAAAAAACAAAGCGTGGTAAAGCAGCACCCTATGAGCCAACGAATCTCTCACACCATCGTTTTCACTGGCCCGCGTCACCGTCCGACGACCTCCTCACCTTTCCCTCTTCAGGCAAATGGCGAAAACGTCGGTGGAGTTCTGTGTGATCTCCGCTCGCGGCCTGGGCCGCAGATCGTCGCTGCTCAAACCGCAGTGGTTCTCCGTCGCATGGGTCGATCCCAACAGCAAGTACTGCACCAAGGTGGATGCGTCAGGGAGCTCCGACCCAAGCTGGGGCATGAAGTTCTCGGTCTCGGTTGACGAGCATGATCTGAGCAGCCTTCAGCAGATGGTGCTGACGGTAGAGGTGTACAGGAGAGAGCCCATCTTCCTCAGGGAGCACCTCCAGGGAGCTGCCGTTGTCCAGATGAAGGAGTATTTCGACAAATTTGAGCATGGCGAGGAGCAGCCTGGCGTCGTTGAGGAGACTGCAAGCTTCCAGCTTAGGAGGAAGAAGTCAGACAAAGCTCATGGGTTTGTCGACATATCCATCCGTATATACAAGGAAGAAGATGTTCATGCTCAGTTTTCAGGTAAACAGAAACCTATGCTTTTTCTTTCAAGATAAAACAATATGAGGTGGCCAAAGTCCATTGCGCTGACAGGAATTCAGTACAACACTTGAAAAATAGATCTTTCTATAGGTAAATTTGTACACAAACAATACAAAGTTATGTTTAACCAATACATCAAGTGATTTAAGATAGCCTTAACAAAGATTTACCTTATTGATTATAATACGATCAGTATACAACTGAATTCAACTTATCTGCCTCTGTTGTGAATGTGCAGGATCACACGACGGATCAAAGCACCCAAACCAGGTTGGCATCACACTAGCTATAGAAGATGGTCCAGTTTATAACTATCCACCACTGCCCTCAAGCCATTATAGGGACCACAGCAAAGGTGGTGATCGCTACAGCAACACAATGCTACCAAGCCCTACCACTAGGCCAGATCCATCACCCTCAGGAGGTAATGGCTATAGCAAACAACCCCCACCAATCCCACAAACCCTGCCACCTCCCACTTCAAACCCCAGTTACTTTTCCCCACCGTATCCTGCGAGGGGGCAAGTGCCACAGAGCTACATAAATATGCCACCAAGAAGGTTTGCAGGTCAGAACAGTTCATCTAACCTTGGAATGGGGCTTGGAGCTGGAGCACTGGCCGCTGGAACCCTGATATTTGGTGAAAAAATGTTGCCAGGACCAAATTTTGGTGCTGGTCTTGATGGTGCGAGCTTAACTTTATCTTCTGATGCACCATTCTAAGTTATGGGCTACTGTCAGTCGTGTGCTTGTGTAACCAATTGTGTAGCACAATTTGAAAAGTCATGAGCATTCTGCCAGATACATTGGATTTATTTTGCTCAGATGGCTGCACTCCTTCATCCAAACCTATTAATGTGTGCAACATTATATAATCATGTCAGCCTCAGGGTGTCCCCTATCCCCACTAACAAAAGTATGCATCATTGTTCCACTTCCATTATTCTCTCATCCGACCTCAACCCAGCTGCAACCAGCTGCCTTCTGCACCCCTTGGCGTTTCATCTCCTCTCTCACCTCTTCAAGCTCCTCAAAGTTTCCGTCCCAACCATAAGTGTTGGCGAGCAGAACCCATCCCCCGCTCCCTGATTCCTCTGCCATCATCAACATCCTAGCTGCCTCTTGTGCTCTCTCCTTATCACCATGCATCCGGCATGCCGCAAGGTATGTCCTCCATGCACCGGCACCAACATCACCAGCCTCTTCTATTACCTTTCTTGCTTCATCCAACCTCCCTGCTCGCCCAAGCATGTCGGTGACGCACGCATAGTGCTCTAGCTGTGGCTCCAATCCAAACTCCTCTTTCATCCTCTTTAGGAAACCCTTCCCTTCCTCGAGAAGCCCAGAGTGGCTGCAAGCCGACAATGCTCCCAGCAGCGTTACCTCATCTGGAACCAGGCCTTCTTCTATCATCTGGTGGAACAACATCAGTGCCTCCTGCCCACTCCCATGTGACGCATACCCATCGATCATAATGTTCCACGATGCCACATCCCGTTGGCGTGTCCAATCAAACACACGACGAGCATCATCCAGCCCACCGCTCTTCGCGTACATGTCCGCCAGCGCATTGCAAGCAAAAACGTCCAGTGCTCCATCACTGGCCAGCCCGCTCGTTACAATGTATCCATGCACCTCCCTCCCAACCTGCAGGGCTGCAGTCTGTGCACATGCGGGGAGAACAGCAGCAACAGTCACTGCATCAGGCAAAAGTGCAGTACGTCTCATCCTCGCAAAGAGCCCCATCGTCCCCGTGTGATCAGCCGAGTACTGATGCGCTGACAGCATGGAGTTCCAGCTGAACAGATCCTTATCAGTATCTGGCAGCCCCTCAAACACCATGGTTGCATCGTGCACCTGGTGGCACTTCCCGTAAAGATCTATCAACGCATTGCACACAGATGCCTCCTTGTCAAATCCTGACTTCACCGACAACCCGTGTACTGCAGCCCCGCGCCCCAAATCGGCTGTTGCTGTACACACGGACAAGATCCCGGTGACTGTGAAGCTGCTGATCTCCACCCCACCCTCCTCCCTCATCTTCCTGAAGCACTCCGTGGCGCGGTCAAAGCACCCAAGTTTCACGAACCCATTGACCATGGAGTTCCACACGACGACATCCCGGTGCCTCAATTCGTCGAACAGGCGGTGCGCATGGTCAGCGAGACCGAACCTCAGGCACCCGCGGAGCAGAGCGCTGGCGCAGAACAGGTCGTGTGCGAGGCCGAAGCGGAGCGCGAGGGCATGGAGCGCGAGCAGGTTCGGCGAGGCGGGGGCCGAGGCGAAGAGGGGCGGGAAGGAGAAGGCGTCGGGGGAGTGTGCGGCGAGGAGGCGGCGGAAGAGCGGGAGCGCGAGCGCGTGCGGCAGGGAGAGCGCGGCGTTGAAGCAGGGCAGCGGGGGCGGCGCGGAGGCCGGGAGGAGGAGCGGGACGGCCGGGTGCAGCGCGGCCGGGCCGCGAGCGTAGAGGGAGACGAGGGACGTGATCACGGCGGGGGACGCGGCGAGGCGGCCCGACACGACCAGGTGCGCGTGGAGAGGGAGGAGCAGGCGCGCGGACGAAGGGCCCGCGCGGGAGAGGATGGCGTGGAGCGGGACGCGCAGCGCCGCCATCTCCCGGCGGGCGGCGAGGCAGCGGCTGCCGAAAGATGGCTGCCTGCGGCGGGCCGCGCGGGAGGACACAAGCCTTCGCCCGCGCGGCTCGCATTCGCAACGCGCTTGCCGTTCGCTCGTTCGCTCCCACGGCTTCTCGGCCCTATAGTTTGCTCGATTTGGGCCGTTCCGGCGGCCTGGAAAGCGTTAGCAAAATGGGCTAAAGGAGGAGAAATGATTGGAAAAGATCCGGGTGCCGCCGTGCCGGTGGTGGGGGGATCTTGCGGTGGCGAGTGACGACGGACAGGAGCTCCTGGTCCTGGATCCGTGCTCCCGTATCCTCCTCCCTT
Organism: Miscanthus floridulus; assembly: GCF_019320115.1. Taxonomy (NCBI): domain Eukaryota; kingdom Viridiplantae; phylum Streptophyta; class Magnoliopsida; order Poales; family Poaceae; genus Miscanthus; species Miscanthus floridulus. The sequence continues at coordinate 124,509,474 of NC_089584.1, forward strand.
TGCAGGCGCCAACAGGGTCAGTTCAGATTCAGATGGACTTTACTTGCCACAGGCTGGGCCCGGGCGGGTGGGAGTGGAAGTGGAAGTGGAGTGGGAGGGACCCCTTGGAGCTGTGTCTGTGGGCGCCGCGACAAGCTGACAGCACGGTGCGTGGCAAGTGGCATGGCATGGCATGGGCGGGCACTGCTGCGTGTTGCTACGCATGGCGTCGGCGCCGAGGCATCGCATCTAGCAACATGTCCATTGTCGCGTTCTTTCCTCGTGTCATCCTGTACGTACGTACCCCGAATAGCCGCGAGGAGCGGCGCTTGCTACCGACCGCGCCGTAGCTTGCTTGGCGGCGCACTGGCGCGGTTGGACGGCGGCCGGGCCGGTCGGCGCGACGCGGGGCGCGCGCGAGCACCTTGGCTTGGCCGCCCCCTGCACCCGGATCCTCCCGGGGCGCGCGCGAGACTTGGGCTGCTGCTCAGCCCACTACCCATCCGTTGCAGCGTACGGCAAATGCCAGCCATACCGTGGCAGTATCCTATGCTCAGCATCAGCTCCGTCGTCGATTCCAGTACGCAGAAACTAGTGGGAAAGTACAAGCCGGAGTGCCGCCGTCTGTCGAGGCTGGTGAGGCCAAGGGAGCAGTGATGAGAGGACAGACATGATAGGGTCACGGCTCACGCATAGATCGGCGCTCGGCAGGCAGCGCAGGCGAGGCGGCGAGCATTGGTCCCCGTGGTGGAACATGTCATCGACCCATCGTGTGCCAGCCTTCCGCGCGTAGGCTCTCCCCCCTCCCTCCCACGGAAGAGTTCCGTGTGCGCCTTTGGCCTTCCTGATTCTCCCCAGTCTCCACATCACGATTCACACGGCCTTCACAGTTCTTGCTGTTGTTTGCCGTTCTCTATTGTTAATCTTGTGTGGGAACGCTGTTTCCTGTTTCTCTCGAAAGCATATTGTTTTCTGAAGCGGAGCAGCCGAGAGGACAATAAGCTTTTCTTTACCGATCGGTCATTGGCCTAGAGCGACGATCGTACAAGTATTCAACGGTCAGCTACTAGGAATAGCCCTCTTTCTTGTGTTGCATGACGAACTTCCTTGCTGAAGTCAAAGAGCTCCTAAAAGAATTGTCTGTGATGGGAGAAAAGATGTACTTACGTGAGATGGGGCTAAAAACTTCGACATCAAATGCAGCCTACGACAGATAATTGTTAACATGTAAAACACAAACATCCATATAGTAGACTAACCAAGACGTTAACACTGTTATCCACTGACGTAAGCCCGGTTTGATCCAAGGAGGTAACTGTTAGCTGTTAATAATTAACTCATTGGATTTAAACAGTTCTAGCTAATTGTTAGCTGAATACTAAACTAACAACTATCTCACTAGTTGACAAAACTAGCTAATATCAGTTGTGGCCTATTAACTAGCTACCTATTAGCAGCTAATGGATACATCCAGGGCCATAGCATATCACAACAACAGCGTATGGACTATATAGTATACTCTCTTTGAGCTTCTAAACATTTTCTTCTATTTTTCATGATATATAATTTCTATCCTATACTACCCTCTCTTGCTTTGGTTTCAGATCGAAATATGGTTTCCAACGCATACACTTGATATTATTTTCCTAACTGCTTGTCATGAAAATCAATATATTTCATAAAAACAATAGTATGTTGCAATTAAGGGAAAGTAAAATGATGCATGGTATTTTTTTTTTGAAGGAACATATATGACAAGATTCAGCGGTTGGGCTTTATGCATTAGATTTTGCTTATAGATGAGCTTGTCTCGCTTCATAACAAACAAGCTTGTAGAGCAGAGACATCCTAGTTTCAATACCACAAAAAATTTTGTTTTTAGGTGCATATTGTTTTGCACATTCAGCCATAATGAAGTCGTAGGATTACTTCTGGTCCAACAGAAGAAGTATTATAGCAAGGCTTGTGCTGATCAAAACAAAATAGTTTCCTACACTAAACTTGTATTGAGTATATATTCCTATAAATGCAACGGGCCGGGTCTGTTCGGCTGCTTTTTTTAGCGACAACAAATGCACTTGCCATTCAGCGGCGGACCCATAAAATATTTCAGGGGAGGGCTGAACAACGCTGTTGTTCGATCTTAAGTCTCAGCCCCCCTACACTATAAAACTTTGCCTAAAAATTCATGGAGGCTCCACAGGGGTTCCACTGCTACGATATGGGTAGGGGGGCTTGATCCCCCCCCCCCTGCCCCACCGCTGTGTCCGCCCCTGTTGCCATTGTATCACTGTTGTGACTGTCTCAAGGGTGCAACAACTGAGTTGCAAATACCAACAGCTGAACAGGCCTATAACTATGAGAAAAATATATGTGATGAAATAAGATATTACAATATAAAAGCATGAGCATCCTCTCACCCATAAACGGTGACATTATATGTAGATGGGTAGATTGTTAGTATTAGGTAGGGTTGGACAATAAGATAAGGTGTTGCTTCTTGTGGGAGAATATTTTTTTTTTGTTGTTGTGGCAATGGGTATTGAAATGTTAGAGAGGTTAGGCAATGAAAAAACTAAAAGCCTAGCTAGCTATGGATGAAATAAAAGACCAATCTCTACTGCAGTTCTTTCAGTAGTTAAATACTCAAACCTAAATCGCCACCAAATTACTATGTTAATATAGTATTTTCCATTTAAGTTAGTGTATCTTGTATCCACAATGCTAAAATTAGCTAGTCACCATTTAGATTGTTTGAACTAATAAACTTTGTATAGAACACTAAGCACACATTGTTTATGAGGCCATAATGTATTTCATGGATAACTAATTTGTCTGACATGATAGAAAACTATTTTTTTACATAGTTGTTAATAGTTTTTTTAACAAACTAAACTAATTGCATACCTTCCGCTGATAGAGAAAATCACACAAAGTAGCAACTTTGTAGTTTGTTATTAAAATCTCACGTCTCCTATACTATACACTTTAATTTCATGTATTGCTTTCCACGCGTCCTTGACAAGTTTGAGGGTGTTGAGGTTGGTTTTGTGCCCTTGCTTCCTTAGGAAAGGGCATGTGGGAGGCAGGCTGGGCAACTGAGGAGGTGAGTGCAGGGCAGAGGAGAACAATGATTGAGATAGAAATGACCGAAGAGTCATGGAGATGGCCTAACGACCTCAGGTTAACACGGGAGAGGGGGAGGGTAGTGGTCAGTGGAGGCGGACTCAGCGGCAGGTGTGAGAGACGACCGGTGGTAGGGGGTTGCGAGATTGAGAGTTCGTGCACTACGACGAAGAAGAGGCAGATACTGAAAAAGAACAACACAACCTAAGCTGGAAACAATTGAATTTAACATCCGACGATTCCTATTCATCACATGAAAATAATGAAAAAAGATGCGCCTAAACAATAACTATTCTCTTAACATGCTGACTAGACATGATGGTGACTGCTAAAAAAGAAAGAACATTATATGTAAAGGAAATAATGCTATAATATATTTCTACATCAATGAGGTGACACAAAGACTAGAGTGATACTTTCTTGGTATAAGTATGTTTGGATGAAAAATATATAAGACTGATTGACTTAGGCGTTCTTACCGAACTCAATGGTAATCTGACAAATTGTGTACACATACGGTTCAATTTTACGCATACCTACAAGTACATACGGCCAACTCTCAAGTCTCTATGCATCCCCTAAAACCCTAGGTCAGGGAACGGGAAAAAAAAAAAGCATCACCAACCGGCGGTGGCTGCCAAAAACCTACTCCACCTTACCGCCGCTATAAACCCAACGAATAGGGTAAAAAGGAGGCCAGCCATCTGCCAGCCGAAGAAACACCCAGAGGAAGAGCCCAGAGGAAGCGCCCGTTTTTGACATCTCGTATGCGCGATTGCGCTGGAATCCTCCTCGACCGATTTTACCGCACAGAAGAAAAGGAGATAAAACACGACAAAAATCTAAGGAAAACGCAATCACATCTTCTCTTCGTCCGTCGCCGTCGTCTCTCTTCATTGGTAGCAGCTTAATCCGACCCCAGTCCAGCCCGCCGCCATGGAGGCGCTGATGGTCACGGACAAATGCTTCTCCCCGGCCAGGGCGATGTCCCCGATGCCGATTATGAGGCCCCCTCCATCACCAGAACATGCCAGGTAAGATGGCATCCCGATTGGATTCTTGAAATATAGTCGCTTTTTTGCTGTAACCTGTTCCCTGTTTTTGGTGTTCTTGTATCGTGGTCTGAATCGTATCCTTTTTTCTGTGTTGATTCGATGGGACTGGATTGGATTGCGGCGGCGCAGTCAGTATCTGGAGGACTTGTTGCAGGAGCAACAGAAGCTCGGGCCCTTCGTGCAGGTGCTCCCAATCTGCGGCAGGCTGTTGAATCAAGGTGAGATAATTTTCAGCTTTATTTGTAGCAGTCTTGCTCAGATTCGGTAGTTCATATGCTCTGTTCCTGTACGAGCTGTGTCTTTATGATAAAAGAGCAGCCTTTTCATTCATTTGTTCATAAAAGGCACATTGGTTTAATGTGGCACGACTTGTACGGAGAAGCCCCACAGTCCCTATGTCTTGGTATACAACATATAATTGTTTTGGTGCTGAAATGGTAGAGCTTTATCAATAATAGGTATTTAGTTTTATGTCGATGTTATGCTGATCGCAAACCATAATGTGCAGAGATAATGAGAATATCAAACCTTCTTTCTAACTCTGGAGTTAGAGGAAATGAGAGGTTGCCACCAATTGCAAGTCCAAACCACATGCATCCACTGCCCCGGGTACCTAATTTGTGTGGAAACGGTTTCGGTCCGTGGAATGGGATGCATCCTGAGGTATCTGTACTAGCTACTAAAATTCTTTTGCCATTTCAGTTCATTCATTTACTTGATACCTCTGAACTGTGTGCTACAGAATTCATTATGGAAAATTGATACTACATAATGTGTAGGTTGCCTGATATTGAGGTATAATTGCAAATATAGTTTTGACACTTTGCTGCACTTTTTTTCCCATAACGGCAAAGCCGGCTTTGTTGTACTTTTATTAGGATATACTACATACCCTTATGATGTTGTCTTTAATGTGTTTGTCAAACCGCTCTTTGGATAGTAGCTGTTCATGGGTGGTTTGTGGATGTCGAGATGTGGCCATGGAACAAACAAGCTACCTTCTCAGCTACCTTTAGAGCATGCTAACAAATATATGCATGAGTCCCAAAATAATCAGAACTGATATAGTGAGATGGAGTACATACATTTTTAGAGAGGTAGAACCTTGCCTGTTAGCAAACTACATCAAATATTCTTAGCTTAAGTTTGACTGTCCCTTTATAGTGAAAGCGCTTCAGTTGATTGGAACGTTCCAAGCATATCACATACTTGGTTATTTCATTCTATATATTTAAGTTTTGAATTGAACAGATAGGTTCATTTGTTTTGCTCAATGCATTGGAATCAGTTTAGTAGACATTGTGAAGGTGAGTCAGAAGCAAGTTTTCTTCCCTTTGATTGTTACAACCTACAAGATCTTTTCCGTATCCAATAGATTAGATCTTAACACAACCAGTCTCCACCTGCTATGTTATTGACCTAGTTTCATTCTTAATAATATTTTGCACTTGGCCCATAAGAGTAGTTGTGAAACTAGCCTCACACCAAAAGATTCAATACAACAACAACAACAAAGCCTTTAAGTCCCAAACAAGTTGGGGTAGGCTAGAGTTGAAACCCAGCAGAAGCAATCAAGGTTCAGGCACGTCGCTGTCTTCCAAGCACTCCTATCTAAGGCTAAGTCTTTGGGTATATTCCATCCTTTCAAGTCTCCTTTTATTGCCTCTACCCAAGTCAACTTCGGTCTTCCTCTGCCTCTCTTCACGTTACTATCCTGACCTAGGATTCCACTACGCACCGGTGCCTCTGAAGGTCTCCGTTGGACATGTCCAAACCATCTCAACCGGTGTTGGACAAGCTTCTCTTCAATTGGTGGTACCCCTAATCTATCACGTATATCATCGTTCCGAACTCGATCCCTTCTTGTATGACCGTAAATCCAACGCAACATACGTATTTCCACGACACTTATCTGTTGAACATGTCGTCCTTTGGTAGGCCAACATTCTGCACCATACAACATAGCAGGTCTAATCGCCGTCCTATAAAACTTGCCTTTTAGCTTCTGTGGTACCCTTTTGTCATATAGGACACCAGATGCTTGCCGCCACTTCATCCATCCTGCTTTGATTCTATGGCTAACATCTTCATCAATATCCTTGTCTCTCTGTAACATTGATCCTAAATATCGAAAGGTATCCTTCCTAGGCACTACTTGACCTTCCAAACTAATATCTTCCTCCTCCCGAATAGTAGTACCGAAGTCACATCTCATATACTCAGTTTTAGTTCTACTGAGTCTAAAACCTTTGGACTCCAAAGTCTCCCGCCATAACTTCAGTTTCTGATTCACTCCTGATCGGCTTTCATCAACTAGCACTACATCGTCCTCGAAAAGCATACACCAAGGGATGCCCCTTTGTATGTCCCTTGTGACCTCATCCATTACTAAGGCAAACAAATAAGGGCTCAAAGCTGACCCTTGATGTAGTCCTATCCTAATCGGGAAGTCATCCGTGTCTCCATCACTTGTTCGAACTCTAGTCACAACATTGTTGTACATGTCCTTAATGAGCCCGACGTACTTCGTTGGGACTTTATGTTTGTCCAAAGCCTACCACATAACATTCCTTGGTATTTTATCATAAGCCTTCCCCAAGTCAATAAAAACCATGTGTAGGTCCTTCTTCTTCTCCCTATACCGCTCCATAACTTGTCTTATTAAGAAAATGGCTTCCACGGTTGACCTTCCGGGCATGAAACCAAATTGGTCCATAGAGACCCGCGTTATTGCTCTCAAGCGATGCTCGATAACTCTCTCCTATAGCTTCATAATATGACTCATCAACTTAATTCCCCGGTAATTAGTACAACTTTGAATATCCCCTTTATACACCAAAAGATTCAATATTTACTCTTTTCTTTTCCATTCTGAAAGCTAAATCTTACAGTGCTTGAAAAGTCAATCTGGTTTCATGTTGAATGATTGTTCTCCCCTGAAGCTTCATTGAAGAGTATATTAGAAGCTACTTTTGTATGTTGGAATGCTTAAAATATGGTACCGTTTTTTTTCCATTCGAAGCCCTTGGTTGTACCCAAAAAATTGGAGATATGCAGGATACTTTTGAATTACTTCTTTTCATGTTGAGAAGAGAATAGTAATTTCAGCTACTCTTTGTTTTGCAATTTTTTGCTTGCATACTGCTTAATTGTTTTACTGTTTATCCATTTTATCTCCAATGAAGCAAGCTTAACTTACAATTCTACTTTGATACCATGACTTTCCAGAGAAATGGTTTTCCTAGGGGAGCCATGGGCTGGCAAGGTGCTGTACAGAACCATTCCTCCTACATTGTCAAGAAGATCGTGCGATTGGAAGTTCCAACAGATGCTTACCCCAATGTATGTTCTTTCCTGCTTCAGACGAAGTGATGATTAGTTGTTACTACTATCAATTTGTATTTTTAATTTGTTAATTATACCTGATATATATGCAGTTTAACTTCATTGGCCGTCTGCTTGGGCCGAGGGGACACTCACTAAAGAGAGTTGAAGCTACTACAGGTTGCCGTGTTTTCATCAGAGGGAAGGGCTCCATAAAAGATCCTGTGAAAGTAAATAAATTCTTACTCATTTTCATAAGCTGATTCTTCAATAACGCTGTTTGTGGCATTTTACATTGAATCATCAGTGGTCATTATAGGCTAAAATTTTCTGGTAACCAAGTGATATTAATCTTAAGATCTGATACTCCACTTCCTGGGGCAAGCAAACAATGCTGACATGCCATTCTGTCTGTTTCCTGTAGGAGGAACAGCTCAAGGGAAGGCCTGGCTATGAACACTTGGGCGATCCAACACATATCTTAATTGAGGCGGAATTATCTGCTGATGTTATTGATGCTAGACTGACACAAGCACAGGAGATACTAGAGGAGTTGCTGAAACCGGTGGTATGCATATGATCCCCTAACCCTCTACCTTTATCTATTCCTCAATCTGTAATTCATTAGCGAAGCATGTCATTTTAGGAAAGGTCAAGGAAATGGGCCACTATTAAGTTCTGTAACGTTTTTTTTTTTTTTTTTTGCAATTTCATAAAGTATGGATCAACATGCTCTGTTGAAGGGAAGATTTTGCACAAATGGAATGATGAAAGGGGTGAAGTAAGAAAGTAAGAATGACACAAACCTCTAGATCCATCGATGGCCGTGGTTCTGTGATGATGCTCCGCCGACGGATGGTGTTCTAGTTAGGGTTAGGTTTTGAGGTTTTGTGACTGGGATTAGTAGTTTGGGGTTTTAGGTTGGGAAGGGGATTTCATGGCTATCGGGGCTAAAGTGAAGGTTAGGGTGGTGGTTGTCCCGATGGTATGGTTGTGGGATGGTGATGCAGTGGTGGCGCCGCCCATCATGGTCTGGAGGATGGTGATTAGGTGCGGCCAACGTCGGTGGTATCATCACTTGGCTGAGTTAGCAAGGATTTTGTCGAGTGGGCGGCTGGCGGCGGCGGCGGATAGTGGAGATGGGTGGGGTAGGTGGGAACGTGGGGTGTGGGGGAGGGGTTCAAATCTAGGGTGGGGTTTGGTTATCAACGGTGGTGCCGCCCACCACGATTTGTGGATGGCGATTGGTGGGCCAGTGTCGGGGGCATCATGATTTGGCTAGGTTAGCATTTAGCAAGGATGTTGTTGAGTGGGCGGTGGTGGCGGATAGTTGAGATGGATGGAGACGTGGGGTGTGGGGATGAGAGAGGGGCTCAAATCTAGGGTTGGGGGTATAGGAGGATCAGGAGGTGTACGGGGGAGGGTGGTGGTCCTTGCCGGCATGGAAGGCGACCTGGTGGGGCAGAGGTTGGTGGTGGGGCCAGCTAGGCGGGTCCTGGTGGGTAGGTGGAAGTTGAGGGAGAAAGGGAGTCCGAGAAAGAGGGGGTGGAGTCGGGTCTCACATTAACGGCGTCCGGAGAGCATCTGCGCCAACTTGTATTTATTTTCCATAGTTTCTTGCCATAATTAGAAGGACGGGCCTAGTGCAAGCGGTAGAGTCTTACCGCCTGTGACCGGAAGGTCCCGGGTTCGAGTCGCGGTCTCCTCGCATAGGTTGATGGTGGGGCCAGCCAGGTGTGTCCTGGTGGGTAGGTGGAAGTTGAGGGAGAAAGGGAGTCCGAGAAAGAGGGGGTGGAGTCGGGTCTCATATTAACGGCGTCCGGAGAGCATCTGCGCCAACTTGTATTTATTTTCCATAGTTTCTTGCCATAATTAGAAGGGCGGGCCTGGTGCAAGCGGTAGAGTCTTACCGCCTGTGACCGGAAGGTCCCGGGTTCGAGTCGCGCTCTCCTCGTATTGCACAGGCGAGGGTAAGGCTTGCCACTAACACCTTTTCCCAGACCCCGCATAGAGCGGGAGCTCTCTGCACTGGGTACGCCCTTTGTTTCTTGCCATAATTAAACAAATAGACGACTAACATGTAGATGCACAATTTGCTTTATTCATCGTCTCCTGTGTGTAAAAAAATCTCAATCCATTGATGGGTTTTCATGCAGGATGAGTCACAAGACAACATCAAGAGACAACAACTTCGAGAACTTGCCATGTTGAACTCGGTATATCGAGAGGATAGCCCGCACCAGAACGGCAGTGCCTCTCCGTTCAGCAATGGTGGCACAAAACAGTGACAGGGAGATCCTTCCCAGAAACTCCCTCGTCAGTCCTGCTCTCATGACAGACATAGCTTCTCTGATGCTCAAGCTCCCGTGATGGCATTGGAATTCATGCCATTGCTAGCTGGTGAATTTTGATATCCCTTGTGACATTGACCTGCGGATGAGATGACAAGTAGTGAGAGAAAAAAAAACACCCCCTCATGGCTGTGTACTTAGAATATTTCGTTTATTGCTTCCTTGTCGGCTTGTCGCCGACTATTAGTGCTGATAGTGCAGAGATGTCCAAGTTCCAGTATTTTGAGCTCTTTGATTGACTATAAAGTTATGACTCCGCAACATATTTGATTATGATAGTATTTGTCGACATAAATTTTATATCTCGGGACGCATTTTGTGTGGTCTGTTCAGTTTTTTTGTTTGTTATATAGTTGAATCGATATATATATATATATATATAAACACATAGAGTAGAGCCTAGCTTTTGATCACAAAAATAGGCTCATTGGATATCAAAGGTTATTTGTTAGCTAGCTAAAATTTATTTCTAAGGGAGTAGTAGGTGGACTAATTTTTAGTCAAGTTTTAAGCCTTAAACTAGTTGGACTAATTTGGACTAGCTAATTTAGACTAAGTTTTAGTCCCAACTAGTAACTAGCACTAACTCATCCAAAACTCCAAATAGGTTCTTAGGATTGTTGTTGGTAAGTTTTATTAACATTTGACTATCTAAAACTTCAAAAACAATACCCCAAAAAGATAAGAAGAAAAGAACCAATAAAATTTTGTGGTTATTGTAATAAAGTATTATCTATTTTACACCTAACAAATTAGTAATGTTATCGTCGGTCGGATGTACTAATCGCTCTGCCCTCCTGCCGCGTGGGTCCCCCAGCTCTTAATGCTTTTGCCAGCTTAATCCGGCTAGCCCTGCTCTGCCCAGCTAATACGTGTGGAAGATAACCAATCACGAGTACGAGTCCGGTACGTGCACAGCGTCGCCACGCTAAGATAAAAATACAAACGTGGTACACTACTGTAACACCCCTAGTGTTATGAGCTTGTTTAGCATCGAGATTTAGGTAAGAGAGGGATTAGCCAAACAAATTTTCGGGTTTCAGAAATTTATGACGCACGTAAAATGATAAGTTGTTTTAATTGTTTGGTACGAAAAACAATTTATATAAATAAAAATAAAATATAACTTATGTGTAATACTTAAGTAAAGATGACGAGCAAGTGGTGTAGTTAAAAATGCAGCTATAATTTGTAAAAACAAATGTGATTAACTAGTGTTATTGGGAGCTCAAAGATCAAATATGAATTAAGATAAGCCTTTTTTGTTAAGTCGATAAACACTTGAATTTATGTTTAAAGTACTATTTTTGATGAATTATATTGAGCTCTCGGGGCATGAGGTTTGCTTCGCTAGCTAGTGGGTAGTACCGGCCTCGGGTTAGCGTAGTTAGTTGGGCTTTAGTTGAGTTAATCGATAGCCTTTGGTTCACTTTAAAATTCGTGCGCGTCACTGATAGCAGCCGCTCGGCCGGAGTTCACGGTCACCGTGTGCACGCGCGTGGCGGGCGCCAAGCTCGGCTGTTGCCGACCGTGGTTTTCTACCTACGGGCCAGCGTGTGTGCAGCTGCCGCATGCCAACTAACGCCGCGGCGTGTCTCTCGCCTCTTGTTGGCCAACCCGCGCCATGCCGCTAGGCCGCGCGTAGGTCCGGGCCGACGTCACGGCTGCCGCTGTCTGAAGACATGGCGTGCGTCTCAGCGTTCATCTACCGTGGGCCAGTGCCGCTGCCGCCTAAAAGGTCATAATATGGCTAGAGAGGGGTGAATAGCCTATTTAAAAATCTACAAACCAACTAGAGTAATTTGATTAGTACGATAAATAGCGAAAAACAAACTTGCTTTAGCTCTACAAGAATTGCAAGCCACCTATCCAATAATTCTAGTTACTATGATCACTAGACATACAATTTACTAAGTCGCTACCCACTAAGAGCTCTCACACTTGTTACACTAAAGAACTCCACTAGATGAACTTAAGCTACAAAGCAAGCTCTTAATTCTAGCTACACTAAAGAGCTTACTACAGCTAGTTTACGGGTATGTAAATGAATAAGTAAGGTGATTATACCGCCGTGTAGAGGAGTGAACCAATCACAAGATGAATACTAACTCAATCACTAGGAGAATACCAAAGGCAAGAGACAACTAATTTTCTCCCAAGGTTCACGTGCTTGCCAATACGCTATGTCCCCATTGTGTTGACTAACACTTTATGGTTCGGCGGCTAAGAGGTGTTGCACGGACCTCGTCCACACAATTGGACACCGTAAGAACCTACCCATAAGTGAGGTAACTCAATGACACGAGTAATCCACTAGGGTTACCTTTCGGCATAAGTCCCCTCACAATCACCAGAAGATGATCATGAACAATCACCAACTCGTGTCAATCTTCCTCCACTGCACCAAGCCGTCTAGATGGTGGCAACCACCAAGAGTAACAAGCGAATCCGGTAGCAAAACACGAACACCAAGTGCCTCTAGATGCAATCACTCAAGCAATGCACTTGGATTCTCTCCCAATCTCATAAAGATGATGAATCAATGATGGAGATGAGTGGGAGGGCTTTGGCTAAGCTCACAATGTTGCTATATCAATACAAATGGCCAAGAGAGTGAGCTTGAGTTGGCCATGGGCTTAAATAGAGAGCCCACACGAATAGAGCCGTTGGCTCTCTGTTCACTGAGAAATCGGGGTGATCAGACACGCCGGTCGAATTGACCGAACGCAGGACCCCAGCGTTTGGTCCTTAGATTTTCGCCATGTGTCCCTTGTTTCAAATGCTGATCGCCCAATCTCAACGGTCATTAGTGCACTTAAGTTGTGACCAGACACAGTACAGTGTAGGACCGGATGCATAGTTGCATAGCGTCCGGTCACTTCCAGTAAGGTTCCAGTCGTGACCTGACGTGTCCGGTCATGCCCGACCAAACTCGCCCAACGTCCGATCACTCTCCCTCTTCTCTGTGCGCCGCCACATCATCATGACCGGATGCTAAATAGTGTTCAACCAGAGTTCGATCGCCCGCGTCCGGTCTTAGACCGAGAGTACCATCTTCTTTTATAATTGACCGGACGCTGCTCCCCAGAGTCCGGTCACCATGTGACCAGCGTCCGGTCACCATGTGACCGTGAAAAACACCTCCTTTGATTCACCAACTTCTCCACCATTACTCAAATGTGCCAACCACCAAGTGTACCACCTTGTGCACGTGTGTTAGTAAATTTTCACAAATATTTTCAAGGGTGTTAGCTTTCCACTAGATCCTAAATGCATATGCAATGAGTTAGAGCATCTAGTGGTACTTTGATAATTGTATTTTGATATAAGTTTCACCTCTCTTAATAGTACGGCTATCGATCCTAAATATGATCACACTCTCTAAGTGTCTCGATCACTAAACCGAAAAGCTCCTATCAATATCACCTTAGTCTTGAGCTTTTTGTTTTTCTTTCTTCTTTTCCAAGTCCAAGCATTTAATCATCACCATGTCATCACCATCATCATGTCATGATCTTCATTTGCTTAATCACTTGGAGTAGTGCCACCTATCTCATAATCACTTTGATAAACTAGGTTAGCACTTAGGGTTTTATCAATTCACCAAAACCAAACTAGAGCTTTCAATCTCCCCCTTTTTGGTAATTGATGATAACCCTTACACAAAGATATGAATTGAAATTTAATTGAATTCATATTGTTTGCCCAAGCATATTTACCATGTGTAAAAGGATATGGACAAGTTTCATGAACTCTAAATGGTAGTAATTGCTCTCCCTACATATATGCTACGAGTTTGGATTGAAGCTTGCACATATGCTTAGATAGGAAATATAGGAGTCAATGTCTACCAAATGATGCTAAGGTATAAGAGAGAGACCTTTGAAGCATGATACCGATCAGAGTGCACCAATATACTATCCTTAGCACCATTAGTAACTAGACATACACAAAAACTAGAATATCCCATGAGATTAACATTAGAAGTAAGTGTCTAGTTTTTATAAAATGAACACAAGTCTAGTTACTTAACCTATGCATGCCAATTTTTCATTTCATCATTCAAGCATATAACTAGTATACACCACACAAATATGGATATTGAAATATAAAACTTGTGCTATGCAAACAAATATACGAAATGCATATTCAAATGCAACATACAAGTTTATGAGCTTGCTCCTCCTACTTGTGTACAATTTTGATTGATCCCTTGCAATGTCATTTCATTTGTTTGCTCCCCCTATCTTACTATCTTTGTGAATTTCTCTCCCCCCTTTGTCAACAATTAGCACAAAAGGCGAGCTCAAATTTTAGATAGGTTGGGATAAAACCATGTGAAGTGAGGATCATTTTCCTAATTTAGTTTAATCTAGATCACATGCAAAAGATATTTAACTTGGTTTGATCCAAGGGCAAGCTTCTTCACACCTCCAAAAGAGGGTTATCATACACCATGTTGAGTTAAACACTTATAGCTCATTTTTTAGATTAAACACTAGGTTTACAAACCCACAAACATGTCATATGCTACCACTAGATTATTTCAAGCATACAAGCAATAGTGGTACCATACAAGCATCAAATTCATTTGATTTTCATGAATGAGTCTTGGACATGATAGGAATGACTAGATGCACTAAACAAGTCCTTAGCAATGGATGAATGACATATCAATCAACTTTACCTTGCTTTGCTCGAATGAGAGGCATGTCATATAATGGGGGGTGCATCAACACATATTTAAGAAATCCAATATGTTCAACTCATTCCTTAGCTTGCAAAATATTTTCTCATCTAATGGCTTGGTGAATATATCGGCAAGTTGATCTTTAGTGCCCACACTTTCAATGTAAATGCCCCCTTTTTGTTGGTGATCTCTTATAAAATGGTAGCGAACATCAATGTGCTTTGTTCTTGCATGTTGAACCGGATTGTTGGTTAACTTAATTGCACTCTCATTGTCACATAGCAATGGCACTTTCTTGAACTTATTCCAAAGTCATTCAAAGTGGCTTTCATCCAAAGTAATTGAGCACAACAACTACCGGCCGAAATATACTCCGCTTCGGCGGTTGAAAGTGCTACACTATTTTGCTTCTTTGATGACCAAGACACAAGTGATCTTCCCAATAGTTGACATATGCCCGATGTGCTCTTTCTCTCAACTTTGCATCCCGCATAATCAAAGTCCAAATATCCAATCAACTCAAATCTTGCTCCCTTGGGATGCCACAATCTAATATTTTGTGTATGCTTCAAGTACCTCAATATTCTCTTTGTAACCTTCAAATGATTTTCTCTTAGTGAGGCTTGAAATCTAGCACACATGCATACACTAAACATCACATCTGGCCTTGATGCGGTCACATAGAGTAGGCTTCCAATCATAGACCGATATATCTTTTGATCCACCATGTTGCCACAAGCATCACTATCCAAGCTTTCATTTGTCTCCATTGGTGTACTAATAGCTTTAACATCATCTATTCCAAACTTTTTAAGCACGTCTTTGATGTGCTTGCCTTGACTCACAAATATGCCATTCTTTATTTGCTTGATTTGAAGACCAAAAAAGTAACTAAGCTCTCCAATCATGGATATTTCAAACTCATTAGCCATTATCTTGCCAAACTCGTCATAAAAATCTTGGTTTGTTGACCCAAATATGATATAATCAACATAGATTTACAATACAAACAAGTCATTTCTAAGTTTTTTGGTGAAGAGAGTGGTGTCAACCTTTCCTATTTTGAATCCCTTAGAGAGTAGAAAATCCCTCAATCTCTCATACCATACTCTTGGTGCTTGTTTCAATCCATGTAAAGTCTTTCTTAACTTGTAAACATGGTTGGGTTTCTTTTTATCTTCAAAACCGGGAGGTTGCTCAACATACACAAGCTCATTGATGTACCCATTGAGAAATATACTCTTCACATCCATTTGGTACAACTTGATGTTGTGGGCACAAGCATAGACTAACAAGATCCTAATTACTTCCAATCTTGTAACCAGGGCATATGTTTCTCCAAAGTTAAGACCTTTAACTTGAGTGTAACCTTGAGCCACTAATCTTGCTTTGTTTCTTATTACTATCCCATCTTGATCTTGTTTGTTTCTAAAGACCCATTTGGTTCCAATCACATTGTGTCCCTTTGGTCTCTCTACTAATTCTCATACTTGATTTCTTATGAAGTTATTTAATTCTTCATACATAGCATTCACCTAATCAACATCTTTTAATGCTTTATCTAGCTTCTTAGGTTCAATGGATGACACAAATGAGAAATATTCACAAAATGATGCCAATCTAAATCTTGTTTGTACACCTCTAGAAATATCATCAATTATAGAGTCTAAAGGATGATCTCTTGCGACATTTGTTGGTTGGAGCACTTGCATTTGATTGCTTGTATTTGATTGATCATTTGGTTAAGATGATGAACTAGTCACTTGTTGATCTTGCACTTTGTCAACACTACCACTCGCTTGACTTTGATCTTGAGAACTACTAGCTTGTACATTTGAGTTAGAGAGCACTTGATTCTTGTTATCTTCAACATCAATCAACTCTCTAGGTCTTAAATCACCAATGTCCATGTTTTTCATTGCATTGACTAATTGAGTGTCTCTCACATCATCTAGATTCTTATCTTTCTCTTGGGAACCATTTGTTTCATCAAATTTTATATTATGAACCTCCTCAAGAGTATCACTAGTCAAATTCCAAACTCTATAAGCCTTGATAGTAGTGGAGTAACCAAGCAAGAAACCTTCATCATATTTCTTTTTAAACTTACTCAATCTAGTGCCTTTCTCCAATATGTAGCATTTACAACCAAAAACTCAAAAGTATGTTATGTTGGGCTTTCTTCCATTCAATAGCTCATAAGATGTCTTCTTCATCATGAGGTGACAATAGAGTTGGTTGCTATAATAGTAAGCTATGTTGATTACTTTAACCCAAAAAGAATGATTCATATTGTACTCACTCAACATTGATCTTGCCATGTCAATCAAATTTCTATTCTTTCTTTCAACTAGGCCATTTGATTGTGGAGTATACTTGACCAAAAATTGATGCCTAATACCAAAATCATCACACAAATCATCAACTCTTGTGTTCTTAAACTCACTTCCATTGTCACTTCTCACTTTCATAATGGTTGTTTCAAACTCATTATGAATTCTCTTGATGAATGTCTTGAAGATTGCAAACACATCACTCTTGTCAATAAGAAAGAACACCCATGTGTATCTAGTGAAATCATCCACAATCATAAATCCGTATTTATTTTCACCAATGCTAGTGTATGTGGTTGGTTTAAACAAGTCTATGTGCACCAACTCAAATGTCTTAGATATGCTCATCATATTCTTCTTAGGATGTGTGTTACCAATTTGCTTTCCGGCTTGACATGCACTACATAGCTTATCCTTCTCAAATGTGACATCTTTCAAACCTCTAACTAAGTCATGCTTGATCAACTTGTTCAATTGTTTCATTCCAACATGACCAAGCCTTCTATGTCATAACCAACCTATGCTAGACTTATTGATCAAACATGTTGACAATTGAGCTTCTCTAGCATTAAAAATCAATAAAGTATAGATTTTCATATCTAAATCCTTTGAATATCAAGTTAGAGCCATCTACACTTATGATTTCTATATCATCCACACCAAATATGCACTTGAAACCAAGATCACATAATTGAGCTACCGATAATAGGTTGAAGTTCAAGCTCTCTATAAGTAGCACATTGAAAATGCTCAAGTCATTAGATATTGTAATCTTACCAAGCCCTTTGACCTTTGCCTTTGCCATTGTTACCAAATATGATACTATCAATCACATTGCTTTTATTTTCATTGATTGAATTGAACATACTTGGATCACCAGTCATGTGTTGTGTGCACCCACTATCAAGCACCTAATACCTTCCTTCGGCTTTATAATTGACCTACAAAAGAAGATCAATTCTTTTTAGGTACCCAAACTTGCTTGGGTCCTTGAAGGTTAGTTACCAAGGTCTTTAGTACCCAAATAGCCTTCTTTTTGGGCTCACAATTGGTGTACCAATGAACTTAGCCTTCACACCATTGGCACCCTTAACAAGCATGTAATAAGAATCAAATCTAATTAAAGATACATTAGGTATCTTGTTCTTGTTAGTCTTGCAATATTTCTCTATATGCCCAACTTGCTTGTATCTATTGCAAAACCGATCATTGCCCTTCACAAAGCTAGCTTTGGGAGTGACAAAGGCCGCCTTGCCTTTCTTGGGGGTATAGCCTAATCCCTCTTTGTTGAGAGAAAATCTTTGGCTACCTAAGCACTTTAGCAAGCGAGCATCTCCACCATAGGCATTGCCTAAGACATGAGTGAGCTCATTCACCTCCTTCTTGAGGGTCTCATTTTCCACCATTAGTGAGGCATCACAAGTGAAACCATCACTCAAAGGTAAAGTTGAAGTAGAAGTGCTACAAGAAGGGTTAGTGGAAGCAACTACAATGGGCTTATAAAAAGATTCATCAATAATATCACATGTTAGTCCCACATCACAAGACATGATTTCTTGCTTCTTCTTGGCTTCCTCCATTTTCACTTGCTCAATGAGAGAGGAGTGAGCCTTTTCAAGCTTAGAGTGAGCTTTGCCAAGCTTCTCATAGGCTTCTAATTGCCTCTCATGAGTAGCTTTGAGCTCATCAAGAGATTGCTCAAGAAATTTGACTTTCTTGTACAATTCTTTACACTCCTTTCTCTTCATCTCAAAGCAAGTGTGCACTTGCTCACACATGTCCATGAGCTCCTCCTTGGTGTACTCCTCCTCATCATCACTCTTATAAGCATCACTTTCATATTCATAATCATCACTCACATTATATTTTACCTTGGTAGGCTTTGCCATGAGGCATATCGATGGAGTGTCAAAGATGGAGGGCTTGTTGTTGATGGCGATGCTTGATAGTTCTTTCTTGATAGATTTCTTGCCATCATCACTAGAGCTATCACTATCCGAAGAGCCATCACTATCCCAAGTGACCACATAGCCCCACCCTTCTTCTTCTTTTGGAATGTCATCTTCTTCTCCTTCTCCTTATTCTTATCCTCATTATTGTCACTATTGTAGGGACAATCCGCTACAACATGATTAGGGCTCTTGCAATTATAGCATCTTCTCACATATTCTTTGCTTTTGGTATGATCTCTTTTTTTTCTTGCACCATGACCCTTTTTTCATGAATTTACCCATCTTACGCACAAATAGAGCCATGGCCTCATCATTAATGTCACTAAGATCCTCATCATCACTTGATTCTTTCTTGGACTTGCCCTTGTTCTTGGATGATGAGCTAGCCTTGAATGATACACTCTTCTTCTTCTTGTCTTCGTCTTCCTTCTTATCATCCTTATCAACCACTTTTCTTTCCACACAGTATGTCTCTTGTGTTATGACATCACCTAGTACTTGGTTAGGGGTAATCTCCTTCAAATTGCCTTTTATGATAAGCAATCTCAACATCTCAAATCTTGGAGGTAAGCACATCAAGAACCAATAAGAGACATCATCATCATTGATCTTTTTCTCCCAATGCCTTCAAATCATTGATAATCACATGCAATCGATGAAACATATCTGGAATGCTCTCATCTTCCTTCATTTTGAAGCTTGTCAACTTGTCCTTGAGAATATACAACTTGACACTCTTCACTGACGGTGTGCCCTTATATGTTTCCTCCAATCTCTTCCACACCTCATTAGCTCTATCACAATCTTTGATTTGCTCAAACACCTTGGAATCAATGGCATTGTATATGGTGTTGAGAGATATTGTATTGCATTGCTTGTTGGTCTTGTCTTGGTTGGTGAGATTGTCGAGATCAATGATAGCATAGTCACTCTCGGTCATATCCCATACTTGATCATTGATTGAACCAAGATACATCCTCATCTTTCTTTTCCAATAATCATAGCTTGTGCCATCAAAGAACGGTGGTTCCCCCCCCCACATGGTTAAACATAACTTGAGCCATAATTTGACACCGAGGTTGTTAAGCCTTCAATTAAATGGTGATCATGGCTCTGATACCACTTGAAAGGTTTTAATATGGCAAGAGGGGGGGGGTGAATAGCCTATTTAAAAATCTACAAACCAACTAAAGCAATTTGATTAGTATAACAAATAGCAAAAAGCAAACTTGCTATAGCTCCACAAGGGATGCAAGCCACCTATCCAATAATTCTAGTTACTATAATCACTAGACATACAATTTACTAAGTCACTACTCACTAAGAGCTCTCACAATTGTTACACTAAAGAGCTCCGCTAGATGAACTTAAGCTAAAAAGCAAGCTCTCAATTCTAGCTACACTAAAGAGATTACTACAACTAGTTTGCGGATATGTAAATGAGTAAGGTGATTATACCGCCGCATAGAGGAGTGAACCAATCACAAGATGAATACTAACTCAATCACTAGGAGAATATACCAAAGGGCAAGAGACAACCAATTTTCTTCCAAGGTTCACGTGCTTACCAATAGCTACGTCCCCATTGTGTCGACTAACACTTTGTGGTTCGGCGGCTAAGAGGTGTTGTACAAACCTCATCCACACAATTGGACACCGCAAGAATCTACCCATAAGTGAGATAACTCAATGACACAAGCAATCCACTATGGTTACCTTTTGGCGCTCTGTTGGGGAAGGCACAAGTCCCCTCACAATCACCTGAAGATGGCCACAAACAATCATCAACTCGTGCTAATCCTCCTTCACTGCACCAAGCCATCTAGGTGGTGGCAACCACCAAGAGTAACAAGCAAATCCAGCAGCGAAACACAAACACCAAGTGTCTCTAGATACAATCACTCAAGCAATGCACTTGGATTCTCTCTTAATCTCACAAAGATGATGAATTAATGATGTAGAGGAGCAGGAGGGCTTTGGCTAAGCTCACAAGGTTGTTATATCAATACAAATGGCTAAGAGAGTGAGCTTGAGCCAGCCATGGGGCTTAAATAGAGAGCCCCCACAAGGTTAACTGAGAAATCAGGGCGACCTGACGCGTCGGTCGAATTGACCGGACACATGACCCTAGCATCCGGTCCTTAGATTTTTACCACGTGTCCCCTCCTTCAAATGTTGATCGTCCGATCTCAATGGTCATCAGTGAAAGCATCTAGGCCCCTTATTGGGTTTCGGTGATTAATGACAACACAAGATTACTATGACTAACGTGTGTTTTACAAAGGTAATTAAGTTAGGTCATGGTAATAGAGATCAATTGAGCAATTACGGTGGTCATGCCCCTACGATGGAAATCATTTTGGTTTTCAAATGATGGACGACAAGGTTAAGGATGACTAGTTCTAAGTGTCAATTAGAGTTGGAGTGACACTTAGAGTAGTTTAGGACTTTGTTTTTTCCTTTGGCCATACTATTAAGGGGGGTATGGACGGGTAGCTTGACCTAGATGAGTCTAGTGAGTTAGGTGTGGTGCACACTTGTTAATACTAGCACTAGGTAGCTCCACAATAGCCCTATGATCCTATGGAGCAAACTTCATTCACATATGTTCGAGAGTTGGAAGTGAATGGAGGGTCAAATGCTAACCGGACGCTGGCTCCGGTGCGACCGAACGCTGGCCGCAGGGTTCGGTCAGTACATTTGATCAAGGAGATTGCATTTGGTGTGACCGGACGCTGGAGTGGTCAAGTGACCAGATGCTGAGAGGCAGCGTCCGGTCGACTCCAGTAAGGTTCTAGAGAAGGAAATCTACGACCGGACGCGTCCTGTCGATACTAATTAGACCCTGAGGATCTAGCATCCGGTCGAGTACAGTATGCATCCAGTGAGGGTTTAATGCGACCGGACGCATCCAGTCAGTGGTGATCAGACCCTGCCAGCATCCGATCAACACTTAAACACTAGTGTGCGGGTTGTACTGACCGGAGCATCTGGTCACCCCATAGAGGCACATAACGGTTCGTTTTTAGGCTGCCTTATAAATAGAAGCTCCACTCGTGTGTGGAGTTACTTTTGCTCATTCCAACAGCTGAGAAACACGTTTGTGAGTGCCAAGAAGAGCAAGGTCCTAGTGAGGTGATTGAGATTCGTGAATCCAAGAGAGTAGCCTCATTAGTGAATCAAGAGTAGCAAAGTGTGCATCCACCGTTCTCATTAGGCTTCGCATGGTCAAGTGAGAGTTCGTGCTTGTTACTCTTGGTGATCACCATCACCTAGATGGCTTGGTGGTGATTGGGAGCTTGGTGATCACTCGGTGGAGCTTGTGGGTGACCCAACTCAAGTTGTGAGCGGTTTTGGGTGATTCGCCATAACGAAGTGTCGAAGAATCAACCCGTAGAGAGTACTTGATCCTTGCACGGATTAAGAAGGAGCTACACCCTTGTATGGGTGCTCCAACGAGGACTAGTGAGGAGTGGCGACTCTCCGATACCTCGGCAAAACATCATCGCATTCCTCTCTCTCTATTTACTTTGAGCATTTACTTAGAGCAATTCAATACTTGTCTTTACATTCATAGAATTGCCATGCTAGAGTAAGTTTGGAACATAGGTTGCAAGTCCATTGTACGTTAGATTAATAGAAACACTTTTTTAGGCACAAGGGGTTAATTGGGCTAACCGTAGGATTTAATTATTACAAGAAAATTTAGAATTAGCCCAATTCACCCCCCTCTTGGGCATCTTGATCCTTTCAATTAGTATCAGAGCCACGTGCTCATATTTTTAAGCATAATTGCTTAGAGCAAGATGTCTTACGGGGATGGACCTTCTCCTATCTTTAAGGGAGATGACTTTCCATATTGGAAAATCCACATGGAGGCGTACTTAGAAGCTCTAGATGTTGGTATTCTTAGAGCCGCCTCACAAGGCTTCCCAAAACCTCGGGATGCTATTAACTTACAAGGCGATGAGGTCAATTATGAAAAGTGGAATGCAAAGGCTCGAAACATCATCTTTAGAGGCCTTTGTAAAGATGTGTTCAACCATGTAAGGAACCACAAAGACGCCCATGTACTATAGTCGGACGTTTATGTGCTCCATGAGGGAACCAAGAGTGAGCGTGAGGAACCCTATCATCTTGTCATTAAAAAGCTAAATTCATTTGAGATGCTTCCTAAAGAATGTGCTAATGAGATGTATTCATGTTTAAATGTTCTTGTTGAGGAAGTCAATGGGCTTGGACTTACTCAAATGTCACCATCTGACATTGTGAGAAAGATCTTGAGTGTCCTCCCCATTGACAAATATGGGCACATTATGACCGTGCTACACCAAGGTGATCTTTCCACCGCTACACCGACACAAATCTTGGGAAAGATCAATGCTCGTGAGATATACATGCACATCACGCCACAAGATGGCTCATCCTCTACCAAGAAGAAAGAGAAGGACTTAGCATTCAAAGCTAGCCAAGACAAGGGCAAAGCAAGACTTGAGTATGAGAGCTCAAGTGATGAAGAAGATGAAGATGAAAATCTTGCTCTCATAGTGAAGAAAGCCGCCAAGATGCTAAAGAAGATAAACAAGAGTGGCATCAAGTTTGACGGTAAGAAGAAGAAGTTCTTCATAAGCTCTAGAAGAAAGCTAATCTCCAAAATGGATTGCTTCAATTGTGGTGAACTTAGTCATCTAGCACATCAATGCCCCAAGCCCAAGAAAGACAAATTCAAGAAAAAGAACAAGGGCAAGAAAGATGACTCAAGTAATGAAGATGAAGATGAGAAGAGAAGAACAAGCCATACAAGAAGAGAGATGGCAAGAAGAGAGACTTCCACAAGAAGAACAGTGGAAAGGCCTACATTGTCGGTGATTGGCTCATGGACATTGATTCATCTAGTGGATCATTCGATGATGATAGTGACAATGAGAAGGTGGCCGCCATTGCTATTGATCTTTCATCTTCACCGCCACCATCACCATCATCCTCTACACACCTATGTCTTATGGCCAAGGGTGAACGCAAGGTAACTAATAATGATGATAGTAGTGATGATGAGCAAGCTAGTGATGATGATAGCAATAGTGATGATGATGATTCACCTTCATATGATGATCTTATCAAAATACTAAGAAAATACACTAAGATCATTAGAAAGAGTAGAGCTAAGAATGAAAAGCTTGATGCTAAAAATGATTCACTCTTAGCTAAATGCGATACATTGAAAAAGGCTAATGTTGAGCTGAAACAAATGATGCTATATCATCCAAACTCAAGGAGCTCAAATCTTCCAAGAAAGAGCTTAAAGATAAACATGATAAACTTGAGTGGGTGCACAATGAGCTCATCACTAGCCACAACAAGCTAAAAGATGAATATACAACTCTTAAGATCAATCATGATACTCTTGTTATTACTCAAGAATTTTTATCAAATGAGCCACATAATGCTACTAACCATGTTGTTAAGATTGATATAGCTACATCATGTGATGATTTGATTGATAAGAGCATTGAGCAAGGATCTAGTGGCAAAGGCAAGAAAGTGGTTGAGTGCAATGACTATGATGAATATGTCAAGCTCAAGAATACAAATGAAAAGCTCATGAAAGATCTTGAAGAGATAAAAAGCCACAACACCATTGTGCTAGAAACTCTTGATCATGACAAAGAGTTAATCATTAAGAATGAGAAGCTCAAAGAAGAAAACAAGAAGCTCAAGGAAGAGAAGAAAGATGATGCTCTAAAGGAAGAAAATAAGAAGCTTAAGTTGGAGAAAGAGCATCTTAAGATTGGGTTGAGCAAGTTTGCTAGAGGCAAGCACCTCCAAAGTGAGCTACTTATGAACACCGTCAAGAAGATAGATAGAAGTGGCATTGGATATGTGGCAAGTGTAGAGAAGAAGAAGGCTCAAGTTCAACAACAACAATCATAGGGATAGATTCGGTTGGAGACATCAAGTCTAAAGATGATGAAGATGATGTACAAGTGATAGATCCACCCTCTTCATCAAATGTACCACAAGATGGCGAAAAAGATGGAAGGGTAGAAAATGAAGATACTTATGTCTCTCATGAGCAAACAGTGGTACAAGTACAAGATGTTGATGCTCCACAACCTCCTCCTCAAGTGGTCAATAGAAGAAATACACCTCTCCTACAAGATCATCCACAAGATCTCATTATAGGGAGTCCATCAAAGGGTGTAATAACTCGATCTCAAAAACTTGCTTCATTTATTGCTCATCACTCTTTTGTCTCTTGCTATGAGCCTACCAAGGTAGAAGAAGCTCTTAAAGATCTGGATTGGATCAATGCCATGCATGAAGAGTTGAACAACTTCACTCGCAATGAAGTTTGGACTCTTGAAGAGCGACCAAAAGGTGCAAGAGTCATTGGAACAAAGTGGGTGTTCCATAACAAGCAAGATGATCAAGGTGTTGTTGTGAGGAACAAGGCAAGACTAGTTGCAAAGGGGTTCTCCTAAGTTGAAGGTTTGGATTTTGGAGAGACCTTTGCACCGGTTGTAAGATTAGAAGCCATCCGTATCTTACTTGCATATGCATCACATCATGAAATGAAACTATATCAAATGGATGTGAAAAGTGCATTTTTAAATGGCTTTATTAATGAACTAGTCTATGTTGATCAACCTCCCAGGTTTGAAGACCCTAGATATCCTAATCATGTTTATAGGTTGTCCAAGGCACTATATGGGCTTAAGCAAGCCCCAAGAGCTTGGTATGAGCGCCTTCGGGACTTCCTCATTGAGAAGGGCTCCACCATTAGGAAGGTCGACACCACACTATTCACCAAGAAGCTTAATGGGCATATCTTCATTTGTCAAATATATGTTGATGATATCATCTTTGGATCATCAAATAAAGACTCATGCAAAGAATTTGATGAATTGATGTCGAAGGAGTTCGAGATGTCAATGATTGGTGAGCTTACATTCTTTCTCGATTTTCAAGTCAAGCAAATGAAAGAAGGCATCTTCATCTCTCAAGAGAAATACACAAAAGATCTTTTCAAGAGATTCAAGATGGACGAATGTAAGCCAATCAAAACACCAATGCCTACCAATGGACATCTTGACCTAGATGAGGGATGTAACCCAATGGATCAAACTCTCTACCGTTCCATGATTAGTAGCTTGTTATATTTAACCGCATCTAGGCCTGACATCATGTTTAGTGCATGTATGTGTGCTAGATTTCAAGCTAATCCTAAGGAAACACATTTAATTGCCGTAAAAAGAATCCTTAGGTATCTTAAGCACACACCAAGCATTGGCCTTTGGTATCCCAAAGGAGCTATATTTGAATTAGTTGGCTATTCCGATTCGGATTATACTGGTTGCAAAGTTGATAGAAAGAGCACATCCGGAGGGTGCCATTTGCTTGGTAGATCACTTATGTCTTAGTCCTCTAAGAAACAAAATAGTGTGGCTTTGTCCACCGCTGAAGTGGAATACATTGCCATGGGTGCTTGTTGTGCATAAATATTATACATGAAACAAACTTTGCTAGACTATGGTGTAGTTCTAGAAAATGTACCTCTTTTGTGCGACAATAAAAGTGCGGTAAAACTTGCAAATAATCTGGTTCAACACTCTTGCACCAAGCACATAGATATCCACCATCACTTTCTAAGAGATCATGTTGCTAAAAATGATATATCACTAGAAGGTATAAGAACCGAAGATCAATTAGCGGATATCTTCACTAAACCGCTAGATGAGGCTATATTTTGTAGATTGCGGAATGAGCTTAATGTGCTTGATTTTAGTAACTTTACTAAAAATTGAGCTTGTGTTGTCTCTTACATTCATTGTAATATACAACATGTTTAATCTTTGGTAATGCATATAGGGCTTGTCTAACATGGTTAAGATAACCGCCGAAAAGCGTGTGAAGAAGCTTAACCTTGGATCAAACTTGACAAGCAACTAGATTTACTTACAAGTATTGCATATGCATGGATGTTGTTTTGTCGTTTTTGTTCCATTTGCCCTCTTATTGCCTATTTTCTTAAAAAGAATTATAGCCTAAGGCAAAATATTTTTTGAAAAACTTAAGGGTTTGAGAGAGGTCACTCACATCAGTCCTAATTGGTGTTTATTTGGATCATATTTGAGTTGGGACTTGATTGGGAACAGACAGTGCGGAGGAACATTGAAGATTTGCTGGAAAAGAGTGACCAGACGCTGCACCGGACTCTGTAGTCCAGCATCCAGTCAGTTCACAGGAGGTAAACTCGCTACAAAGGAGTGACCGGACTCTATCTTTCAGCGTCCGGTCAAAAGACGTCTCAGCGTCCGGTCGTGTGATGAAGACGAAGGCTAGGTTGACCGAACACTGGCTGCGTCCGGTCGGTGTCCACCGGACGCGTCCGGTCATGATTCCAGAGGAATTAGACCTCTCTGGAATCGACCGGACGCTAGGTGGTAGCGTTCGGTCACTACCACCGCAGCGTCCGGTTAGTAGATCTCGTGCGGCTTTAGGACTCTTTATCCATTTCGTTTCTTGTCACGTCGGGGGAACCTATTTAATCACGCGAGCCATACCTATGCTAACCTATTCCGCCACCACCTAGTCCCGTGCCCTAGCCGCCGTTCAGCTCCACGCGCCGCCACCAGCTAGCGCAACAACCATGACTGCCCACGCTGAGCACCTTGCACCGTCACGCTCGTGCATCAACACTGCAATCGCCCATGCAAGCTTTGCGTGCATGCCGTCGCCTGCTCCCACGCTGCCAGCGCCTCCATTCTAGCGCCGTCGAAGTCCCACGCCGTCGCTCACTGCCGTGACCCACTCCCACGCTGCCATCGTGCGTCTGCCACCGGAGCCTCCACTGCAGCGTTCTTTCTCCTCTCCATCGGTAAGACCATGCCCTAGCACCCACTGTGTTTTGCCCATGACCTAGATAGATTTCAAAGCATTGATTTCAAATCACATCCAGGGCCACCGATTCATCGAAGTGCTTCGCAAACCCTAACCCTAGCAGTCCCGGTGATCCCCCGCGTGATGCTTCTCTTCTTTTTCTTCGAATCATCGGTTCATCAGGTAGCAAGCCAATCGCTTCAATTTCGTACCTACATTGCTTGCTCTCATAGGGTTTCGCATCTTTTAGATATATCATATTTACTTGTATATCCATCTATTTCATCATGCAATGAGTCGGTGCTGTTGAGGTGACACGTGCAGTTGTCAGTTAACTCAGAGCCAAGCTCGTGAGTACAGATTGAGGCCAAGCCTTGAAAGTGTTAGTGGATAGTTGATCTTGTCAGCGGTAGTGTTTCTCTTGTTAGATCAGATGGCTCGCACCAAGAACGTTGGTGGTGGTCCAGGAGATGACGATCGAAGCCCCTCGCCTCGCTTGCCTGCAGGAACCAAAGGCAAGGCAATGAAGCAGGTTACATCAAAGAAGCACAAGTATCCTGATGCAGAGACAGCGAGAGCAGCAGCAGTCGCTGAGGTCGCAGAGCATGCCGAGAGAGGAGGTGCTCATAGTGGTGTTGTCATTGTAGATCAGTAGCTTACACCAGCACAGAGGGCAGCAGTTGAGGAGGCTGAGCGTCTTCATGGTTGTCCACCTGGGACTGTCATGATGGCATAACATCGTCTAGCTATTGAGGAGCCTCAGCCTCAGGGGGAGTCCCAGCAGGAGCCATAGCAGTAGCCCCCACCAGTAGAGCCTCAGTCAGTTCAGGAGACTTAGGAGGGCCAGCAGGTCAAGGAGGCCGAGGAGACCGAGTAGGCACCCCAGCCATAGCTATGCCGCTCTAGTTATACCTGTGTTCTAGTCTCATCGAGGCCACTGACATAGCAGAGGGGATCGCGTCCACCGCCTAGACCATAGGGTCCGCCTCCAGTGGTACATCTTGATTTGAGGGCCACCACGGCCAAGTAGGTTCGGTAGCTAAGGTTTGTAGAGTTTGAGGTGTGGTTTCCTCCGAGGAGGGATGAGAGAGCAGCAGAGGGTTTCTATACACCGCTCTAGGAAGACTTCTACAATGCATATCTGAACAGTGGGGCAGTCTTCTGATCTCAAAGAGTCTACAGTATTGAGGCTATTGTGGTAGCAACCGGAGAGCATATCTGCCCCTACTTATCATATTTGCCGGGACTGACAGATCTAATTGTCCGGACAGGATTGTATGTACCATCTTGGGTTCGATAGTTCTATGCTTCACTCTACATTGACCCACATCATAACTTCATACACTTTACATTCAAAGGCAGAGACTATAGGGTGATGAGTTTTAGGGCCAGGGAGATACTGAGGCTATAGGAGCAGCCTGTTAGGTTACATGAGGTGTGTTATGGACAGCAAGAGCCTCCCAGGCGTCCTCATGGAGATTTGGTGCCCCCTACTAATCTTGTGCAACATTGCTTCAAGGAGCCCTTTGGTGAGGGGTTGAGGAGGAACCCTAGTGACCTTACTCCTATAGCTCGAGTGCTAGAGGCTATCATCAAGAGGACACTACTTCCTAGGTTGGGATACAGAGAGGGTCTGACTCGCCTATAGCTCTGGCTTCTCAATGCCCTGATGCAACAGACTGTGTTTGATATTTAGGACCTCCTTCTATTAGAGATGGAGGATACTATAGCTGAGGGCTTCAAGGGTCGCATGCAGCTTCCATATGCACATTGGATCACTTTTTTGATGCTCAAGGCTGTGCAGGTTAGGACCCCAGAGATGGTTGCCGAGTACAGAGGTGTCACCATAGAGTTTCTAGCTTATAACATGGCACAGAGGATCAGGCATAGCACACCACAGGCATCCACTTAGCCTCGCCGTTGTCTAGAGGTACTAGAGTCCGCAGCTCAGTAGGACAAGATTATCAGAGGCATAGCCGCTACTGAGGAGGAGCAGCTTGAGGCTCAGGAGGAGAGGACCGAGTCTAGTGACAGTTCAGATGACGACTACCGGCCTATTCCTCAGATGCCTCCATGTAGACATGATGCAGAGGCCGGTAGTTCTAGCTCAGCTCCACCTGCACTATAGACAGACCCCGCTTTGATTGCTATTCTTGAGCGGATGCAGCAGGATCAGGCACGATAGGCTCAGGAGACCGTTGCCAACTTTGCACAGTTTCAGGCTTATTAGGATGAGTTCCAGCGACAGCAGCAGATCCTCCAGCAGCAGCAGCAGCAGTTACTCATGTAGCAGTAGTTTATGGGATTTATGCAGCATGTAGTAACAGCACTTGGGGCTCCACAGCCATAGCCTTCACCCCAGCTTGTTCAGCCTGCCACCACTTCGATGACTCCAGCAGTATAGCCTAGTGGGCTTCAGAGTTAGGGATAGCCTCCAGCTCCATTTGCCTCTCCCATAGTACAGGTGTCCAAGTGGTTATCCTCGCCAGTGGTAGCCCCGCAGTTCACTCTATATCATACGGGCTTCACATCGGACTAGTCACCCTCGCTATTTGTGCCTGACACGTTAGTCTCCAGGAGTCTTGGAGCATCCTTTAGTGAGTTGATAGGTATGCCTACACTGCCACATATGTATACTGCCGGTCCTTCTATAGCAGCTCTTGTTGTCGTGACTACTCAGAGGCTCTCTTCTTCTGTTGCATCTTTAGATCCTACGATAGATATACCAGCAGCATCATAGGCAGCACTTGCCCTAGCTTAGACCCAGACCACTTTAGAGACGCTTCTAGCCACAGAGGGTCAGTCAGTATAGAGCTCAGGGTTAGATGATGATAGCGCCTAGTTTCATCTTGCTCCTCGTACCTCAGCGCCCGACTCGTCCGCTACAACCCCGTTGACCGACCCTTAGGTTTTGGTGTTTAACGCCAAAGGGGATAGGGTTCGAGTATGTAGACTCAGGGGGAGTGACATTTAGGGGGAGTTAGTTATCTATTATTAGCTTATTATCTATTACATTTGGAGTTTCTATGTGTGTGATACATTATGCATCCATGTTTACTATTATATCTATGTGATAGTGATATCTATGTGATTGTGATACATGACATGTGTGCTCTCTACTTTGTATTCATTAATATGTCATATCACTTGTGCTATGCTCATTTGCTTTGTTTCCGCGTTTATACTCTGATGCAAATGAGCTTTATTACTTGTACTCATGCTTATTTCATATCTTTTGAGTACATCGTGTTTTCTTGGGTCATATAAGCTTGCCTAACTCTTTTGTTCTTATTGACAAAAGCTTATATGAACCAAGCATAACAAAAACCTCACTCTTTCATATACTTGAGGTGGTATTGTCATCAATCACCAAAAAGGGGGAGATTGAAAGCATCTAGGCCCCTTGTTGGGTTTCGGTGATTAATGATAATACAAGATTACTATGACTAACGTGTATTTTGCAGATGCAATTAAGTTAGGTCATGGTAATGGAGATCAATTGGGCAATCAAGGTGGTCATGCCCCTACGATGGAAATCGTTTTGGTTTTCAAAGGATGGACGACAAGGTTAAGGATGACTAGTTCCAAGTGTCGATTGGAGTTGGAGTGACACTTAGAGTAGTTTAGGACTTTGTTTTTTTCCTTTAGCCATACTATTAAGGGGGGTATGGATGGGTAGCTTGACCTAGATGAGTCTAGTGAGTTAGGTGTGGTGCACACTTGTTAATACTAGCTCTAGGTAGCTCCACAACAGCCCTATGATCCTATGGAGCAAACTTCATTCACATATGTTCGAGAGTTGGAAGTGAATGGAGGGTCAAATGCTGACCGGACGCTGGCTCCGGTGCGACCGGACGCTGGCTACAGGGTCCAATCAGTACATTTGATCAAGAAGATTGCGTTCGGTGCGACCAGATGCTGGAGTGGTCAAGTGATCGGACGCTAAGAGGCAGCATCCGGTCGACTGCAGTAAGGTTCCAGAGAAGGAAATCTACGACCGGACGTGTCCGATCGATACTGATCGGACCCTGAGGATCTAGCGTCCGGTCGAGTACAGTAAGCATCCAGTGTGGGTTTAATGCGATCGGATGCGTCCGATTAGTGGTGATCGGACCCTGCCAGCGTCCGATCAACACTTAAACACTGGTGTGCGGGTTGAACTGACCAGAGCGTCTGGTCAACATAATCGGAGCGTCCGATCACCCTGTAGAGGCATATAACGGTTCGTTTTTTAGGCTACCTTATAAATAGAAGCTCCACTCATGTGTGGAGTTACTTTTGCTCATTCTAACAGCTGAGAAACACATTTGTGAGTGCCAAGAAGAGCAAGGTCCTAGTGAGGTGATTGAGATTCGTGAATCCAAGAGAGTAGCCTCATTAGTGAATCAAGAGTAGCAAAGTGTGCATCCACCGTTCTCATTAGGCTTCGCGTGGTCAAGTGAGAGTTTGTGCTTGTTACTCTTGGTGATCGCTATCACCTAGATGGCTTGTTGGTGATTGGGAGCTTGGTGATCACCCGGCAGAGCTTATGGGTGACCCAACTCAAGTGAGCAGTTTTGGGTGATTCGCCGCGATAGAGTGTCGAAGAATCAACCCATAGAGAGCACTTGATTCTTGCGTGGATCAAGGAGGAGCTATACTCTTGCGCGGGTGCTCCAACGAGGACTAGTGGGGAGTGGCGACTCTCCGATACCTCGGCAAAACATCGTCACGTTCCCCTCTCTATTTACTTTGAGCATTTACTTTAAACATTTACTTTGAGCAATTTAATACTTGTCTTTACATTCATAGAATTATCATGCTAGAGTAAGTTTGGAACATAGGTTGTAAGTCCGTTGTGCGTTAGATTAATAGAAACACTTTTCTAGGCACAAGGGGTTAATTGGGCTAACCATAGGATTTAATTATTGTAAGAAAATTTAGAATTAGCCCAATTCACCCCCCTCTTAGGCATCTTGATCCTTTCAATCAGTACATTTAAGTTCTGATCAGACGCACCATAGTGTAGGACCGGACACACGGTTGCCTAGCGTCCGATCACTTCTAGTAAGGTTCCAATCGCGACGGGACACATCCGATCATGCTTAATCAGACTCGCCCAATGTCTGATCACTCTCCCTCTTCTCTGTGCGCTGCCACATCAGTATGATCGGACACTGAATAGTGTTCAGCTAGAGTCCGGTCGCCTGCATCCAGTCTTAGGCCGAGAGTACCATCTTCTTTTATAATTGACCGGACGCTGCTCCCCAGAGTCCGGTCACCACGTGACCAGTGTTCGATCACTGTTTGATAGTGAAAAACACATCCTTCGATTCACTAACTTCTCCACCCTTGCTCAAATATGCTAACCACCAAGTGTACCACCTTGTGCACGTGTGTTAGTAAATTTTCACAAATATTTTCAAGGGTGTTAGCTTTCCACTAGATCCTAAATGCATATGCAATGAGTTAGAGCATCTAGTGGCACTTTGAAAACCACATTTCAATACGAGTTTCACCCCTCTTAATAGTACGACTATTGATCCTAAATGTGATCACACTCTCTAAGTGTCTCGATCACTAAACTAAAATGCTCCTATCAATATCACCTTTGCCTTAAGCTTTTTGTTTTTCTTTCTTCTTTTCCAAGTCCAAGCGTTTAATCGTCACCATGTCATCACCATCATGATGTCATGATCTTCATTTGCTAATCACTTGGAGTAGTGCCACCTATCTTATAATCACTTTGATAAACTAGGTTAGTATTTAGGGTTTCATCAATTCACCAAAACTAAACTAGAGCTTTCACCGCCGCATCATGGCCATCCGGCCCTAGTCGCAGTGCCAAGGTGACGCTCCTCTACCTTGCTTGTCCTGCTCGATGACGCCTATGGGCCCGCTCGGGTCTCGCTGCTTCAAGCCATACGCACCACACCAAGCTTTTCCATGCATCGTCAGCGAGGAGCATGTGGTTATACCGCTTCGTTTTAACCCGCTTGGCCCGCCCGTGTGTCTCTCCATGACATGGCAGCAGCAGAGGCACCACACTTCCCGCTCTCCCAATTCACCTTGCTCGAGGCTCCACAGTTCGATTCCTCGCACCAGCAAGTAGCCCAGGAGGTTATCTAGCAGCCCGGCCCACACCAAGGTGCAGCTGGGCATTGTGGTCGGCCAATTTTGGTGTCTTGATCATCGTTGGTCGATAGCCGCTGTGAACCTAAACTTTGGGGAGAGGTATGATTGGGGCGGTAGTAGTTCGATTGTTTGTAACCATGAACTCACCTTGACCCCCTCCATCCAGTGCTCGCGCTGTTTTGTCAGTGTGCTCTTCAACGGTGCGGTGATGCGCCAGTGACGTGCTCGGGCCACCGCCGCGTAGAGCGGTCGCACATGGCCAGGCCACCTTAGCACTCCTCCGCCTCAACTGCACTGTAGCATGCATTCCGGTGAGCAACTGGTGCTTACCCGCTATCTCCACCACCTGATAGTGTCGTAAGTCATCGGGACGGCGCGTGCCGCTGCCGCAGTTAGCCACACATCACCGCTGCTCATGTCTATGCGTCATCGAGTCCTTAACCGCCGCCTACCCATACGGGTTGAGCCGTAATGAGTGATCAGCCCTTTTGGCCTGCTGTTGCGGGTCTTGGTTGCCCGACGTAACCACCGTTGCCATTGATGAGCTGTGCTGTCACGAGCGGGTGCACCGGGGACTGCCCTGTTGCAAAGACAAAATTTTGTGGGTGTTTTGTGCAAAGCTCTAGTCTGGTGAAACAGTGCCGCACTGTATCGTTTGATTTTCTAAGAGTGTGAGTCCTCTTTTGCAAAATGGGCAAGCGCGCGCGGGCTCCTCATCGCGGGCCACTTGGTGGGCCGGCCTGCTACGCGCGTGGCCACTCCTGCATGAGCCGCTTAGGCTACTAGGCCGAATCGTTGGCCACCATCCCTTTTTCTTTTTCTAAAGTGTTTTCTAATTTAGTTTCTAAAAGTAAATTTGTAAATTCAAGATAAATTTGTTTAGATGTCCAAAAATTGTGAAATCAATTTTGTTAGGTCCCTAAAATCATGATATATCTTCTAATATATTTTGTTCATATAGTTTTATAATATTTTTAGGAGTTATATAATTAAATTGAGATACTTAATATTGTCAAAATATAAACTTGTAGGAATTGTTGTGATAAATTAGAGATAGTGTTGGCTCTAAAAGTTTCATAGTAAATTCCTCACATTATTAGGTGCTCACTGTAATTTTTGTAACTCCATAGGAATTAGTTTATTAAGGTAACTAAATGAGCCCTAGTACGAAGATATATATTTAATCAATCAAATGTCAAAAATAATTGGGAGTTTGTAGAACAAAAACATTTTCCGGAAACAAGCCTTACTTGGCGACGTGGAAACGTAGACTAGTACGTTAGTCATTAAGCTAGCTTGTTAGCTCGCGGAGCATAATCGTATTATAGAGTTGCAGTTACCATTGCTTAATTGTGTCTCTGCGTTGCATCCACGTATATCATAATAGGAACAACGATCGATCGTGAAGTTGATCGAAGTAGTGGAAAAGATAGTGCCTTGATGATCGTGTCACCATGATGGAATACTAACTTTTTGTTATATCTTACCCAGGCAAGCCCCGGTGCATAACCCCTATTATTCTATACTTTATTTTATGCTTGTGCTTTAAGTTTAAGGAGTTTAATGAAACCCACTTACATTACACACACACACACACATATATATATATATATATATATATATATATATATATATATATATATATATATATATATATATATATATATATATATATATATATATGAGTTTTACTAGTATGACAGGATCGTGTAGATTACTATGCTACAGCACTCCGGTAGAAATCGAGTGATTGCCTGTCACTTGCGAGAGATAGGAAATATATTATTATTGTTATTATATTATTGTCATCTAAAATATATTTTATATATATGAATGATAATTGGAGATCGGGTGGAATGGTACTTGAATCTAGACTTGGTTTGGCATTCGAGCGAGGCTTGGATTGCACTTGTTCCGCCTGTGTCGATTGAGGACCGTCCATTTGCATTGGATTCTAGTCAGGATTCTAGTCAGGTCATAGACTTATTATCTTGAGCACATACTTGTTTATGGGAGTGAGAATGCTTGTTGCTCTCTTGTCGTGGGGATGGTGGAGGTCTAAGCACCACACTGAGTCCAGGACTCAGGAGTAGAGCCTTGGAGTCCTGTTGCAGGGCGTTCGGCTGGTAGGTAGAATAGTGAATTTTGGATTATTTTGGATGGTTGAATAGTATTCTATGAGAGAAAATAAGCTGAAACAAGCTGAAACAAGCGGAAAATAGTATAGCCGAACGCCCTGCAAGTTTGAATCATTGATTATTCTATCTAAGCGGCTAAAATGAGCGACTGAGTGAGTATAGAGTATTATTTTTTGTCTTTCTCCAACCCAAGAAGAAACCACACGCCGTGGAGAAAACCAGGGAGAAACCAACAATAGGGTGCGTGGAATGACACGCATATATGAGGAGTCGAATGTCAGATTTGCCAAACATGGATGTTTATGGAGTTCAGATAAGAAACAATTGGAAACTCATTTTTTCATTTTTTTACCATTTTTTGTCAAAATTGAGCTAAGGAGCTCTTGAAGATGTTTTTTTGTGTAGTAGTTTTTTTTTCTCAAACAATGTAGGAAAGCTACTTGTCATTTCATTAAAGAGAAAAATGTACAAGAAAGAATCTCCTCCCTACAACGCAAAAAAGAAAAGGAAAACAAAAGGGGAGGCAACTGACTCCAACGGAGCCAACCCAAACGTAGGACGCATTTCCCGGTATGCGTCATGTATAGTGAAAACGTACGTGACCCATATCCTCCTCTCTCCAACAGCGGACGCACTGAGATTTCCCTTTCCCCATTCGCGTCCCCGCAGACCGCAGGCCTCGGCCCTCCGCGCTCCGCTCCCAGCGCCGCTCTCGCCCTATTCCCCACCGCTGCCGGCGCGTGCTCGCCCGATTCCGCGCCCACCCGCGGCGGATTTCACCTCCCAGTCGTGGATCTGGTCCGTGGCGGCGGGGAGGAAAGGCGAAGAACCCGAGCGCGCGCGGTTGTGACGGCGCCGTAGACGGCAACACCAGGCGCCGCCGCGGCGGCCATCAACGACGACCATGTTGACAAGGAGCTCCGTCCAGCCGCTAGCTTCACCGCTAGCTTCCGATCCACCTTCCCGCACGCATCCTTCCGGCACCAAGCCGTCCGTCTGCCGCTACCGTGCCTCCACCGACCTCCATCGGCCCCGCCCCTGTGCCGGGCCCCGCGTCGGTCGCTCCTCCCTCTCTCTCTGTAGTGTTTTGCGTCATCGTTTTGGATGACGCTTTTTTGCCTTCCGAGACGATAGCTACGCAAAATGGTTGCCCCGTTAGACCGTGATTTTGAGACCTAAAACACTGTGCGCCAGACATTTTGCGTTTGCGTCGCCGTTTCCCTACGCCATTGGAGATAGTCTTACAATAACGCCAGTACGTAGCAAACAACACGACCACTATAGCCATTCTAACCCCCCCCCCCCCCCCCCCCCCCCTACACACACACAAAACACGCACAAGAGGTGACTAGGTCAAGATTGCTCAATGGTCTTCTCCCACTGATCGCATAAGGGGCTGGCCGATGGATTGAGAGCCTGCTTGCCTGTTTGGCAAGACGATGTGAGGCCCAACACCGGTTGCTGACTGCTAGCCAAATAAAGAATTTGCATCTCAAAGAGCCGGTTGTTGACTGCGTTTCCAAGGAGCAAATCTTATGGTGTCAACGAAGCAGGCATTGTAAGCTGACCTGCTGGTGTAGGAGCCTGATTTGGAGACCTTCGGCTGCAAATTGAGCTCCCAAATGCGGAGGTAGTCAATGTTTACTTGGACGGTAAGCCTCTTACGTGCTATTTGGTTGCGCACTGTAAAAGCAAACGCAAAGGGAATGAAAAACAGTGTTAATGGTAACCGATGGAGCGAATTCCTGATTTTGTTTGGTTCAACAGTGTAAACGTAAATGGCCAATGGCCAATGTTCGGTGGGGATCTTGACCCTGTCCGTGATGGGGTTACGACCGAGTAGCACCGGTATCAATTTACTATGGGCTGGTATCCGGTTACGGGGTAGCGGATTGCAGGGTAAGTTGAAACAAACGAATCTAACGTAATCGCATCCCCTCCGTTATCCATTTACGTTACAAAAGCACCAACCAAACCCTGTCTTAATATCATCAACCCAAGTTTTGTTGCTGAGGTCCCGTGCCACCGTCAACCGCTTGGCCGTACGCTTCAGTATGGCTCTGAACAAGAAAAGGAGCCAGTTCTGCAATAAGAAACTCATGCAATCAGCGATCTATCCAAAATTTACCCATGATCAGGCCAACCTGTAGCAGTTTAGCTAAGCGCAAGTTGGTTCAGTGTGGTAGCACCGTAGCAGTAACAACTAGCCCAATGAGAAGTTGAGATGACCTGGGGCCTGCTTAGATGGCAAAATTTTTTATAAAATGACACTGTAACGCTTTTTGTTGTTATTTGGTAATTAGTGTCCAATCATAGTTTAATTAGACTTAAAAGATTCGTCTCGTGAATTTTGTCTAAACTATGTAGTTAGTTTTATTTTTTATTTATATTTAATGCTTCATGTATGCGTTTAAAGATTCAATGTGACGGAAAATCTTGGAAAATTTATCACTTTGGAAGGGAACTTAACTGGACCTCGGCATGGAGGACCAGTGCTTTTGCGCTTTTTGAAAGGAAAGCGTAATGTTTGTGCTGCTGGCCTGCTGCGATAATTGCTGTCTGCATTGGGCCCCGCCGCCAGGCTCCAGGGGCCGGTCGACGTCGCCGTCCGCGGGTCTCCTCCCGCTTCCTGCCACCCTGAGCCATTGACCGTTCCTGGGCCCTGGTCGCCTAGAACGGCCCCACCTGTCTGTCGTGCCGCCGAACGCCCGTCGCTGCTGGGGCCCGTCCACCCCACCCACCCCCACCGCACGTCACTGCCCGTCCCCTCCGTGTCCTGTCCGCATGCGCCCGCGCCGCACGCCGCCCGTAATTTCTTTCCGCCGCGAGTCGCGGCGCCCGCTCGTGGCCGGTGCGCGCGTCCGCAACCGCCGCCACCGCCTTCCCACTTCCAAATACTCCTCCTATCCCTGCCTGGCCATCCCCCGCGGCCCTCGCTCTGCTCTGGCCTCTGCTCTCTCCTGCCATTCCACCTGCTGCCCGCTGCTGCGCGTCGCTCGCTCACCACCACACCACCAGTCGCCACCCCGTGCGGCGCGGCCATCCCGCGGAGGAGGAGCACGCGTGTCCGAGCCTTCCGTTCCGCGTCGCATGGACTCGTGCTGTCGCCAGCCGCCTCCAACCGGGTGCCTGCCTAACCGGCCGATTTCCTTCCTTGCGTAGTTCCATTCCACGGCACAAATAGCGCGCCACTTTCCCAAACTCCCGTCGCGTGCCCCCCTTCCGATCCTGGCCACTTCGTGCGTCCGGCAGGGCGGGAGTGATCGGTGATGGAGTGGGGGGACAGGGCCAAGGCCTCCGCCGCCGCCGCCGCAGCGGCAGCGGACGAGAGGGCCGCGGGAGGTGAAGGGCTCGGGGGATACGTCAAGGTCATGACCGACGAACAGATGGAGGTGCTCCGCAAGCAGATCTCCATCTACGCCACCATCTGCGAGCAGCTCGTTGACATGCACCGCACCCTCACCGAGCACCAGGACACCATTGCAGGTCGGTCGGCGCAGTTGCGGGCAAAACCAATTGCTACTCTCTAGCATCTCTGCTCGTCTTGTTGTCTTGGGGTTTGCAAGCGGAAAATTGGGGGATTCCTTTGCTTTGCCTTGGGACTTGCATTGTGGCTTGTCAGTTCCATCTTTGCCTCTTTGTGCAGAAAGAAAAATCGTGTCCCCTTTTTTGCCATGGCTTCTCTAAAGGCCGCACCCTTCATTTATTTATGAATAGAGCTAATTCTGGTGTTACAGGAAGCTGCGTTGCTAATCTTACGAAATTATTAGCGGTCAAACTCCCTTTCATTTTTACTGCCATTAAATTTATGTCCAGTACTTTAGTCTGCTTTCTCCAATTGGTGAAGAGTGAAGGAGTATCTTTTCACTCTGTTCATGTTGCTAGATGCATAGTTGTGGCTGTCTAGTCTGCTTTACTCTGCTTGCCATCTGTGTGCTGCGGCTTTTGTCTGTCTGTTTTTACTCTGCTAGCCATCTATGTACTATCTTACAATGGTAATAATGGGTATGGGGTAGTAAGAATATAATTCATAATGTGTTAGTTTCTGTCATTAATTAACTGTAGTGGTTTCTGTTGGATCTATTATTTGCACGAGATGCTACTCGTAATTCATAAATTGTAATTGTAAACCAGTTTAGCGATGTGTCTAGTGAACCAGTTTAGCGATGTGTGTTGTGCGCACTGTGTTCGGCTGGTACAGTGCACAGTGAATTTCGGATGGAATGTGGGAGAGAATAAGCTAGAAGTGTACCAGCCGAACGCGTACAGAACTAGCATTCATTTATTTTGAACTTTGTAGATACTTGACAATAGGTTGTAAGTGCCAACACATCAAAGTGGGAATAGGTTCAGTCAGTTCCAAAGAGTGGGAATCCTTGTTCTTATTTGTTTCTCTTTTTTGAGTTAATGACCTAATGTACATGCATTTGATTAATTTCGCAAGGTCTTCATGGTTGCAGCATGATTGTTATTTGTGCTAAGATTCAATTTCTCTAAATGATAAGTTTTCTTTGCCCAAGCAATTAGTTCTCCTTTAATTGGAAGACTAGCATGGCCCCTATGCAAGGATGGCACACACAAATCGAGAAATGGCCCTTTAATTAAAAAGATAATAATAAATAACTATTAAGACATGGTTGTTATGTGGCTGGACTGAGAGGAGAGAGGTGCTACAGTGCTGTTCGTGGTCCAGGGTTTTCCCTTGTATCTCTTCTCCTGGTATAGAGAGGTTTACTTGACAACTAAGCAAGCGACCCTTATCTCTAATTAACCCTAACACCAATTGCTATTTGGTGCCACGTGCACCCTGCCACCCTGATTATTCCATATTCTCCTGCTGTCCTGCAGAATCTAAGATTGACTTTTAGGGAGCTAATAAGCTTTGCATGTGTCTTTCGTTGGGCCAACACACTTGTACCTCTTTACTACGTGGTTGCCCTTTTGATAACTTATAGCCATCACATATCACAGTATTTAGATTTTTCCAAACTTGTCCGTGCTGTAATCAATTTATATACTTCAGTTAGCTAGTTTTCTTCTCAACGTATGCATATATTTTTTTATTTTAAGCTTTGTTGAAGTCATTGAAGGGCAGACCTGGTGGAGTGGTGAGAGCTGTCTTACTGAGTCAAGGTCGTGGGTTCGGGGGAAAGGCTTGTCTCGGTTTATTCCTTCACCAGACCCCACTTATGTGGTAGCCTCCGGCACTATGTCTGCCCTTTTTTTTGTTTAAGTCATTAATTTTTTTATATCCTGATGATTCAGCCTAATTACTTGCATTATGGCCATACAAAGAGTTCCACCTGTAGCTGGGTAACTGTTTTTGGAACCCTGATTTCTACCACTGCAGGAATATTCCCCCCCCCTCTCTATTAGATAATCTTCAAAACAAATTTTTTACTGAATTTACCCTCCCCCCCTCTATAAATATTTTAATGTTCCTTTGTAATGTATACATTGTCTATGGAATATAGCCCCTTCTTGTTTTCTGATCAACTGAATTTTGGTTTCTTCTTCAGGAATGAGGTTTAGCAATCTGTACAGTGATCCTATAATTATCCCTGGAGGTCACAAGATCACAGCAAGGCAACGATGGCAGCCAACACCAATGCAGCTGCAGATCTTGGAGAACATCTTTGACCAAGGCAATGGAACACCAAGCAAGCAGAAGATAAAGGAGATAACGGCAGAGCTCTCGCACCATGGCCAAATCTCGGAGACAAATGTGTACAACTGGTTTCAGAACAGACGGGCACGGTCAAAGCGGAAGCAGGCTGCTTCTTTACCAAACAATGCTGAATCTGAAGCTGAGGTGGATGAGGAGTCTCTCACCGACAAGAAGCCGAAGTCAGATAGGCCGCTCCAGGATCACAAGGCTATGGGCGCTCACAATGCTGACAGGATCTCAGGGATGCATCACTTGGACACAGATCATGACCAAATCGGTGGCATGATGTATGGATGCAATGACAACGGCTTGAGATCGTCTGGCAGTTCGGGCCAGATGTCCTTCTACGAGAACATCTTGTCGAATCCAAGTATCTTCTCTGCAACCAGCGTTGTTACTTCATTTCATTAGGCAACGTAAAATTCTGAAAAGAGGGTTACTAAAAGTTTGGTATCGGTTGGTTTTTGCAGGAATCGATCATTTCCCGGGGAAGGTGGAGAGCTCCCGGAGCTTTTCCCATCTCCAACACGGGGAAGGCTTTGACATGTTTGGATGACATGCTGCTGCCGCTGAGTTATGAGTTACCGTGTAAAAATTGAAGGCTGACACAGCGTGCGTTCAATTTGCTGACATGAAAGTTTATCTTGGATGCCACCGTGTTTGCTTTATCACGGTCTGGTTAACCACCTCCGCGGATGGTAGCTAGCTTGAATGAACCTGCTCTTTGGAATAGCAGTAAGAGGTTGATATATAGCAGTATTTGCCCGTAGTCTATATACGCTAAATTATCAGCATGTAATTCTCCACGTTTGCAAATTTAGCACGAGACCAGTCCTATGCAGCAGCAGCAGCTTGTGGTTAAACCTTCGTGTGTGTGAAACCATTTCTTGCTTGCTTTTACTCTATTGCATACAGACATATGGACAGCGATGCCTCCTAGCAAGTGTTGACAACCAACTGGCAACTGCCCTGTCTGCCCAACTGCTTGTTAGCCCAGTTTTCCGCGCATTCACATCACCGGCGATCCGTCGTCCGTATCCGCTGCGTCCTGGAGATCATCGACAACACGCCGTTCTTTCTGTCGTTTTTCCAACGCAGGCGCGGAAAGTTGCCCCTGCCTGCCTCGGTGACTCATCGAGCCTGTCGAGCTCCTCCACACACCAAACAGGCAAACAGCCAAAACGCCGCGCCGGCGTCCCGATTCACATAATCACATGACCCCGCTGCCTCTCCCATGTGCGGATGTGCCGCCCCCTTCTGGTCAGTTCGCCAGTCGGCAGTCGCCACCCGCCAACCTGGGCTCCGACCGTGGCCCACTGGCCCGCCCAAACTTGCTAAGTCCTTCCGATGCTTGACAATGGGATGGGCGGATCCTCAGGCTGCCGCCGGCGGGGCATGCGCGGAAGGCGTTCGACCAAACACCGCAACGAGATCAACACGGGAGTTGCAGTATCCACCACCGCTACCACAGCAGAAAAAAAAACCTTTTTAAGTTCCAAATAAATTAAGGTAAGCCAGAGCTGAAACCCAGCAGAAGCAATCAAGGTTCAGACACGTGAATAGCTATTTTCCAGGCACTCCTGTCGGTGTTTTGGAACCGGGGGTCCCTCAACCAACGAGTGAATTTGTACTGCGTGTCCCTAATCCCGGATGGTGATGCAAAGAGACACAAGGTTTATACTGGTTCGGGCAGTCGAGGCCCTACGTCCAGTCTGAGAGATTGATCTTGTATTCCTTGCACCGGAGTGCTCGTGGTAGGGGGTTACAAGCTGAGTGAGAGAGGGAGCTAGCCCCAGGTCTCGGCGAGGGTGGTGCGAACTGCTTGGGACGTTGC
Source organism: Miscanthus floridulus (assembly GCF_019320115.1). Classification (NCBI taxonomy): domain Eukaryota; kingdom Viridiplantae; phylum Streptophyta; class Magnoliopsida; order Poales; family Poaceae; genus Miscanthus; species Miscanthus floridulus. The sequence continues at coordinate 124,552,918 of NC_089584.1, forward strand.
TCCCAAGCAGCGTGGAAGTGCGTGATTCTATCGGTGTGTTTTGTCCTCCTGCCCCCCCCCAGAAATGGCCCTGGCTACCTCCTTTTATAGTTACAAGGAGGAAGCGAGAGGTACATGAGAAGGCTACTATTTGCTGACGTATTCCGCTCCCTGAAGCAGTATGGCGTCGTGGGAGTTCCAAGTCGATGTCTAGTCGGTATGGTCTTCAAGGCTGACGACATGCTGCGCTCTTGTACTTTTGTTGACTTGGTGAAACGCCGAGGCCTGGTGGCTGCTGTAGTAGGCTGTGCCGAGACCTATCGCGCTGAGGCCGAGACCCACTGTGCTGAGGCCTGCTGTGCCGAGGCCTTTAGCGGGTGGCAATGTGAGGTCTGGGCGGCCATCGTCGATAGTTGATTTGGGCGGAACAGTGCCGAACATGCGTCTACAGGATACGGTGCCCTGTATCGTCAGTAAGGGATGGTAAAAAGGCGATTTGACCGTTGTCCTGTCGCGGCATGCTGCCGATCGTGGCTTTCGTAGTGAGGGCAGCTGGGTGCATTAATTGGATGCGATAGCCTGCCAGAGTGACTTTTGAGGTGGAGGTGACGAGATTGCGGGACGAGCCCAGCCTCGGGCGAGGCGGAGCATGGCCAGTTCGCCCGAGGCCCTACCGGGAGTCTCGGGCGAGGCGGAATCCGAGGCTCATCGGGGGTCTCGAGCGGGGCGGAGCGGTCGGTTCGCTGGCCCCGAGGTCACAGGAACCCGGTTCTGACTCCCCACGTCGTGTCCGTCCTTGGTGCAGGAGTTTAGGCAGCACAGTAGCCGGTAACCCTTGCACAGTCCCGTCGTGGATGGCAGGGTGCTGACGTGACGGACGTCTGGTCTGCCACGTCGCTGCACTGCGCCGTCGTGTGATTTGTCGGAGTGGTTGAGCGCCTCGATGGGACGTGCGGAAGTGACATGCTGGTCGTACTCGGTCTTGTGCGTCGTGGGGCTCCAGTACGGCTTGATGCAGGACATGGCGGGCGACGTGCGGGTTGCCGTGTAATGACGCCGTAGGGGGCAGCGGCTATGCCGAGGCCGAGCCATCGCGGGGGGCTCGGTGGTCATGGACCCTCAGGCTGCCGAGCCCGTGAAGCAAACTGTCGAGGTTCTTGGGGGGAGTTATTGGCCTTGGGTACTGATTCCGAGGCTACAGTAGCCCAGATGTGGCTCCCCACGCTGCATTGTCCTCGGTGCAGGAGTTGGCAGCATAGTGAGGCATGGGCGTCACGGTGGTTAGTACAGTGGCGGGTAACCCCTGCCCAGTCCTGCCTCCTGTCCCATCGGCCATTCTGCTGTACTGTGCCGGGCGTGCGGCTGTTGTCAGGGGCAGCAGTTGGCATGAGTTGTCGTGACACGACGTTTTGCCAGAGGGACGGGAGAAGGAAGAGGTGGCGGAGTGCTGCCGAGCCCGCCTTGCGCGAGACAGAGGGTCGGTGGCCCGGCCGAGGCCTTTGACGGGGAATCGGCCGAGGCCCGTGGTGAGGGGCCTCGGGCGAAGCGGAGGGTCGGCCGAGGCTCGCGGCGATGGGGCCTCGGGCGAGTCGGACAATCGGCCGAGGCCAGCAGCGTTTAGCTGGTTTCGATCTTTACGAAGTCTAAGCAGTCGTTTTTTGGATCTTGCTTAGGGTACCCCTTCTCACGGTATCCGACAGTAGCCCCCGAGCCTTGGGGGGAGTGGAGGCACTCCCCCTGAGGTTCTGACGAGAATTGGCTCTTGATAGTTCCTGTCGGGATGGTGTTTTGTCTTCGAGGTTTCGGTGGGTGCGCGCGAGCGCACCCGCCGGGTGTAGCCCCCGAGGCCCTGGAGGAGTGATTTCACTTCTCCAGGGGCTTTTTTCTCTTTCGAGTGGGGAGTTACATTGTGTTTGCCGGGCCCGTGGGTGCGAGTTCGGATCGCAGGGCCTCGACGATGCTGCGGGAAGAGCCCCTTAGCCTCCGCCTGGAGCGAGAGGGCCGTCAGGGGTTCACCCGGCTTTTTGTACGACCCTCGCGCTTCCTTTTCGCTCGGAAGGAGGGTTTGTATTGCCGAGCCCCCTCGTGTGTGAGCCCAAGTCGCTGGGTCTCGGCAAAGTGTCGCAGGAAGAGTCCCTTAGCCTCTGTGCGGAGCAAGAGGGCCGTCAGGGATTCTCCTGACTTTTTATTCGACCCTTGCGCTTCCTTTTCGCTCGGAAGGAGGGTTTGTTTTGCCGAGACCCCTCGTGTGCGAGTCTGAGCCGCTGGGTCTCGGCAAAGTGTCGCAGGAAGAGTCCCTTAGCCTCTGTGCGGAGCAAGAGGGCCGTCAGGGATTCTCCTGACTTTTTGTTCGACCCTCGCGCTTCCTTTTCGCTCGGAAGGAGGGGTGGAAGATGCCACGCTACCCTCGGTGGGCGCGAGCGACGGCATTTCCGGTGAGCTGTTATCGGGTAAGTCCGAGTGGAGGCCCGTACCCCGTTCGCTGGGGGTCGGCTAGCGGTCCTGAGACGCACTCCAAGAGTACCGGAGGGTTTCTCTAGTGGGTGCCGAGGCCGTTTGCTGGGCCTCGGTGGCTCGGTGCCTCCCTACGGTGGGATCCCATTCGGAGACCTCCCTGCCGGTCTCGGACACGATACAGGGCGCGCTCATACAGGCTTGCCCGTAGTCGTCCCTGACTCTTTTGCCCTGGGGCGGCTGTCGAAACCCCTGGGGGCCCAGCCTTCGAACCCCTGGACCGTAACGGGCTTGGGTCGCTTGTCTTTATCTCGGGTGCAGGAAGAGCCCCCGAGCCTCCGCACGGAGCGAGAGGGCGGTCAGGGGTCCTCCCGTCTTTTTTGCCCGTCCCCCGCCCGTCCTTTTCGCTCGGACGGGGGGGGGGCTGTTTGCCGAGCCCACTCGTGTGCGAGCCTGAGCTGCTGGGTCTCGGCAAAGTTGCAGGAGGGCCCCCGAGTCTCTCGCGCGGAGCGAGAGAGCGGTCAGAGGTCCCCTGGCTTTTGGTTCGCCCCTCGCGTGTGAGGGTCTGACTGCCGAGCCCCCCTCGGGTGCGAGCCTAGGTCGCGGGGTCTCGGCGTCTTTTTGCAGAAGGAGCTCCCTAGCCTCTGCACGGAGCAAGAGGGCCGTCAGGAGTTCTTCCGGCTTTTTGAACGACCCTCGCGCTTCCTTTTCGCTTGGAAGGAGGGTTTGTATTGCCGAGCCCCCTCGTGTGCGAGCCCAAGTCGCTGGGATTCGGCAATGTGTCGCAGGAAGAGTCCCTTAGCCTCTGCACGGAGCAAGAGGGCCGTCAGGGATTCTCCTGACTTTTTGTTCGACCCTCGCGCTTCCTTTTCGCTCGGAAGGAGGGTTTGTATTGCCGAGTCCCCTCGTGTGCGAGCCCAGGTCGCTGGGACTCGGCAACGTTTTGCAGGAAGAGTCCCTTAGCCTCTGCGCGGAGCGAGAGGGCCGTCAGGGATTCTCCTGACTTTTTGTTCGACCCTCGCGCTTCCTTTTCGCTCGGAAGGAGGGGTGGAAGATGCCACGCTACCCTCGGTGGGCGCGAGCGACGGCATTTCCGGTGAGCTGTTATCGGGTAAGTCCGAGTGGAGGCCCGTACCCCGTTCGCTGGGGGTCGGCTAGCGGTCCGGAGACGCGCTCCAAGAGTACCGGAGGGTTTCTCTAGTGGGTGCCGAGGCCGTTCGCTGGGCCTCGGTGGCTCGGTGCCTCCCTACGGTGGGATCCCATTCGGAGACTTCCCTGCCGGTCTCGGACACGACACAGGGCATCCCAAGCGTCTCGCTTGCTTGGGCCTCGGCCTCGCATAGGCTCGCCCGTAGTCGCCCCTGACTCTGTTGTCCTGGGGCGGCTGTCGAAACCCCTGAGGGCCCAGCCTTCGAACCCCTGGACCGTAACGGGCTCGGTGCCTGGTTCCTTTGCCTGAAAGGAATCGGGTGGGGGTTACCTCTCTCCCTGCGGTTAGCAACGGCAGGCGCGCCTTTTGAGGCAGCTTTTTCGGGGAGGTGAAACGGCGCCTGCTGCTGCTGCGGTTGGGCGCGACGTGGCGTCAGTCGACGGGACGTAACTGCACGCGCAATTAATGAGGAGGGAGTGGGCGGTAAGACCGGATCTGGATAACCGCGCCGGATTTCCTGGGGGAAACTTCCCCGATTTCGTCGCCCGGTGGTTTCGATTCGTCCCTGCATAAATACGCAAACAGCCTCGCCCTCTCCCTCCTTACCTTTTCCGCGTTCGCTTTTGCTGCCTCCGTGCCGTCGCTGAGAGCATAGAGCGCCGGGGAAGAGAAGTGCGAGGGCGAGAGATCGAAAGAGAGAGGGAGAGAGATTACCGCCGTAGCAGCGTCCTCCGCCGCGCAATGGCTGGTGGTCCCGTCATCCTCCCGGCGGATCCCTGGGAGCGGTCCGACGTCACCGAGGAGAAGCTGCAGTCGCTCGTGGAGGCCGGTCTTCTTCGCCCGATCACCGACCCCGACGAGCCGGAGTGGATTGCTCCGGGGGACGAGTCGGAGCCGAGGCCGCGCGACGGTTACGTGGTGAGCTTCGTCGTCTTCCACGAGCGAGGCTTCGGGTCGCCGGCGGATAGCTTCATGCGGGCACTCCCGCACTACTATGGCGTGGAGCTGCACAATTTCAGCCCCAACTCCATCGCGCAGGCGGCCATCTTCGTCGCCGTCTGCGAGGGGTATCTGGGGATCGCTCCCCACTGGGAGTTGTGGCTCCATTTGTTCCGAGCGACGTTCACCTCCAAGCCGGGGGGAACGAGGGGGGCTCGGAAGGCGCAGAGGGCCGGCGGCTGCACCCTCCACGTGCGCCAAGACCGGCAGTCCCTCTACATCCCGGCCCAGCTGTCAACGTCCAACCGTCGTTGGTATGACGGCTGGTTCTACCTCCGCAACGACGGCGGAGGACTTCCCCCTTATACCGGGCGGGTTGTAGAGAGTCAACCGGAGAAATGGGGGTACGGCGTCATCAAGGTCGACCAGCCTAGGCTGGAACCGCTCTTGAGGGCCTTGGGGAAGCTGCGTGACTGCGGCCTTTCGGCGGCCGTGGTCGTGGCGGCCTTTCACCGCCGGAGGGTGTTGCCGCTAATGGCCCGGCGGCGGCGGCTGTTCGAGATGACGCCGAGCGACCCGGTCGCCGGTATCAAGATGTCCGCCTTCGCCCTTACCGATGACGAGACCCTGCGTCGGGTGAGGGAGGCGGTAGACGGGAAGCCGAGGCTCGATGACTTGACGCCGTTCCCGATGCGCCCGTCGCGGGGGTATGTCTCGCTGGTAAGTTGGATGTTGTCGAGGCTTTCGCGTCCTTCTTGTTTTTCGCCTTTTTGGTCTGTTGTCTTACTTCGTCGTTCTCACAGGGGATAAGAGACGTGCGAGGCTCCCCGCCGCCCGTTCCTGAGGACGCCCGGCGGCGATCCGTGAACAGGGCGCGTGCCGAGGAGGAGAAGAAGAAGAAAGATGCCCAGGAGGCGAAGCGCACGAAGAAGATCCTCGCGCGCGAAAAGCTGGACGCCCGTCGCCGGCGCCAGAGGCTCGACGGTCTCCCTTTGGAGCCGTCTCCCTCGTCGTCGGTGTCGGATTCTTCGAGCGACGGCGGTGGGCGCGAGGTGGGGACGGCCTGCCTGGAACACCTCCCCGACATCAGGGAGATGGTTCCCGGGGCGCCGGCAAGGAGCCTGACGCCCCTAGGAGGAGGAGGAGGTGTCCCGGGGCCAGTGGTGGCCCGTCCCGGCGCCGAGGCCGGCACACCCGAGGCGCGGGTGTCGGAGGAGCGTGCCGTCGGCCCGATGGGTTCGACGGTGGAGGTTGAGCGGGTGACGGTGGGGGCGACCCCATTATCTCCGCGAAGGGTCGAGGAGGTGCCAGGGGTCCGACGGGGACCAGCTGGCGCTGGTGGACACCGAGGCCGCGCTGCTGCCACCACCGCCGCCGTTGCAGAGGAGGCGGACGGTGTCGAAGCGGTTGCATCCCCGTTCGCGGTAAGCGTCTTTCCTGGCGGAGTCCGCTTCTTGTTTGCCCCTTGGTTGCATGCTGACCTTGGGAGTGTCTTTTCTTGCAGCCAGACGCTTCTGGTGGGAGACCCTCCCTTGGCGCCCCGTAAGGCGCTCAAGGTGAACGTTAGCTCTTCCGCCCATCAGGCAGCGGAGGCGCAGGCAGGCGTGCGACGCGGCGCGGCGTCGGGTGAGGCCGTTCGGAGGAGGCGGCTGCCCAGGAACAGGGGGCCGAGGCGGCCGCGGAGCGAGTGGAGGAGGAGGCTGCCCAGGAACAGGGGGCCGAGGCGGCCGCGAAGGAGGCTGGGGCGTCTGCTATTGCCGAGGCCACTGAGGGCGAGGCCGGAGCCCCCAAGACCTCCGACGTCAGGGCGGTGGACGCCGAGGCCATCAAGGTAGAGATGGCGGAGGCCAGAGCCCTCGGGTCCGTCGAGACCGAGGCGATGGAGGTGGAGACGGGGCAAATTTTGGCGCCGCCCCTGGTTCAGACAATCTCGTCTGATGATTCCTCCCGAGGGAAGGAGGCGGCGGACGTCGAGGCGGCCAGTACCGCGGAGCAACCAGTCCCAGATCCCGCCGAGGGGAGTTCGGCTCTTGTCCGGCTACGGCCCGAGCCTCGCGGGTGGAACTTCCCGCGTGTTTTCTGGCGGAACCGGGCTGACCCCGAGGGGGAGCCCGTGTTTGCTCTTGAAGATACTGCAGAGGGGGGGCATTGGGACACCCTCGAGCAGTACCGTCAATTGGCAGTGCGGTCGCTGCAGACAGCGATGACCATTATGGGTCAGGACTTGCCCGGTGTCACGCGGGTAAGTACTTTCCCCTCTCGTGCCGCGTTGTTTTCTCTCCGAGCCCGCTCGCAGTGTTTTGACGTGTGTTTTTTGTTTTGCCTCCTTAGGAGCTCGAGACCCGATCCCTTGGGAAATCGGTGTTCCTGCGAAATGAGAGGGATATCTGGGACCAGCTCCGGCGCCAGAAGGGCTTGCTTGCCGATGCCCAGGGACTATTGTCGGCGCGGAGTGCGGAAGTGGAGGACCTCCGCCTTCGTTGTGCTGACATTCAGGCGGAGTTGGCCATGGCTAAGGAGCAGTCCGCCCCTCTGGTGGCCAAGATCAAGGAACTGGAGGAGGAGCGAGACTCCTTCAGGCTTCGGGCCCAAGAAGCGACGGCCTCTGCGAAGGCTACAGCCGGGCAGCTGGGTGCGGAGCAGAGCGAGCATCAGGCGACAAAAGTCGCCCTGGCAGAGGCTACCAAGGCGGCCGAGGCCTCTCGGGTCGAGGTCTCAGCCTGGAAGGGCAAGGCCGAGGGTAAGTTCCGCTGAACCATGTTCCTCGTTCCATTTGCTCTTTTTGTCCTGGTTCGCGCTTGACTCCTGACCCCTTGCTGCGACGTAGATCTGGAGAAAGAGGCCTCCCAGGCGGCTGAGGCCTCCGTCGCGGCGCAAGCAGCGCTGGATGTCGAGGTCCGGGAGCACGAGGCGCTGCGCAGCGCTGTCCGGTCTGCCTGCGAGGCTCTGGACGTCGAGGAGGTCCAATCAGCTAGCTCCCTTGGGAGCCGCCTCATCGCGTTGAGCGGCCACGTCCGCGAGAGACTCCGAGGGGCGTTGCACACGGGTGTCAAGCGCGCCCTGGCCGTCGTCTCCTCGCACTACGCCATCAACCTCGAGGCTGTCAGCGACGGCTACGTGTTGCCAGAAGATGACGAGGAGGCTGATGCAGAGGTCGTGAGGCTGTTGGAGGCGGCCGAGGCACCTGGCACCGCGTTGGCCAAGCTGTTCGAAGAAGAGGTGGTCCCTCCCGCGCCAGCCGCCGATCCTTGAGCTTTGACCTGGGCCAAAAGGGGCCATGTAACCGGATCGAGTTAGTTGCCGAATCGTGACGTTTTTTGTGGCCGTCGAGGCCCTTAAAGTATTTGCGTATGTGTGCTTCTTAACCGTTTTCCATTCTATTTCTAAGTTCGTGCCCTCTGTCTCGATCGCGAAGAAATCCCTCGGAACCTAAGCCGTCCTTCGGCGAAGGGTGGTGAGGGAGCTGCCGTAGCCCAGAGGCGTAGGCCGTTCTCACGACCCGGCCGGCCCTTTGGCCTCCAGACAGGCTTTTGGTCTTTGGGTTTCTTGCGAAGGTCCCGTCGGAGCGCGAGAGAGTTTGGCGTGGAAATTTTCGGAAAAACGGTTGAGAAATGGTGTCCGGGACTTAGGGGGGTTCCCCCTTTTTAGCCCCCGAGGGAGGCTCGACTTTGCAGAGGCAGAGCCGAGTCTCCCTTATTGCGTTATAGTGACGTCGAGCCCCTATCGATAGACAACCTCTCTGCAAAGAACTTCCTCGGAACCTAAGCTGTCCTTTGGGCGAAACGGTGGTGAGGGAGCTGCCGTAGCCCAGAGGCATAGGCCGTTCTCACGACTCGGCCGGCCTTTTCGCCCTTGAGACGATCTTTCGGTCCTTGGGTTCTATACAGCCGATTTGTCTATAAGGGGGTTCCTCGAAAGATTATAACAATTAAAGAACGCTTCTTTATTTATTTCGAGAAACAATGTAAACAACGTTTGGAAATTTAAGGGTAGAAACGACGTAGCTGTTCTATGTTCCAAGCGTTGGTGAAGATTTCGCCCTTCTCGTTGGCTAACTTGTAGGTCCCGGGCTTCAGCACTTGAGCGACGATATACGGCCCCTCCCAGGGTGGGGTCAGCTTGTGGCGGCCCTTGTTGCTCTGCCTCAGTCTCAGCACTAGGTCGCCCACCTTCAGGTCCCGGCTTTGGACGCGCCGGGCTTGGTAGCGTCGTAGGGCTTGCTGATACCTGGCTGAGTGTAGTAGCGCGACGTCGCGGGCTTCCTCCAGTTGGTCGAGGGCGTCTTCGCGGGCAGTGCGGTTGCTTTGCTCGTTGTACGCCTGTAGCCTCGGGGAGCCGTATTCTAAGTCAGTGGGGAGGATGGCCTCGGCTCCATAGACCAGGAAGAACGGTGTGAATCCCGTGGCTCGGCTCGGGGTATTTCTTAGGCTCCAGATGACTGACGGGAGTTCGGCAAGCCATTTCTTGCCAAACTTCTTCAACTGGTTGAATATTCTTGGCTTAAGGCCTTGTAGGATCATGCCGTTGGCACGCTCTACTTGGCCATTCGTCCTTGGGTGCCCTACGGCCGCCCAGGCCACCCGGATGTGGTGGTCGTCGCAAAACGTTAGGAACTTGCGCCCGGTGAATTGTGTCCCATTGTCAGTGATGATGGTGTTAGGAACCCCGAACCTGTGGATGATATCCGTAAAGAACAGCACCGCTTGCTCGGATTTGATCTGAGCGATCGGACGAGCCTCGATCCATTTAGAGAATTTGTCGATAGCTACCAGCAGATGGGTATAGCCCCCGGGTGCCTTCTGCAGAGGCCCAACCATGTCCAGTCCCCACACAGCGAATGGCCATGTGATGGGGATGGTTTGGAGGGCTTGGGCCGGGAGGTGCGTCTGTCGAGCATAGTACTGGCATCCCTCGCAGGTGCGTACTAGCTTTGTGGCGTCGGCCACCGCTGTTGGCCAATAGAAACCTTGGCGGAAGGCGTTACCTACGAGCGTCCGAGGCGCCGCGTGGTGCCCGCAGACTCCCGCGTGTAAGTCCTGAAGTAAGGATTGGCCAGCCTCGGTGGTGATGCATCGTTGGAGAATACCAGATGGGCTGCGCCTATATAACTCGCCGTCGCAGAGGACGTAAGTCTTGGCGCGTCGCGCAAGCCGTCGGGCTTCGGTTCTGTCAGCAGGAAGCTCTCCTCGGACGAGGCGATCAAGGAGAGGGACTCGCCAGTCCGTTCCTTGGTCGGTCTTGGGAGGCTCTTCGTCAATCGCCATCGCCTCGGGCTCGGCTGGCGGGGTCTCGGCGGCAGAGGGGGCCTCGAGCCCTGCGGTGGGCTCGGCCGATGGGTCCTCTTCCGTCGCCGAGGCGTAGTCGACGGACGGCTTGTGGAGGTCTCTGGCGAAGACGTTCGGAGGGGCCGGGGTCCGTGCCGACGCCATCTTTGCCAGTTCGTCCGCGGCCTCGTTGAACTTTCGTGCAACGTGGTTGAGTTCGAGACCGTCGAACTTGTTCTCCAGACGACGTACCATCGCGCAGTACGCCTTCATTTTGGGGTCGTGGCAGCTTGACTCTTTCATCACCTGATCGACGACGAGCTGCGAATCACCCCGTACGTCGAGACGTCGTACTCCAAGTTCGATGGCGATTTGCAGGCCGTTGACGAGGGCCTCGTATTCGGCGACATTGTTGGAGGCGGCGAAGTGAAGCCGGATCATGTAGCGCATGTGTATTCCGAGGGGCGAGACCAGGAGCAGGCCCGCGCCGGCCCCAGTCTTCATCAGAGACCCGTCGAAGTACATGGTCCAGCATTCTGATTGGATTTGAACGGGTGGCAGCTGTGTGTCGGTCCACTCGGCTACAAAGTCGGCCAGGACCTGTGATTTGATCGCTTTCCGAGGCGCGAAAGACAAGGTCTCCCCCATGAGTTCGACAGCCCATTTGGCTATTCTACCCGAGGCCTCCCGGTTTTGGATTATCTCTCCCAGAGGAAAAGACGACACCACAGTCACCGGGTGGGACTCGAAGTAGTGACGCAGCTTGCGTCGAGCCAAGACTATGGCGTAAACTAACTTCTGGATGTGCGGGTAACGTGTCTTAGTCTCGGAGAGCACTTCGCTGATGAAGTAGACAGGTCGCTGGATGGGCAGAGCGTGTCCCTTCTCCTGCCTCTCGACGACTACGGCCGCGCTGACCACTTGGGTCGTCGCGGCGACGTAGAGTAAGAGGTGTTCGCCCTCGGTGGGCGGAACCAGGACGGGGGGGTTGGTGAGCAGTGCTTTGAGCCTGGCGAGGGCTTCCTCGGCCTCGGCGGTCCAAGAAAAGCGCTCGGCCTTTCTCAAAAGGCGGTACAGGGGCAGGCCTTTTTCGCCGAGGCGGGAGATGAAGCGGCTCAGGGCCGCAAGGCATCCCATGACCCTCTGCACGCCTTTGAGGTCTCGGATCGGGCCCATGTTGGTCACGGCCGAGACCTTCTCCGGGTTGGCCTCGATCCCACGTTCCGAGACTATGAATCCTAAGAGCATGCCTCGGGGGACCCCGAAGACACACTTCTCGGGGTTGAGCTTGATGTCCTTCTTTCTGAGACATGTGAAGGCAACCTCCAGGTCGCCGACGAGATCGCCGGCCTTCCTGGACTTGACTACGATGTCATCCACATAGGCCTCAACGGTTCGTCCGATATGTTCGCCAAAGACTTGGATCATGCACCGTTGGTAAGTGGCCCCTGCGTTTCTGAGGCCAAACGGCATGGTTACGTAGCAGTACATGCCGAATGGAGTGATGAAAGAAGTCGCGAGCTGGTCGGACTCTTTCATCTTGATTTGGTGGTAACCGGAATACGCATCAAGGAAGGAGAGGGTTTCGCATCCTGCAGTGGAGTCGACGATTTGGTCAATTCGTGGTAGTGGGAATGGGACTTTCGGGCATGCTTTATTTAGACCAGTGTAGTCCACGCACATCCTCCACTTGCCACTTTTCTTCCTGACTAGTACAGGGTTAGCCAACCACTCTGGATGGGATACTTCCTTGATGAACCCGGCTGCCACGAGCTTCTGTACTTCTTCGCCGATGGCCCTGCGCTTCTCCTCGTCAAACCGGCGCAGGCGCTGCTTTGCCGGCCTGGAGCCTGGCCGGATATCTAAGGCGTGCTCGGCGACCTCCCTTGGTATGCCTGGCATGTCCGAGGGACTCCATGCGAACATATCGACGTTCGCACGGAGAAAGTCGACGAGCACGGCCTCCTATTTGCTGTCGAGGGTGGCGCTGATCTTCAGTCCCCGACCGTCGGGGACGGTGGGATCGACTGGGACGAACTTGACGGCCTCCGCGGGTTCGAAGGTCCCGGCGCGCCGCTTGGCGTCGGGAACCTTGCTACCAAGCTGGTCGAGATTGGCGATGAGGGTCTCGGCCTCCACGATGGCCTCGGCGTACTCGATGCACTCGACGTCGCAGTCGTATGCATGTTCGTACGTGGACTCGACGGTGATGACGCCGTTGGGGCCTGGCATCTTGAGCTTGAGGTAGGTGTAGTTGGGGATCGCCATGAACTTGGCGTAGCACGGGCGCCCCAAGATGGCGTGGTAAGCCCCCTTGAATTCAACTACCTCGAAGGTGAGGGCTTCCTTACGGTAGTTGGATGGGGTGCCAAAGCAGACGGGTAAGTCGATGCGTCCGAGGGGTCGTGTGCGCTTCCCTGGCACGACGCCGTGGAAGGGCGCGGAACCACCCCGAAGCCGTGATTGGTCGAGCTCCAGGAGCTCCAGAGTGTTGGCGTAGAGGATGTTGAGGCCGCTGCCTCCGTCCATGAGTACTTTGGTGAGCCGGGTGTTGCCGATGATCGGGTCGACGACCAGCGGGTACTGCCCGGGGTTTGGAACGTAATCAGGGTGGTCATCCCGGTCAAAGGTGATTGCTTCCCGAGACCAATCGAGGTACCGGGGGGTGGCTACCCTGACCGAGAAGACCTCCCGGCGTTCCCTCTTTCGCTGGCGCGCCGTGAGGCATGCCGAGGGTCCGCCAAAGATCATGAAAGCGTTGCGTACCTCGGGAAACCCATCATCTTTATCACCGTCCCTTTCGCCGGCGCCCCTTTTCCTGGCCTCATCGTCGTCGGGGAGCCCGAGCCTGGCGTAGTAACGCCGGAGCATGGTGCATTCCTCGAGGGCATGCTTCACCGGGCCTTGATGGTAAGGACAGGGCTTCTTTAGCATGTCGTCAAATAGCCCGGGGCCGCGGGGGCCTCGGGGATTCCTGCGATCTGTTGTGGCGACGTGAACGGCCTCGAGGACCTCCTGCTTTCCCGGGCGGCCCTTCTTCTTTCTCTTAGGGACGCGGGTGGGCGAGGCCTCGGGGGCCTCGTCCTTCTGCTTCCCCTTGGCGTCGTTGTTGGGGAAGATGGCCCCCACCGCCTCTTCGCCCGAGGCGAAGTTGGTGGCGATGTCGAGGAGCGCGGCGGCAGAGCGCGGGACGTTGCGCCCTAACTCTCGGACCAAGTCCCGACAAGTGGTGCCGGAGAGGAAAGCCTGGACGATCTCCGAGTCACCGACGCTGGGTAGCTCGGTGCACTGTTTGGAGAAGCGCCGGATGAAGTCTCGGAGAGACTCGTCCGGCTTCTGGCGGCAGTTCTTGAGATCCCAGGAATTCCCAGGGCGCACGTAAGTGCCCTGGAAGTTCCCGACGAAGATCCTAACCAAGTCGCGCCAGTCGTGGATTTGCGAGGGGGGGAGATGCTCAAGCCAGGCTCGCGCCGAGTCCGTCAAGAGTAAAGGGAGATTGCGGATGATGAGCAGATCATCGTCCGCGCCACCCAGCTGACAAGCCAGGCGATAATCGGCTAGCCATAGCTCAGGGTTCGTCTCGCCGCTATACTTGGTGAGGTTGGCCGGCTGTCGGAACCGGGCGGGGAAAGGAGCAACGCGGATGGCCCTGCTGAAGACCCGAGGTCCTGGCGGCTCAGGGGAGGGGCTGCGGTCCTCACCACTGTCGTAGCGACCGCCTCGGTGCGGGTGGTAGCCTCGGGCGGCTCCGTCGTCGTGGCGCCGTCGCCTGCCAACTACCTCGTGGTCGCCTTGTACCTCGCGTTGGTGTCCAGGTCGGTCGCGCACCGAGGGGGCCCTGTTGACCGTCGGCGCGCGAGCGGGCTCGGGACGGATCGAGGCATCCTGGCCTTGGCGAGGTCGTGCCGTGGGTTGCTCCGAAGTGCCTCCGCGCCGGCGGGAGGCGGAACTTTCGGCCTGCTGCACTGCTGCGGTCTCGAGGAGGTCGCGGAGCTCTCCGCGGACCCGTCGCCCTTCGGTGGTGGAGGGCTCGGGCATCGCTCGGATCAGCATCGCAGCAGCTGCGACATTCTGGCTAGCGCGGTTAAAGATTGGGGGTGGCTCTCCGCCCTCGTTGTCGTTGATGCGGTGATGAACGTCGCGGGCCCGCCCTCGGGCTCCTCCGCCCTCACCGCGCCCTCGCTGCTCCTGCTCGAGAGTGTCCCGGAGCTGTTGCAGAAGGAGTCGGTCCTGTTCGACCTTGGCCTGAAGCTCGCGGAGCTGCTCCAGGTCTGGGCGACGATGCCCCCCGTGGACGAGATTCTCGTTCCGTGCTGCCGGGGCTACGAGACGCGGAGGCGTGGCACCACCCGTCCCCGCCCGGGGCGGTGAATGAGTGCCTGTCCCCTTCTTCCTCTTCGCCCACCGTTGGCATCCCGAGCCCGACGTGGAAGCACTCACGGGATGGATCGTAAGTCCCTTCGTCGTCGGAGTCGGAATAGCCGAGGCAGTAGTCGCTTGCGGCCAAGAATTGGCGTAAAGCCCCAGGGTTGTGGAGTTCGGAGAAATCCACCCCGGGCCACGCCTCGTCCTCGTCCGAGGGGTCGGAGTGGGTGCTCAGGTCGAGAGCGAAGCGCTGGCGGCGTTCCGAGGGGTGCTCGTGAGCGGCAGCGTAAGCGTAGGCGTAGGAGGTGGCGGCATTTCTCAACCCAAAGGGGTATGGGAACGGGGCCGTCTCCAGATTCTGCCCCGCCGGGGTCGGTTCTTCAGGGAGTGGCGGAGCGGGGTTAGATGACTGGGCATCGTCGTAAGCCCCCGGCGATTTTCCTTTGTCCAGGCTCAGGTCAGACAGGTCCCCAGTCAGGGACCCCGTACCAACAGCTGGTCGCAGGATATCGGCGGGGAGTGTCGTGCTGCCCCGGGCTCGCGTAGCGTCGGGGTGGCCTTGCTCGCGCCGTGCCCGGCGAGCGTGGCGAGAGCGGCCGCCCGGACGCCGCCTACGCCTGGGCTGCCGGGGCGCGACTTCGTCGTCGGACGGTGGGGTTCGAGGAGTGAGGAGCACCATGTCGTACTCATGCCCTAGAGACATGAACTCTAGGCTCCCGAACCAAACTATGGTGCCGAGGCGCAATGGTCGTATGTGGTCTGCCATCCGGAACTTGCTAGGATGACGAAGCTGACACGCAGAGTCCCCTACCTGGCGCGCCAACTGTCGGTGTTTTGGAACCGGGGGTCCCTCAACCAACGAGTGAATTTGTACTGCGTGTCCCTAATCCCGGATGGTGATGCAAAGAGACACAAGGTTTATACTGGTTCGGGCAGTCGAGGCCCTACGTCCAGTCTGAGAGATTGATCTTGTATTCCTTGCACCGGAGTGCTCGTGGTAGGGGGTTACAAGCTGAGTGAGAGAGGGAGCTAGCCCCAGGTCTCGGCGAGGGTGGTGCGAACTGCTTGGGACGTTGCTCCCAAGCAGCGTGGAAGTGCGTGATTCTATCGGTGTGTTTGTCCTTCCGCCCCCCCCAGAAATGGCCCTGGCTACCTCCTTTTATAGTTACAAGGAGGAAGCGAGAGGTACATGAGAAGGCTACTATTTGCTGACGTATTCCGCTCCCTGAAGCAGTATGGCGTCGTGGGAGTTCCAGTCGATGTCTAGTCGGTATGGTCTTCAAGGCTGACGACATGCTGCGCTCTTGTACTTTTGTTGACTTGGTGAAATGCCGAGGCCTGGTGGCTGCTGTAGTAGGCTGTGTCGAGACCTATCGCGCTGAGGCCGAGACCCACTGTGCTGAGGCCTGCTGTGCCGAGGCCTTTAGCGGGTGGCAATGTGAGGTCTGGGCGGCCATCGTCGATAGTTGATTTGGGCGGAACAGTGCCGAACATGCGTCTACAGGATACGGTGCCCTGTATCGTCAGTAAGGGATGGTAAAAAGGCGATTTGACCGTTGTCCTGTCGCGGCATACTGCCGATCGTGGCTTTCGTAGTGAGGGCAGCTGGGTGCATTAATTGGATGCGATAGCCTGCCAGAGTGACTTTTGAGGTGGAGGTGACGAGATTGCGGGACGAGCCCAGCCTCGGGCGAGGCGGAGCATGGCCAGTTCGCCCGAGGCCCTACCGGGAGTCTCGGGCGAGGCGGAATCCGAGGCTCATCGGGGGTCTCGAGCGGGGCGGAGCGGTCGGTTCGCTGGCCCCGAGGTCACAGGAACCCGGTTCTGACTCCCCACGTCGTGTCCGTCCTTGGTGCAGGAGTTTAGGCAGCACAGTAGCCGGTAACCCTTGCACAGTCCCGTCGTGGATGGCAGGGTGCTGACGTGACGGACGTCTGGTCTGCCACGTCGCTGCACTGCGCCGTCGTGTGATTTGTCGGAGTGGTTGAGCGCCTCGATGGGACGTGCGGAAGTGACATGCTGGTCGTACTCGGTCTTGTGCGTCGTGGGGCTCCAGTACGGCTTGATGCAGGACATGGCGGGCGACGTGCGGGTTGCCGTGTAATGACGTCGTAGGGGGCAGCGGCTATGCCGAGGCCGAGCCATCGCGGGGGGCTCGGTGGTCATGGACCCTCAGGCTGCCGAGCCCGTGAAGCAAACTGTCGAGGTCCTTGGGGGGAGTTATTGGCCTTGGGTACTGATTCCGAGGCTACAGTAGCCCAGATGTGGCTCCCCACGCTGCATTGTCCTCGGTGCAGGAGTTGGCAGCATAGTGAGGCATGGGCGTCACGGTGGTTAGTACAGTGGCGGGTAACCCCTGCCCAGTCCTGCCTCCTGTCCCATCGGCCATTCTGCTGTACTGTGCCGGGCGTGCGGCTGTTGTCAGGGGCAGCAGTTGGCTGAGTTGTCGTGACACGACGTTTTGCCAGAGGGACGGGAGAAGGAAGAGGTGGCGGAGTGCTGCCGAGCCCGCCTTGCGCGAGACAGAGGGTCGGTGGCCCGGCCGAGGCCTTTGACGGGGAATCGGCCGAGGCCCGTGGTGAGGGGCCTCGGGCGAAGCGGAGGGTCGGTCGAGGCTCGCGGCGATGGGGCCTCGGGCGAGTCGGACAATCGGCCGAGGCCAGCAGCGTTTAGCTGGTTTCGATCTTTACGAAGTCTAAGCGGTCGTTTTTTGGATCTTGCTTAGGGTACCCCTTCTCACGGTATCCGACAACTCCTATCTAACGCTAAGTCTTTAATTGTATTCATCCTTTCAAGTCTCCTTTTATTATCTCTGTCCAAGTCAACTTCGGTCTTCCTCTGTCTCTCCTCACGTTACTATTCTGGCTTAGGATTTCACTACGCATCGGTGCCTCTGTAGGTTTCCGTTGGACATGTCCAAACCATCTCAACCGGTGTTGGACAAGCTTTTTTTCAATTGGTGTTACCCCTAATCTATCACGTATATCGTCCTTCCGAACTCGATCCCTTCTTGTATGACCGTAAATCCAACGCAACATACGCATTTCCGCGACACTTATCTGTTAAATATGTCGTCTTTTCATAGGCCAATATTCTACACCATACAACATAGTAGGTCTAATCGTCGCCCTATAAAACTTGCCTTTTAGCTTCTGTGGTACTCTTTTGTCACATAGGACACCAGATGTTTTACGCCACTTCATCCACCCTGCTTTGATTCTATGGCTAATATCTTCATCAATATCCATGTCTCTTTGTAGCATTGATCATAAATATCGAGAGGTATCCTTCCTAGGCACTATTTGACCTTCTAAATTAATATCTTCCTCCTCCTGAGTAGTAGTACCGAAGTCACATCTCATATACTCAGTTTTAGTTCTACTGAGTTTAAAACCTTTGGACTCCAAAGTCTTCCGTCATAACTCCAGTTTCTGATTCACTCTTATCCGGCTTTCATCAATTAGCACTACATCGTCCGCGAAAAGCATACACCAAGGGATGTCCCCTTTATGTCCCTTGTGACCTCATCCATCACTAAGGCTAACAGATAATGGCTCAAAGCTAACATTTGATGTAGTCCTATCCTAATCGGAAAGTCATCCGTGTCTCCATCACTTTTTCGAACACTAGTCACAACATTGTTGTACATGTCCTTAATGATACTTCATTGGGACTTTATGTTTGTCTAAAGCTCATCACATAACATTCATTGGTATTTTATCATAAGCCTTCTCTAAGTCAATAAAAACCATAGGTAGATCCTTCTTCTTCTTCCTATACCGCTCCATAACTTGTCTTATTAATAAAATAGCTTCTATGGTTGACCTTTCGGGCATGAAACCAAATTGGTTCATAGAGACCCGCGTTATTGCTCTCAGGTGATGCTCGATAACTCTCTCCCATAGCTTCATAGTATGGCTCATCAACTTAATTCTCCGGTAATTAGTACAACTTTGAATATCCCCTTTATTCTTGTAGATCGGTACCAATATACTTTTCCTCCACTCGTCAGGTATCTTGTTCGATCAAAAAATATGGTTGAACAGCTTGGTTAGCTATACTATAGCTATGTCCCCGAGACATCTCCACACCTCGATTGGGATACCATCCGATCCTATCGTCTTACCTCTTTTCATCATTTTCAACGCCTCTCTGACCTCAGATTCTTGGATTCTCCGCACAAAACGCCTATTTGTGTCATCAAAAGAGTCATCCAACTGAAATGTTGTGTCCGTATTCTCACCATTAAATAATTTATCAAAATACTCTTGCCATCGATGTCGGATCTCATCCTCCTTCACCAAGAGATGTTCCCTTTCATCTCTAATGCACTTAACTTGGTTGAACTCCCTTGTCTTTCTCTCACGAACCCTAGCCATCCTATAAATATCCTTCTCTCCTTCCTTCGTACTCAAATGTTGGTAAAGATCCTCTTATGCTCTACCCGTTGCCACACTTACAACTCTAGTCTTCTTTGTCGCATTGTACTTCACTGTGTTGTAAAAAAAAACACGGGAGTTGTCATCCGCGTCAATGTTTCTGATGAATTGCGTCAATAATTTAGTATGTACCCTCATCTGTATTCTTTACCAATGCCACTATTAGGCCTTATTTAGATTGAGGTTAGGAATCAGTATTTGGTATTGTAGCACTTTCGTTTGTATTTGATAATTATTGTCCAATCATGACCTAACTAGGCTCAAAAGATTCGTCTCGTAATTTACAATCAAACTGTGTAATTAGTTATTTTTTTTATCTATATTTAATACTCCATGCATGTATCCAAAGATTTGATGTGATGGAGAGAGTGAAAAAACTTGCAATCTAAACAAGGCCTTAGTCTATTATATCACACCCTGATCCCAGCAGGCTCCAGCACAGTTCACAACAAACTCATGTACAGAAAACTCCTCACCTGCAGGTCCACCGCACCACCCCACCATTACTCCTATCAGGCTATCACTACTTACAATTACAAAGCTAAGTTCAGTACAGATCACTGTCGCTCGGCAGGTGTCTACAAAACCATCTCCGGCGCCAGCAACGCTACCGAGGAGCCACCATCCCGGAGGGGATGCCACTGTCCGCCTGACCACTGCCGGAAATATGCGACGACACATAGAGGGCCCCGCTGGTGGCGTTCGAGGACGATGACATGGACTTCGTCAGCAAGCCCGATCCCGAGGTCGAGGACAGCACGTCCTCTCCCTCGGGCAGCATGCTCCGGATGGTCTCGAGCTCTCTGACAATGTCGGCCATGTAGGGCCTCGCTTCGGTCTCGTCCCGGCAACACCTTATTGCAAGGGAGAGGAACCTCTTCACGCATTCCGGAGGGTATGAGGACATCCGGCTGTCGATGATCCCGGAAACGTCGCCTGACTGGTAAGCTATGTTTACCTGCAGCAATAGAAAATCGTTCGAGTTTTAATTCATCTGTCTGAATCCAATTCAATCAATAAAGGTGCTCCATATAACTAATGCAAAGAGATGCAGTTAGTTTCTTCGACATAAGCAAATCCATATTGACGTATCTCTATTTGCTATTTTGGCGACCACTTTTAAATAACTAGACATGGTACAACGCGTCGCAACGGACCTCTAATAAACCCTTATAAACAATATTAAATTCCTATTAATTATATTCACAAGTATTTGTTTTTTATTATGAACAAGATCCAATAGGTCATTAAGCCACCAACAATTTCTTGCTGACACTTTTATGATAAATAGTTAATAGAAAGTGGTATTGTAGGTTAGTATGTCGAACTATAGGGGTAACATGCTAATGGTAGTGTGGAGTAGTGAAGCCACCACCACCACCCCCCGTTCGGCTTGCTGAATCTTGGCTGAAACTGGCTGAAAAACACTGTTCTAGCTGAATTGCTGTGAGAGAAAACACTGTTCCGACTGAAAAAACAAGCCGAACAAGCCGAATATGTTCCAAACCTATGTAGTTTATGCTAGTGAACATAAAGGATGTATTCATGATTTTGGATGAGATAAGAGGGATCAGTTGGTTTCCTGAGTGTCAATGCTGCAGCCATGCATACTCTCAATCCTTCGCAATATATTTTATCTATAAACGAGTAACCAAATAAATAAGAGCTGGAGTGGGAACTTTTTACCTCTCTAACAATGTTTTTACCATGCTGGATTGGCTTCATTCCAGTCAATAGTTCAAGAAAAACAACACCTAGGCTATACACATCACTTCTTTCCGTCAGTTTATGAGTCAGGAAATATTCTGGATCGAGATAGCCCTGTCGAAGGAAAAAGGAAAATATTATGATCACCTAAATTTCCACACCATATCAGTGGGCTCAAATATTCCCTGTTATATGACAAGAAGCAGTAAATG